>NW_018127981.1:363497-380338 GCF_001952655.1 Monopterus albus
CATTCCTGTAGACAGGGTGAAGCAATGGGTAAACAAGTGAACATTTATTTTTTGAGTTATATGATGTTAACTGAGAGTCACTAGCTAATGTTCACTGCTCACTGTGTAAAGACAGAAAATATTAGGAAGGGGAGTGGGCATAACATTCTAGAAGATTTAAAGGCAACAGGAGATGCTTACATCAAACTTTGGCATGAAATATTTGTCATTTATTTGCACTGACATAATGATGGATCAGCTCAGTGGTTAAAAAAAGTTCTTTCAATTGAGACTTATCTATAGTAAAAACTGTCCTTTCTTTTAGAGACTCTGAAAAAGCAATCTGTGCTTTTATTAGTTCAAGACAAGATTATTGTAATGCCCTCTATACTGCTATTAATCAAGCCTCTGCATTACATCTTTAGTTGGTTTAGAATGCAGCAGCTTTTAACAGGCACATAAAAGGGATCATATCACCCCAATCCTTTCTTCCTTACGTTGGCCCCCAGTCCATTACAGGATTGATTATAAAATACTGTTGTTTGAGCTTAAAGCTCTGAATGGTCTGGCACCGCCCTACTTCTCTGACCTTTTAAATTATCATAACCCACTAAGGTCATTAAGATCTTCAAACCAACTGCTCCTGGAGGTCCCCAGGCATAAATCTAGACGCTGATGCAACGGAGCTTTTGCAGTGGCAGCACCGAAGCTCTGGAATAGCTTAGCCTTAAATATTAGTTCAGCATCAGACATGGGATCTTTTAAAACACTGCTTAAAACCCACTTATTTACATGGGCTTATTTAAAAATAATCAGAGGGACACATTTACTAGAAACCAGGTAGTTTCTTCATATACTTTAATATGTTAATTTGTCTGTATTTTGTTAAGATAAAGTATTTCTGGTGCTTTAAGTTTTGTGGTTCTATCCTTTTATTAGACGCTTGTGAAAGGCTTTGGTACAATTAAGTGTTGTTTTAAAATGTACTATATAAATACAATTTGATTTGATTATAACAGACATTTACAACTTCACAAGAAAAATCCGAAAGATATCTGATATTTTGATGATCTACGCTCTAACAGCACAAAGTTGTTGTTTTTTTTAAATTAACATCATTAAACTTACAAATACAGTTACAGTCAATGCACCTGAACAAGCATCTAGTTAGCTCAGTAGAACTACAGAGCTTTAAATTAACTGGGCATACATCAAGGAAAACTGCAATTTAACATTTTTGGGAAATGTGTTTAGTAGTAAAAGTGCTGGCAAGTGTACAGTGTTACCTCTGGACAGCTAGGTAGACTGTTTCTCACTTACCGTTTTATGCTTTATGCTAAGCTGAGCAAAGTATTAATCTTCTCCTCCAAACCTTTTTGCAAGAAAGTGTACAAGAGTATTTCCTAAAATGATATATTTTCTTAAGTAGTGTTTGAACTCATAATAAATTTGCAATCAAATTATCACATTCTTCCACAGAAATATTATAAACAGAATCAATATTTGTCAGTGCTCTGTAGACTTCTTTGCCTGTTGAATAACTGGATTAGACTTTTTTTTCTGGCTAAAAAATAAAAAATAAACAAACATTTCCACAACTTTCCCAAACAAAGTATTTCTGCAACTCTCCCAGCCCAGAAAAGATGAAACTTTTTACTAGGCTCTCCCTGTCTATGGGAACTGTTAAGCTGTGCACTGTAGTCACTCACCCACATGTGGCATGACAGACAGGGCCTGATGGTAAAACCTCTCTGCCAGCTGCTCAGCCTCCACTCCAGCAAGTTCATTCTGGTAACGGGCTGCAAAGAGAATAACAAGAACATAAAAAAATAGTAGCAGGAACAATTTCCTTTAGGTTTAGAGGGCTACATGACCACAGAATTGTAACAGAAAAGGCCGACAATGATAGAGAGTAGATCTCATTTTGTTCCGAATTGATTTCACAACCAAACGTAGATACAGTAGCAGACAATTTTAATATACTTGTGCAATGTTCAATAAAAAAAAAAATGTATAAACAAAATAAGTGTATCACATAACTCGAACCAAACAGCCTCCTGCCAACTATGTTCTATAAACTAAGCCAAAGTTTCCCACGCCGAATGACACACACATGCTGTCTCACACCTCTACAAGTGGTGTAGTGAAATGAATTAACTGCATGTTCTATTATCATGTTATTACCTAGATCTCCAAGGTAGACCAGACAGCGATGACAAGCCATCTGTGCCCACTCCATCTCCTTGGGGGTGGCTGACACTGGTTTCTTTCGGCCTGTGGGTAACAATTACACAATGCCTTTTTCCCCAACAATTTCAAGCATTTAGTTGATGCACTTTTACAAAATGGCTTGAAGTTATGTAATGAAAGAAGCATCTTAAACTCCATCAAAGCAACAGTATGAGCATTCCAAATGTTAGAGACAGCACCCAGATAATACCTGAAGTGCTGTTTCTCTGTCCATAAGGCTTTAATGGCAAAGAGTACTTCTGTTTTAGGCAGTCAAGAAGAAACTACACTTTAACTATACTTTAACTTCATGCTGGAAAACTGGATTACAGAATATAATTTCCCCTTGGCATTTCTAACAGTCCAGATTTCCAGTGGCATTGTGGCTCCAATATAATTTCATGTTTGTGCAAGTTAAATCTGAATGTTTGCAAAAATAAGAAGGTATCAGACCACAGAGTAGGTGGCAACCTCCTTTGTGATAAAGGTCAAGTACAGAATGAATAGTACCACCACCTACAACTGACCCTATACATGCCTAGTTGTCTTTGCTGACTGACTTGGCACTTCTCCACTTGTTTATCTGTTCGGATACAGGGGTACACTGGCATCCGATACTGAATTCAGACATTCATTCATTCATCTTCTACCGCTTAATCCCTGAACGGGGTCCGGGGGGGGCAATCCCGGCCGGCAATTGGGCGAAGGCAGGGTACACCCTGGACAGGTCGCCAATCCATCGCAGGGCTAACACATAGACGAACAACCACACATGCACTCCTATGGGCAATTTAGAGACACCAATCAACCTAAGCTGCATGTCTTTGGACTGCGGGAGGAAGCCGGAGTACCCGGAGAGAACCCACGCAAGCACAGGGAGAACATGCAGACTCCACACAAAAAGGTCCCGGGTGGGGCCCAAACCCGGAGCCTTCTTGCTGTGCGCCACCGTGCTGCCAGACAATGCACACATAAACACATGGTGTAAATACGAAGACGTACTCACACAGTCTGTTGTCCAGAGAATGAATCTACATACAAAGTGCATTTTAATGCCATCTGTAAATGTGTTCAAACTTTAATCCAGTGGACGCTTTAGAGACTTTGGGGAGTTTAAATATTAAATCAAAGTTTCAAAACATAACACCACTCTGCGTGGGATTTGTAGCACAAAGAAGAAAATCTCAATAGTACAAAACTTATGAAAGAAAAAACCATGGGTCTGTGGATTTAGGTTCATGTCTAACTAGAATAACATGTATTCAAAACAGAAAACAAACTCTGTTGTAATAGGCCTTTATCACAACATATTGACTTGACAGTAGGAAAAGGCCAGGTTTTAACAATGGTTGCATTCTAAACCACAGCAGTGTTCTGGTAAGCCATGACAGTAAAGCAAGCAACAACTTGCTAAATGGGATTCAGCCTTCATTCGTTTTATGATTTATACCTGCACTTTCCATGTGATTTATCAAATCAGTGCTTTTTATGTGATTAAAGAAACTTTTTAAAACACATGGCCAAACACTTAAGCATAAAAGATACACTTTATCACAAAACAATAGCACTGCTTGAGTGTCTGAAAGCTCTTTATCTGTAACTGAATATGAATTTGTGTTTTGTGCATCTGACCGATCAGCGGGTCTGTGACATGGGTCCAGTCAATACAGTCCTGCAGCTCCAGCTGGTAGTGTGACTGGATGTAGAGCAGCAGGTGTTGGTAGAAACCCACGCCGGCAATCAGGTGTGTGCGGTAGGCACACTCCAGAGTGCTGCGGCTGTGAATGTGCTGCGGTGAAGGAAAGACAACAAAAAGAGAAACTAAGACACTAGAAGTGTGATCAGAATTAAAATAATAAATATTACACTGCACTTCAGTAGGATTTTGTCATGGAGCATGAAATAGATATGCTTAACATGCATAAAAATGACGAGCAATTCAGAAACAGTTAATGCAGGAAACAATATTATCACTTAGATATAATATAGGTTGCCAATCAGCAATTAATACAATAATTCAACTTATTTTTTAAATTAAAATTTAAAAGCCACAACACAACTTATGAAATCTTGATTGCAAACAGGCCAGTTATAGTACCTTCTTGTTTGTCTTGATAACCTGGATGACCTCATAGTAAACCTTCCTCCAGAGCAGCTCCTCAGCTTTACGGCCATAATCAACAGGGTGGAGAAACATTAGTTTCACACAATGCTCCCTCAGCCTGAAAACACAAGGAAAGAAAAGCAGATGCACACAAGCATTAGTTAAGGAGGTAGTTGGGTCACTGGTTTGGCAAAAGGACCAGTGAGTCAGCCCAGTTTCACATGAACAGGCGAAGCTAAACAGGAACACACTCAGCTAGCACAACAGCCACTCCATCTTCAACATATTTATGCTTTTGTAGTATAAGCCAATGGACAAAAGACGTATTTGTAACATCACTAATATCTTTAATTTCCCTTCTGTGTCTCACATGGTCAGTTGTTCACCAGAATATTGTGAAATCTCAGTGCCCACACCATATGTGCAGCCACTGAAGATTATGTTAATACAGTTAGGCAAGTACATGCAATGTTACTCATTATCTCCTCTTTGAAGTTGTGCTTTCTTGCTTAGTCCCACCATTCTTCAATGCCAAAGATGATTATATAATACTCAAACTGTGTGCCACAAAATCTGATTATCCAGGGTTGGTCAGGGATGCATATGTCCATGTACTGCAGTATAAATGTAAATGCAGCTTCATTAACTGACTGGTCTTTACGCTGTCAGAAAATAGCAGTGCAAGCCCAGAGATATTCTGTGTACTGTAGATAGCAAAGAAAAGCAGCAAATCATAGAAGCTGGAACCAACAGATGACCTGTTTAGTGAACTTATTGGTCTGGATAAAGTTTGACAAATTCCCTAACAATGTAAATGACTGGGATCATATCTCCTCTTTCTCTAGCTTTTTTTTAGATATGCATCATGTGACTCTGTCAGATTTGGGTTGTAAGTTGTATGCAAATAAACACTGCAATCCTGTTTTCTATGACTAAGCACAAATAAATATTTTCAGCCCGACAAAGGTTACATACTCTCATGAAATCCAATAGTGATATCTAGGCATGAAACTAAGGATAATTTACAGTTAGTTATTTCTTCAATCAGTCACAGTACAGCTTCATAATATTGTTCACAACAAATCTGAGATATGATATTCAGTCTGCATGAAGCCAAACAATGTGTCAATCAAATGACCCCCCCAAAAAATATCACTAATTAGTTTGATAATGGCTATACTGTTCAAGTAATTTGTAAAGGTAAAATGTCAAACATTCTCCAGTTCTAGCTTTTGATTGGTAAGAATTGCTGTTTTTGTTAGACTTACTGTGCGATAACAACTTCAATATTTTTTTATATTTAGGACTCTTGGTCAAAGAATCTGATGACACTGATTTGAGCTCTGGGGAAGTGTGCCAGACATTACTATTTTCATGCATTTTAGAGACAAAACAATTAATCAAGGAAATATTACTCAAGATCACTCAATAATAGAAATAACTATTACAGTCCTATCGATATCAAATATCCAGTGTTATTGGATACCACGATGGGGGTCAGTTTATCTGCACAGGATCTGGACATAATGTGGATACTGAATATGTGGTCTGGTCAGCACCAAAAAGCTCACAAAGATGCTGAAAGATGTAGAGCGGGTGTCTTAACAGCTAAATGAACTGCAGTTCAATATCTGAACAAATTCAGACAATGTGAAACTTCATGTTTCCAATGAAGTTCAAGTCAAACACCTGCTTCTTTACACATACTGCTGAGACAAGTGGACATACTTGTTGCGAAGGCTGATGTTTTCCGGCTTGAAGACCTCTCTGTAGGATGCTTTGTTGCCAATGATGGCATCCAGCTTGTGCACAGACTCCACCACAGCTCTAAACATCAGGGTATGAATATCATTAGCATAGAGACAATATATCCTAGCCGATAATATTGTCTGGCAATATTTGAACAAATACCAGCTCAAATGCGACGGTCTGTCATACTAGCAACCAAAAACCTTTCAGTTTTTCTCTGTAACAAACGGAGTCATAACAAACAAGTTACACCTTAGCCCGATGCGTGCCGGGTCGGATTTAACTCATGTTACACTGACAGTTTACAGGGATGTCGGGTGATGCGCTGTCGTGACAGGTTATCGGAGAAAAAAAACACAGACGCTGTTTTTCAGTAGCAAACACTGATTGGCTAGCGCTAAGTTAGCTAGCACAATAACGTTTAATTAGCATTAGCACCTTGGTTAGCTTGGCAACGGCCTCGCCAACCTACCTGTAAAGCCGCTTGATGAGAAGGACTTTCGCCTCTGTCTCGCTGTCCTGTCCCGGTCCACTCATATTAGGGAATATCCGGTTGTTTGATCAGACGCTCCAGCGGTTACTCTTCGTTTCCTTCAACCTTTTAGACACAAACTGTCACGGCTACTCGAGTTTACTCCCCGGCAGTAACAACCGTGTTGGTAGCCAGCTGGCGCTAGCTATCAACGTAGCGTTAGCTTTCTCCCCCTTCCCTCCGATACTCTTTCGTTCCTTGTGTTTTTTGGCAAGTCCCCCTCTACCCATTCGTTCTGAAAACCGGGCAGAAGGGGGTGCCCAGTAATTTACGCTCTTAAAAACCGCTCGGTTAGCGTTCCGGTTTTGCCCCCCTTTGGAGCCATTGCTACGAAGGTGGCCATTATTCCTATCAGGCAGTGACCGCCTGGATATCGCGAGAATAAAAACAAAATCACGAGATTACCTTGGGTGTTGCCAGATACTATGCAAATCCCTAATTTCCGAAAATCTTGTAGAAAACAATTGTTGGTCCCCTATTTAAAAAAAGATCTAAGAAAACAGACTTCATACCGTTTGTATTCTATGACAAGGAGAGATCTTCATTTTGTGGCGGTTTGCTTCTTCATGTGGAAAATTCAATCATTTATTTACAGTATGCATAATTTTCTATCGCTACAATCAGGTCATGACGGTATTACAGCTCATATTATGACTTCAAGAATCACTTCATAACATTTATATCTATTATAGCCCCTATGCATCTATATGGACCATCCAAGTATATTTTGACTTATTTCGCCTGATTAGACCTTTTCCCCCCTTTTTTATTGAAAGTAACACATTAACAAAACAGAACTGAACATGGGAGACAAGACAACAGATACATGACGTTACAAAAGAATATAGAATGTTTAACAAGGTTGTAGTGTGTGAAATGTGGGTATTTCCAACTTATGCAGTCTATGAAATACAAGAATGGGAAAGGAGAAAAAATAAATACAAATTACCAACAATAATGATGATAACAGTGCTACTAATAAAATCAGCTTGTTACATTTTTAGAGGCTGGTGGGAATGTGCGTGGCCTCAGCCCCAGGTATTTGGTTCAAGTTGAAATGTGTTAAAAATGGGTTCCATGCGTCATAAAAAGCTGATAAACTATTCTTGTGAGTGGATGCCATTTTCTCTAATGTGATGTATTCTATCAGAAGGTTGGTCCAGTGGTTTATATGGAGTGATTTTTTTTTTTTATTTCCAGTTTTGAAAGATTGTTTTCTTGGCAATAGCTAGAGAAATGAGAAGTGGGTTTTTGTATTTAATTGGTAGGTGGTCGATTTCTATGCTATTACCGAGTAAGCAAAGTGATGGAGAAGGAGGGATTCTACAGCCCAAGATGGTGGAGAGTCTCTCTGTCACTGCTATCCAGAGGGAATAAACTGGTTGGCAGGTCCAAGTAGCATGAAAGTAACTGTTGGTGCAATCTAGAGTTCATTGTATGCAGATGTCTGTGTCAGTGAAACTCATTTTGAACATTTTACTTTGTGTAATATGGGTCCTGTAAATGGTCTTGTATTGTATAAGTTGTAAGTTTACATTGCTGGTCATAGAAAAGATGTTATTGCAAATTTCTGTCCAGAAGTCAGAGTTGAGGGAGAGAGATTAGATCTGTGACTCAGGACTGTATGGGTATGTACAGACTGTTTCACAAATATTTGCCTTTTGTTTTTTAAAAAGAAATGAGGTTTGTGTAAAAACTGTTCCATTAAAGCACTGTGACCATGGCCTCTATAAACTCTGCTGTTGTAATTCCCCCTGGTTTCCAGCAGAGGTCTATATACATCATAGATTATATGATGTCTCTATAAATGAAATGTCAAAAAAAGTTGCAGATAAATGGCATTTTGACAGATGCTTACTTACCTTTTTTGTATTTTAATGTATTTTCTGACTGTAGAAAGAGGATATTGTTAAGACAAATTAAGATGTAGGGGATCACTGGCATTCTAAGTCAAGATGGCATCAGTTAAGGAGAAAGGTGTGGTTTTATTGAGGTGTGTAGTGATGTTTGGAAGTAAGTATAAATAATTGAATTTTTATATAAATACACTAAAAATGCTCGTTGGTCTGTTATGTTATGTTATGTTATGTTACGTTGTTGCATAATATGACATGGTGAATGAAAACATGTTTGTTCTTCTTACTGTGACTTGAATGTTATTCAGTTTAACCTGCAGAGTTTTCACTGTGCTGATTTTTTTCTGCTCTGTCCAAAGTTTCCAACCCACTATGAAACTGTAGGCAATTAAGTGTAGGAGGATGAGAATAATTACAAGCTTGCTATATTCAGTTGAGTGCCCGGTTCCCATCAGCCCATTGGCTGGGAAGAATATGTAAAGACAAAATGTAAATGATGTAGATGAGCAGACACTGTGATGCAACCATAATGTGCAAAAATGTACTTGTGAAAATAAATAATTTCCTTTATATTATAAACACTGGAAGAAAAGTATTCATTTTCAGTTACGAGGAAAGTATACAATTTTTGACTTGACAAAGGTCTGCATTTCTCCACAGTTCATAATCTTGTTAAGATTGTGTATATTCTTCTAGTGCTGAAACAATTAGCTGATTAATTGATTAGATGATTGAGTGAATTGATTGAGTCAATTGACAGCAATTTTAGATAATAGATCAGTCATTTGAGTAATTTATCATGCAACATTTCCTGGTAAGTGCTACTAAGATGTGAGAATTTTTACTTTTGCTCCCCCCCGTTTAATATGACTTAAATATTTGGAGGTTTTGGACTCTTGAGTGGACATGATTATAATGTAGGGCACTGAAAAATTGTCAGTTTTGTTTTTCCATTTTTTGACATTTTATAGAATAAACAATCAATCATTTAATCGGAATAATAAGTGACAGAAACTTTTGTGACACAAATAATCATTAGCTGTGGCCCCAGTCTAAAAGGAAATGACCAAACACTACTTCCAGACAAAAGATCAACTCAAAAGATCATTTCCATCTTTTGGCTTTTTCTAATTTCCCTGGCCTTTTGGCTTTCACGCACAAGCCCAGTAATAAATGTAAATCTTTAAAAACGACTAATGATATAATTTATTTTAAAAAAGGCCCAGAACTGTCCTAAAACAGCTGCCCACTGTAGGTTTTACCAAATGTTATTCAAACACAAGCAAATAGTGCATCGGTGAGGGCTATTTTAAAATTTGGTGCACTAGTAGGTATTTACAGCAGCAGAATAGTGTATGTGGGGTTAACCCAAGAAAACCTACAATGGCTATTGTAATGAAGGAAAATATCAAACAGTGCCATCCAGTGTGGCTCATTGATGTGTTTTTAAGACACATATGGATAAGCTATTGTGGGTTGTGGTACTGTATAATCTTAAGATTTGTTGACAATTTGAAAAGTATAATCACCACACTAACTATGTAATCTGAAGTGTAGTCCTAGTTAGTCCATTAAGAAACAGAACACACAGTTCCACGTCAAGTTAAGAATTTAATTATTTGTTTATTTATTAATTTATTTACGTATTTCTATCTCCAGATTCACCCACCCAAAAAATATAAATTCCGGTGTATTCCAAAAAAAAAAAAAAAGAACAATGGCATCTTCATCAACTGCATCAAAAGAATTAATCAACAAAATCAAAGTGGCAATAATTATTATCATTATTTCAATAATAATTCTATGATCAGAATATCCACATTCATAACAAATCCATATACAACTGCAATACACTCTTCAACACCACTCTTCCATTAATATACACAAAATCCCCAAATGTCTGTCCTGTCAAAACAACAATAGAGGAATTTTGGGGATGGTGACTATGGCTTGTCAAGGGGTATGAACATGAGTGACCAGCGGAGCAAATGGATCTATGGTTAGTAAGAGTATAAGGGGGGGAGGCACACTTATTTAGTAAGGACCCATACAAAAACACGCAATGTTAACTAATAATAGTATACTTTCATGGAAGTATTTGCCAATCTAACCACATCTTAACAAAAGGTTAGAAGGCTCCATGAGAGGCAGAATTTGGGGAACAAAATTTCAAGAAATATATAAGGGTTGCCAGAATAAATATATAACTCTGAATGACAACCACTGCAAACATATATCATAGGAACCTAAAGTGAAAGTCAGATACGCAAGAACTCAAAACAGGTTGAGAAGTCTCAAAGAAATGCAGATGGAGATTTCTGGAAAAAATGTCTTAGTCTATATATGTACAAACATTGCTTGGTCACCCAAATCTACTTAGAAAAGCTTTTTAGTTGGTCAGAAAATGAGTGCAAGCTTAAGATTATGTGAGTAACTTCTTGTATGAGAGCTTCAAGAATGCAGCTGTTACGTGACAGACCCTGCGGATATTGAGTCTGCACAGAAGGTGCCTCTGATAGCTGTCAGTACATTTAAAAACCTTTCCATGCCTCAGTATTGGTAACTTGAGAAGACCTATTCATAGAAAGAGAGAGAAACATTAGAGGAAAAAATAACTGTACACTCTGCATATACAAACAAACTGTATATACACATTGACATACCATATATACACATTTATCCAGTATGTACACAAAGATTTAGCCAGTACACACACACACATATATAAACACATTCACCCGTTACAGCAGGACCTCTAACATGTCTCTCTCTGTCCCTGTTTCAGTCATAAGTGGAAACGGCAAGGATTTCACTCAGATTGGTGTCAGTGGAGTCCATCTATAGAAATAAATAGGGAATTTCACAGCAATTTGACTTCAGAAATATGGCCACACTGAAACCAAGAGTTCATCTGCCGCTCAGTTACAACTCTACAGATAGGTAGTCGAAGTGAAATACAAAACAGCTGTAACAATGTCCGTATCCAACGGCTTTCACATTGTCTGTAAATGGAGAGCTCCATGGCGATTGTTGGGGCGAGAAACATCCGTCCACTCTTTCTGTTTTTAATTTTGTCTTTGATTAGAACCAAGAGGAAGGAGGGCACAGGTCACAGCAACGTGCAAACTGTTGTAAGGGGAGTAGGCCAAACACAAGCTTGTCCCTGACGTCACAGTCCTTCAGGGCAACAGACCTCTCCACAAGATTGTCTTAGTAAGAAAACTCGGCTCATATAAAATTGATCATTATGAACTTCCATTTAGATAGAGGCATCTATCTATAACAAGAAATAAATATTTGCTCTGGAAGATTTCTGATGAGATTTTTTGTTAAGTATAAGCAGTACCATATATAAATATAAATAATAATAACATTCTGTCTGGTTTTTCAAAGTTGACTTTGAAGCAAGAGTTTTGTTCTGAAGCAGTTTCACTTGTTTTAAGTTGTGCATATTTAGTTTCCTAAAATCAAAGTTTGAAGAAGAGTTCAACGGAAGAACTAAAACTGACTCGAGAAAGAGATCACATCTAAAACTGAGTAAGAATGTAGTTAAATAATGCTTTGAGAATCCTAGATAGATAAAGAGCAAGCAGATGAAGAAGAATCAAAAGGTAATTTGAAAAGACTAAAAGAGAAAGAGAAAGAGAGAGAGAGAAATAAATGCTTTGAAAGTGAATCAGCGTTGACTGAACTTTTAAGAGAAGTCAAGCACCTTTGAAATATATCTTACCCACAGTCTCCCCTATCTCTCATTTTGAGCATCACGCTTCCTTGGCCTTTGTGTTTCTCTCTTCTGCTGATTGATCAGACTGCATAGCTGTTCTTTGCATGCTCAGGCAGGCCAACAAATGACAATACATGTCCAGCCTACCTCTTAAAAGTAAAATGTAGATCCAGCCACGAGGCATCAAACACGTAAAAAAAAATCCTGTTATCAAATCAGAGAGAGAGGGCCCAAGTAAAGTTAAAAAACCCAGCATTTCCTTACATGGTCCGCTGGGGCTCTGCACCATCCTTTGAGCAAAGAGAATGGGACCAGTGCCCCAAGTTCTCCCTTTGTCAGCCAATCGCATCACGAGAGAGGGCTCTGGACATTTGGCCATGCCACCCTGCAGAGTGCCGATGGTGCATCAGCCAATTAGGTTCCACATTGTCCTCCATGAAGCTGTGAGAGTGGCTAGGGGGAGAAAAAAAGGAAGACAGAGAGAGAAGAGAAGAAACGAGGGAGGGTGCTTGATCAGGTGCTATTGAAGTATAGCTACTGACCAAGTATCTGCATGGTCTTTCCAAAGCTGGACTCATCTTTTTTCTGTGGTTTTTGTGTTCAGCTCTGTGGCAACTGCTTGTTTACCTGAGTCACTGAGGTATTTTCACAATGTTAATTTCTCAATCACAAATCATCTCACATCTCTGAAAAGACATTTATATTCAGACCTAGCCTTTAACATTCATCACACACAAGTAGTTTCTCATGACAAAAGTAGCCCTACAAGCTGTCGAAATAGAAGACAATCTTTCCTTAAAACTGCTAGCATTATTAAAATTTAGTGCTTCAACAGTTAAACATTCACTATGATTATGAATCTATGCTAAACTAATCCAGTAGCTCTGGCCTATATGGTACCATTTTGACCTTTGACACTACAAAGTAAAGTAATCTCTTTTCTCTAAAGAGAAAAATGACTGACACAAAGCTGACATGAAACTCTTCAAATCCTCTTGGTTCAACCTGCACATTTAAGCAAGCTGAGTTGCTGCAGAGTGACACCAGTGTGTGAAGCTACAGAGACAAAACAGATTCACATCCAGACAAACTTTACAACAGATAGTTCATACACAGAATGAACGATTATGGATACACATTACAAACATTTCATAGACTTGCTTCTTCAGCATTGGACACATGAGAAATTGAAGAGTTCATTCCAAAAATACATCAAACCATATTTCTAAAATTTTATTGTAAATATGTTAATTTGGTTTAAAGCTGTTCTTAAATGTTTTTCATAAACAGATGCGACTCTTTTCACATACCATTTTGAAATGAAACTTCAACTTATATCTACACAGAAAAGCATGTAACTGATCAAAATTTTAAGTATCAGCCAAATAATAAAAGTTTTATAATGTGCATTTGATTGATGACTAGGTCTCCTAGTGGCCAAAGGAGGCACAATATTATTATCCCAGGCACTTAATGGCAGACTGAATGGTCTCTTTACATGTTTGAGAACTAAAAAAATGCTCCTGGCAATGTTTCCTTTAATAAAATATGGTAAAATGAGGTACATGCCAAAATCTGGGGGACAGTTACTAATCTATGATTAGTATTTGTGTGCACCTAAAACATTAGTTTTGGTGACAATTCTAAGATAAAACCCATTAAAATATTTGTCTCAATAAAAAGTATTAACAATGGCACCATTCATCTTCTATGTGTGAATACAACAGGCCAACACTTTTTAACTGAAAGGGAAAATAATAATAAACGCCATTCATCCATTTCATTCAAAGTAGCTGTGTTCAGTCTGAAAATTATACGAGTAGCTTTTGCTGTAAACTGAAAAAATGCCAATTGGGGATTGGTCTCCAGAACTTTGAAATAACCCCTGCAATATATTCAGTCAATGATCCATCAAATTTGAGCTGGTGAGCTGCTTTTATTAAATGTGAATAAAACCAGAGATTGGAGGAGGGTGCTTCTAAAACACAAATATGGAAACCCCAACAACCCAGCAAGACATAAGAACACAACAGGATGCACAAAGAACATATACAGAGAAACATACAAAACACACTGAAGGAAAAATGAAGACAGAGAAAAGACAGTGAGTAAGTCATGAAAGAGGCAGTGCTATGGTGGACATGGACATCTGACTTGGAAAATGGCACCATTTGTTTCTGTTTAGCACCAGTTTGTCACATATCGGTTCTGAGATTGAGAAGAGAAAAAATGCACAAGCTCAGTCCAAAAACAAGAAGTCGCTTAGACTGAAAAAAGAAAAAAATGTTCCCAAAAAGGTCTTCTGTCACTCAAAGGTCTACGATGCTTCATCTTGTGTCTTTGAATCTCCGTTTTTAGCCCACAGATCGCTTCTCTTTCTAGCAATGCTAACACGGATCTCCGCCTGTTGTCCCTATTGGAAAACCCTGTTGAAAAACACTCAAAGGCACTAAGAAAGGCAGACTACATCGCCACATCTCTGCTTATAACATTTGCAGTCTGGCATGTTCAGGATAGGCGTATTTAATGCACCTACATCCATGGGAGTCGAGAGTTACTATAAGTTATCTCACAGCACTTCTTTGCTAATGGCTACTGCAAAGTCTTTGGGACATTCTATAGTGCTTGTTTCTTGTGTTTATTTCTCGTGAGGTCATGGTCAGGCAATGAGTGCACAGAGCAGATGTTCACATATCAGCTTGATTTGTACGTCAAATGCTTTGTTTGACTGATTCAGACAGTATACGATAAGGTATCATTATCTTGTCCTGCAAGATTGATATAAACTGAGGCTCCATATGAGCATCAGGAGAACATGTGTCCATTGAAGAGCCCTTTGTGTTGTGTGTTATGCATTTTATAGTTGCTGTGTGATTACTACCCATCTCCTGCAATCTTTTCTTCTCTCTCTTGCCTGGAGAATATCTATGGTGATTTCTTTTCAAAGCATTGTCTTGCCACATATAAAAAGATGGGGACAGAGTTTTTCTTTCTTTGTGTCATCTCTCTCTGATTTGGCTCAGTGTTGTGTTTGACCTACTCCCCCGTCTTCTGCTATGCCTTTAGTTGCTGCTGCCGTGGTTCCAGTTGCCTGTGAGGTTGTCATGGGGGAGGATGTTTGGTTGCCACGGAGCTCTCCATTCTGACTAGGATGTTGATGAGGAGTGGGCAGAGAGGGAGGATCTACAGTTTGGGAGAGGATTCCATTGTGGGGTGAGCTGTCAGAGGAAATGCCCAAGGAAGAGACTCTGAGGCCTTGATCGTTGGTTACTGCTCCTCCTCCCCCTCCACCTTCAGTTTTCACACCGGGGTCTGCAGAACCCAGGGAGGAAAGCTGGTCCTCCTAGCGAGATAGAGAGAGAGGGGAGGGGAAAGAGGAGTGGGAGGAGGGAGAGATGGTCGTAGGAGAGAGACCATTCAATGAATCATGGGAGGGATGTGTAGAATTGCAAAGGAGATGTCCAATCAAGACAGGTAACGTGACATGTAGACGGGGGAAAAAAATCACATGTTGAAGAGGTGTGAGAATGTGGGAAGTAGTAAGAACGGTGAAATAAAGATGAGGAGAGGACGAGCAGGAAAATGTGATTGCATTCAGGTGGAAAGCATCAACATTTAAAAATAGAAAGAACCGATTAGAATGAGAACATGTAAAAGTAATGGTAGAAACAATGATAGGACAAATTAAGAGACAAGTGATAAGGAATTGGAAGAAACACAGAAAGAGAGAGAGACAGAGAGGAGAGAGAGAGAGAGCCAAATGAGTTAGGAAGTTGATGCATGACACACCAATAGAAATGGCAGCAGAGGAACAAGGGACACAGGGAAAGAAGGGATGAAGGGGAATTAAAATTCTTGATGTCAAAGGGTCTTGATCCTCTTGGGATGAGTAGCGTTTGTTGTGTGACAGGTGTCAGGAAAGGTCAGGAAGTCAAGTGAGTCATTCTTTACTAATCAGCATAAATCATGTTCAGTAACATCTAAATTTCTATGTAAATGTGGGTGCCTGAGTAGCTGAAAATACCTTAAAGCTTATAGAAGAACTTTCCATTTATGGCTTCCAAAAACTTATTAACAGCACACTGTAGCATCAGCTTGTGACTAAAAACATGCAAAAAACTTCAAACCACATATAGCTCAGCATCAACTTAAAAAAGCAGGATAAAGACGCACCCTGTAGCCTAGCATACAACCCAATCCTCTGACAAATTCACCAGCCAAAACATACAACCCAAACCCATTGGTTATATGGCAATGTGGTGCTGCATGGATGTTTTGATTAGTGATTAAGTCAAAGTTTGGTTTTGCCTTTTTTTTATTACCTACATTGGTAGAGAATGCCAGCAATGTAAATGCTAGTTTTATTATAAGAATATATCAAGGTCTGTTTGAAAGCCTTCACTCCCAGTGGTGTTCACTCACAACTGTGTAGGAGCAGTGGGAAGGAAAAACAATTGGGTTATTGTGCCAACTGACAACTATGAGGATCCTATTCATAATGGTACTTAATGTTATCCAAGAGCTACTGCAAGATGATTTGAATATAGATGCATTTTGAAAGCTGAATTCACAGTTTTACCACCAGGCCTGGGTAGAGGCCTCTTGAAATAATCACACTTGATTTATCTTGCTGGCACATTCTCTGTGTGGTGTCTAGGCATAATTACA
>NW_018127981.1:380367-396451 GCF_001952655.1 Monopterus albus
AAAGAGTGTGGAGCTATCTAAAGCACTTTGGATGTATGTTTTAATCAAACCACTGGAAAGCATGTATGACATTAAATGCTTACATAAAAGAAGCATGAGATACTGTAACATGAATGGAATAAAGTGCTGCAGAGAGGAAAGACAGGAGGAAGGACAACTAATTTGGTCTGCATCCAGTAGAGAAAATGAGTCAACAGCAAATTATTACTGGATAAACTGTATCTGATGAGTGTGTCCACTGTAAGTGGAAGGTGTTTCCACTTCACTTAAAAGAAAAAGTGAAAAGAAGAAAGAAAAAAGTTACCCCAAAATTTGATGTGAATTATCAGGCCTTTTCTCTTCTCAATCAGAACCAAAATGAATGAAAACATTTTCCATTGCTAACTGGTGCTATGAACAGCTGCACTATGGTTACAGACAGTTATAGGATGCCAGTAACATGCCTCCGCTAACGCTTGTTTCATTGATCTCAAACACAACCAACAGTGTTGTTTAATACCCATGTGTAGACCAATACACATGTCTATTAAAATCAAGCAGCAAACAAAGAAAATGTTTACTGACATCCTTTTTTAACTCACCAAACTTTGCTTCTCTCTCTGTGGGCTATAGTGTATGATTACTTTGTGCATTCAATTACAGCTTGGTGTGAGTGTTTTTTATGCTAATGAAAACTGTAATACTGGAGACAGAAACACAAAACACTTAGTGGAGTACTGAAATGTGAGGTTTATATTGATGCAGATAGAATATTGTACACACAGGTTCTTACCCATCTCCTCCAATCTCCAATCAATTTTTCATATCTAGAGAAAAGTGTGAATTTTTTTCTCACATTTGAAATAAAAACCTTTTGGTTTAATCATTATATATGTTTAAAAATGTGAAAAGGACCTCTGTAAGCCAGGTGGAGCTCCTAAGACTGATGCAAAACAAAAGAAATTAACCAAAGAAGCATGTCACACATCATCAGACACACAATAACAACTGGCCTGCGTCATTACTCAACCAAATAATGTGCCCAGGTGCTAATCACATACATAAACACATAAATATCAGAAGAAAACAGACTCACTGGAAGATACAAAAAAGAAAGAACACAAAACATGTACACATTAATTAGTGTTCTTCAGGAAAGGGCTGGGTCGGATACGGAGATTTCCCATAATTCCCATTTTTTATCTGAAGGCGTGCTGGGAGTGATGAAAAACTGAATGGAAATGTATGTGTGTAGGAAAACACAGTGGTAAAAATATGGTGTATTCAAAGAAAAGTAATCTACAATAAAAGAGAATTCACACAATATTCCAACAGCTTTCAGACAGCTTTGTCACCAAGAAGGATAATGTCTAAAACATTACCAGTTTGGGCTGGTTTTCAACCAGTAAACAGGTCCAAAATGTATATTTCATGTTTTATTTCATACTCACAAATCTGGGCTGAGATCTGTGGGAACATAAAACATGTGCTTATGTGTATTCTCTTTTCATTGTAATTTTGTAATAGTTGCTTGGCAGAATATAGCAATTTTGCACTCATATTTGTTAAAAATGATTTATCTATTTAGTAATTGTTTTATAACTTTACTTGAATTATTATACAAACATCAAAGAAAAGAAAAGTGAAGTTTAAAGAAATCCTGAGATTATGAATTACACTATCAATCAACATTCTGTTTGTAATGAGTGTACATATAACAGTAATACTGTACTTTACATTTTTAATTCAATTTCTATACAGTTAATTACTTCTTTTAAAGATTATCTTCAGTATATGCAGGTGATCTTTAAATGTAATGAAAATTTAAGTTAAATATTTGCAAATGCCAACATCAAAAAATGGTTCAGCCCACTGATTCATTTATATTTCTCTGCATTTCAGCAATTTAGCCTAGCCAGTGCAAAGAGTCTCTGTAGGAAGGTCACCGTATAACTTGAATATCATTTTGCGACTAACGATGTTGGCATATGTGGTCAGTCACACAAAAAGATTTTTAAAATACATTGTATTGTAGTACTTCTGCATATTTCTACCAAGATATATAATATGCTCATTTGTCAACATAAAGTGAAAAAGCAACCTAAAAATTAAAGTAGCTGAGGTCTGTCACAGAATATTTTCCCAGTGGATACAACCAGGCATACTGTGAGGTTAACAATAAAACCAGTTCTTCATGTTGTGACAGAGAGAGAAACTTATTTCACATAGTGCCAATGTGCATGTGCAAAGTATCCCTATGTATACATAAATGACGCACTTTTGTCATTTGTCAGTGTGTGGTAATAGTAAAAATGTAAACATCTTTTCAGAAATCAAAAAGGGCAGCGATAAATCCCATCCATATTAATTTTAGTATAAGGACATAAAATATGTTTGTCAGTTCTCTGTTTTTCTACAAGAAGTGAATTTATCATGCTGTATTAGCAGAAACAGGCTAATGATGACAGCCTGGCTTTGCTAACAAACACCTTGGAAACCTTTGCCAGCTAGCTGTTAGTTAACACCTTGGGTACAATCACATTTTTGTCCATATTTGTCTATATATGTTATCAAAGCAAAATTGCTAAAAGGTGAGAAAATGGCTGACCTATGGTGGGAGTAGTGTGGAACATTAGCCTAAATAACACTGATAAGTTAGCTAAATTTGCTAGCTTGCAGACTGTAGATACACAACTGATGGCGGGGGCTAGACAAACTACAAACCCAAGGTAGATGCCCCATAGGAAATTTTTTGAGTTGCAAAGCAGAAGGAATTTAGTTTAGACAAATCTAGTCTGTATACTCAATGATATATATGCAGTGTTCCCCCATTTAAAGTTAATGATCCAAGATGTGATTCCAAAAGATTTTAACATGGCACAGATGGGTCTGAATATCCTTGTCACCATGGAGGCACAAATGCTCTAGTATATTCAAAATGACTTCTCATTGAAATTGTGGACAAATCATGTCACCATATTTGCTGAAGTCACCCAAAAATGTAATTAAAAAGTTATTTTTCAAAATCATAAATTTAGCTTCCATCCGTCATTGCCAATCTGCAAATTATTTTTAGCTCCATGATTGGATGTTTACATATGGTAATGTTCTCCCTTACCATATGTCCACATGCACAGGCCTGTACCTTTGAGTTTTTAATCAGAGAAACCTGGTACTTTCTACAGGTTACTGATATCTACTAATATTGCATGATTTATTGGTACTACAGGCATATTTCACATTGCTTGCTGCCGAGTTGTTTAATGCAACTTTAAATCTTTGAAATGTTTCATTGTCACTCTTTCAACACAGATATATGCCCATCAGACTCATCAGTAACCTCTGTCCAAACATTCTGTGACAGGCCTCTTTTATTCTGAAAGATTAATGGAGAAGTGAAGCGGGCCTGTCAGTGTGTTGGCTTGCAGTGAGTTCACAGGGTGCTGTATACGGACAGGGACGCACATAGAGAACAGCAGAAGTGGAAAAGAGGCAGCAGGTTATGGATGGAGAGTGAGAGTTTGCTGGTTTGTTTATTACCTGGTTACTCGGGGTGGGACAGGCGCAAGACGGGGCTGCACTAGGATGGACTGACGCCTCCCCTAAGAGAAATCACCGTATCTCATCAACACAGGAGGAAAGGAGAGGAGAGGAAAGGAGAGGACGGTTGAAAGCAGGAGGCAGAGGAGGAAGTGACAGTAATAGAGGGAGGGGAGGCTTGTGTGCAGTGGGCAGGATTCAGTAGGGCGGTGAAGGTTGAGGAAAACAACCCCCAAACAACAATACACACACAATGCAAAACAAAAAGTGAACAGAAAACAAGGACATAAATATACATAAAAATGCTTACTAACACACATTTACATACACATATATAATGCCAACCTACACACGCAGCATTATCGGACAACCCAGCAGCCTGAAAGCAGTAAAGCAGCGTGCCATGCTATGCGTCATTAACAGAACTCATGCTTATATAGAACAAGAAAGGTAAAGGCATTAAATCATCCACTCCACACGACCTCTGCATCTGAAAGTAGCTGATTCATTAGACGTTGGAAACCTGAATCTTGCAGGTTTCCTAGTTC
Source organism: Monopterus albus (assembly GCF_001952655.1). Classification (NCBI taxonomy): domain Eukaryota; kingdom Metazoa; phylum Chordata; class Actinopteri; order Synbranchiformes; family Synbranchidae; genus Monopterus; species Monopterus albus. The sequence goes on from NW_018127981.1 coordinate 384,435, forward strand.
AAAAAGATAAAAATACAGCGTAATTAACATGCTTATATCAAACATGCAGTCACCTACTCTATGACACATGTAAGCACAACTGGAAAACCCAGAATCATATTTACATTAACACTATATCCAAAAAACACAGAAAAACAAAAAGAGGATTGTTGTATTCAAACACACGCTTCACCACACATACACACAAAAATTCAATAACTTGAACAATCAGTAAAGATAAAAAAATAAATGTATGAAACATTGATATGATTAATCCCACTGCACACTTAGGAAGCATTTGTTTTATTAAATATACCTCCCTTGCTGCTAATCAAAGAAAAAGTTTATATCATTTAGTAAAATCTAAAGTAAGGCTCTACAAATAATCAATTGAATACTTAAATATTATAAAGTGAATAAATGATTAGTTCTAAAAATTATATACATTCATAGTACAGATTATATTGGTACTTAATTTATTGCTGCAAAAATGTGATATGCTCTTACATTTGAACCCATTTTGGAGGATATTTTTGCTACCAGATTTTACAGGGTTTCTGCAATGTACACCGTAATCTATTTGATGCTTTTAAAGACACCAGAATATAATTTAACATCTTTTTCATGGTCGTACCAGTCAAAGGATGACAGAAAAACAGCAGGGACAATGGGGGATCCTGCACCTGTGTTATTATGTGAGGCCTAATTAAGTGTGAGGTGTTGCTTTGGATGTTGGAAGCAGTAGCCTGAGGAAGCAAACGCATCGTGCCCCTCCCTTCTCACTCCCTATTAATTTACTTTCCCCCCTCTCAGCTGCTGCATGTGCCACTAATCTCAGCCATTAAAGATGAATGCCATCACAGTGGTTAAAGACTGAAGAGCTTGAAGCTAAATATAAAACTAAGCAGTGATTCCTGACAAAACAACCCCACATAAAATCTCATTTAAGTACCCTCTACTTTATCATGGTGATGGCATGTAGATTAAAGAAGTATTTCAGTATAAAATAACTTTTTTGATCTCACATTTGTTCCCATGAATCAATAAGTACTATTTATACCAATTTAAATAAGGCAGTGCCTTATTTAAGACATTATTTACAGAGATTAATGTTTGTCAAACATTTTAGTAGACTAATTATTCCACTACTTTGGTTTATGATCAAATGCCTGCAAACCAAATGGTGTGTTTAGAGTTAATTTGCTAATGTTAATATGCCAACACACGAAACTGAGATAATTAACATGACAAACAACAGACCTGCAAATTGTCAGCCTGTTTGCGCACCAGTGTGAGCATGTTAGCATGGTTATGTTAGCATTTAGCTCAAAGCACAACAGCCAAATTACAGCCATATCTGAGCTGAGCTGCATTATAATGTACAGGTGTTTACTGTATCACATCCTCTCACTGTAGATCCCACTGGTTTCAACACAGTTATCTGTGTATATATTGGGTGTTCTATTGTAATAAACTGCAGTAGCTATACATTTTGACTCCAAAGATCTCTCTATTTAGTTTCATTTCACTTTAACTGATGTCTTTTATCTGTCTCTGTCTGCTCTAATCGAGATTTTTATATTCTAAAAAAAAGCCTGAGAGATCTGAGAGATTTATCAGTCTGTCTTATTTTTCACCTGCTTTAGCATGAGACTGAGACTGTTGTTTAGCAGACACATTTAAGTATCTTAAATTATTTGATTTTAAAAAATAAAAAATTTTAGGTTTTCAAATTTCATTTGCTGATTTTCTTTAACATTCCAATAAACTGAAGATATTTGGGACTTTTGGACAAACATTTCATAACATCAGTGTGAGCTCAAGTAAACTGTTCTGTACATTTTTCATTCTTCTTCTTCTTCTTCTTCTTCTTATTATTATTATAATACATTTTATAAACCAAATTATTATCCAAGTAATTTAAAAGTAATTGCAAGTATAACTGATAATGAAAACAAATGTTAGTTGTGGTCCTGGATCACTTGTGGCATTGGTAACATAGAAACCTGGTAGTTTACTTGCCCCTTGCATGGGGATATGTACATACACACTGAGAGCCGATGTACCAGAGTCAGATTCTTCGTGTGTCCAACACACCTGGCCAATAAAGCTGATTCTGATTCTGATTCTGATAATGGTGATGACTTCATATTATTAATGCTAAATATATACAGTAAATACTTTTCCTAAATGTAGAGCCTTTTATTTGAAGCATCTGTCAGCTGGTCCTGGCATGTTTCATTGTCTTGTTCTCTCCCTACATCTCTTCATGGCTAACTAGAAATCTGCCATGAAGCTATTCTTTGTTTGTTTCTTTTGTTTTTTTCATGCAATTAATTTTCAAATATGATAAAAAAGAAATAACGAACATGTGAAGTGAGGCTACAGCTTAAGGTCTCTGACATAGAACTGAAATTTTTGAAGGCTAGGATTAATATTAACGTGTCAAATGAACTCAAACCTCACACATACCTTGAATGTGAGATAATTATTTTGTTTCATTTAATACTCAGGATGCATCTATATTAAATTAGCCTGTGCTGCAGCTGAAAATGAAATGAAATGAAATGCCTGGTTTGGTTTTAATCTTGCAGCATTAATGTTATGATGATTGTGCTGCATTTGTCCTACAGTAGAAGCAAACAGACTAATGCCAAGAGAATTGAAAGGCACAGCTCACAGAGGCATTTGGTACTGTTCTTTATAACCCTTAGCATCTCATTGTTCTCAGAATCTTTGGAGTAATAACTAAGTGAAATCTGAACAAGGGCTCATAATACAGATATTTTTAGATTCAGTCTGACTTACACTTCCTGTCCATCATGAGTAAACATCCATAAATTAGCTGTGAAATAATAAAACATGATTCTCAGAACTTGCCTGAGAATTATTATGATTTGAATGTTTCTACAGTATTGAAGTAATTCCCTTTGAGTTGTCTATACATTCATTGGTACAACACACACAGGAACTGATAATAGTTTGTTCGGCATACTTTTAATTGTGGAAATTTTCCAAAATGTATACAAATATACACAAAAAATGGGTCTTGAATTGTAGTTAACAGCAAACCTCACTGTTGAATCCATGTACTTCCTGTTTACATCCTCAAAGCATCATGGGAACTTTAATTAACACTGCAAGAAAAGATTATTCTAAGAGTTAAAGATAAATATATAAATGTAGTTAAAAAGGACTACTGGACAATTAGGTGGGTTTGAGGTGATGATCGGTAATTGTACATCACTTGAATATGTTCATTTTCTGCTACTTCACACTTCTGCTCCTCTACTATTCAGAGGAAAATATACTTCTGCTACTTTTATTTGATAACTTTAGCTTCTCAATGCCTTGCAAATTCAATTTCACAAGTTACTGTACCTATCAGTGTATAAGATGATTAAACATTGCACAGCTGCCACATTACCAGCTGCAATATTAAAGTGATGTACATTTTAATCCATCAATTATAGGCCAGTAATACAAAGTATATTATTCTCAAATGGACCAAGAGTACTTTTATATTTGATACTTTAAGTAGCCTGTTTTTTGTGCCTTTATATAAAATAATTAGGAATGAATGGCTTACATGTGTTACAGCATTTAAGCACACACACACACACACACACACACACACTTTGACAGAAAAAAAAAGGTGGGTTGAGAGCATGAAATGAAAAAGCCTTGAGGAAAAAAAGCTCCTGAAGACACAGCATCACTAAAACCACGCAGCATACAGTGCAGTGAAATCTGGGCCTTGGCTGTTCAATAACCTGAATGTAAGTCTGATCCTACATCATGTGTAGAACAGGTTTGAGGAGTTTGAACCCCGACATGCTAAGCAGAAACATTTGACAGAAACAACAGCAGAGCTGGCTATATCACCACACACCCAGATATGCTCACAAACCCAGCTAGTCTCTTCGATTTACAGAGCTTCCCAGTACGTTGGCACAGAAGGCAGTCAGACCCAAACGTAGGAACAGGAGAAGACAATCAGAGGGACCACGTACACACAACAGACAAAATAATAAGAGTAGCAGGGGAAAAGACAGGTAGAGGGAGAGAGAAGATAGCACGGGCCACCGTACGGACTCGACGAGAGAGGAAGCAGTCTCACAGACCTGATCAGCGAAAATCCTGGCTTTTGGCTCAATAATGGGTCCTCCCCTCAATTCATCCTCCACAGCCATGAGTCTTGGAAGCAAAGAGAAAAAGAGAGGGAGGGTGGGGGGGGGGGGGGTGGTTGACAGAAAGAAAGGGAGTATTATGAATTCAACTGAATTCAAAATGAGACTTTAGAAGAAGTCGAGCAGATTCATCTTCAACATCTGTCCCAACAGCACCACAGTGATAAAATGCTGGTTAGTTCTTTCTCAAATCTTAGAGGCAGCTCAGTCTTTTAAGCCCATGCAAATGTTGAGCAACAGTAACCCAAGCCATGCTTTATGAGGCACTGCCAATTTTCACTGGTGGAGCCTTTTTTATTCTTGCTCCCATGAGACTCATCAAAAATGTTTTTGCCCAGTTTAAGGTGTTTTCAAAGCACAATTAGAGCCAAGTGTGGACCATTCGCTGGGTTATCTGAGGTGAATGGTTCAGTAACAGAACCCAATCATCCCGAGGGAATTGCCCATCTTACGTAGCATGGACTGACTGAGGCATTGGTGGAAAATCCTTTGAATGATCATTTCAAAGAGTCCTCTTACACATAATGACCTAGCTTACTGCTGCAGTTTTCATGAGCCGGCAAACAGTGCATGTTTCTCAGGTCTCCTGATTTTCCCAGTGCCAGGGTTTTACTCCAGATAAGGTCATTCAAAGATATTTCTCACACAGGGTTATCTTGCAGTTACACAGCCAAATAGCTAAACTGTGAGTATTGTGATGGTGATGATAAATGCCAAATGAAAGTTAGTGTGAATAAAAAAACCTTTTGAGTTAATATACGCCATTGCATTGCTTTCATGACTTCCCATCTGTTTTACAATTTTTTTTTGTTAACACTTTGCAGCAGCAGAATAAACATCTTTGCAATTTGTTAACATGAAAAAGGTGTGCTGGAATATTATCCCCTTATAATAGTTCACAGAGGAGTAACTTTGCAAATTTATGCCAATTTATCTGGGTAAACTGACCAAAGAGACTCACTCGTGTGTTCGTTAAGGCACTAGGCTGATCAAAAACTTGACAGGAACATTTAATTGCTACCATGTTTCAATGCAGAATAAATAAACCACTAATCAAGTCATATTGTGTCACTCACTTTTCATTCATATACATTCATATAATTTTATTCAGAACACAGAGAAGCACGTTTGACAATAAAGAAGGAAAATCCACAGGTGAAGTTTCAAACATAAGTGTTTGGATGTTTTATTCCATAAATAATGTACAGTGTTGAGTTATTTTACAAAAGAAGAGAATAGGAAAAGAAAAGAAAAGTCATAAGCACAGACAGAAATATTAGCACTCTCCCAAAAAACAATGGAATGTAACATGGGTATACAGCATTAGGATTTTGACATGACTTCAAAAGGCAGACAATGATTCATGTGGGTGATATGTTACAAAAAAAAAAGAAAAAACTTAAGCTTTTTATATCCAGTTGTTCTTCAAGTAGTGTGCTTTTGAGGTCAAGTCGTACATGTAGTCAGTACAATGTGTATCTACCAGTACAAGGTGAAAATGTCTGAATATTTTGCTACAGAGAAAAAGGCAAGAGACAACGGTGTCAAACAGGATGTAAAGTCAATGGAAAGAAACAACAGACCTGGATCAAACAGCAGCTGCAAATACTTTCTTTTTTGCCAAGAAGTGCAACATATAATACGCCACTATGACTGAAAACTTACCTCTTAACATCTGATTGGTGCTGTTGTAGCTGACCCCACCCATCTGGTTAAAACAGACTAAGAATTATTTGCAACTGTTTGACACAGGTCTGCATAAAAGTGAATGTAAACCCTTGGCTGTTGCTACAAGCCATGTCAATCACACACACATCAAGCCAAAACCACTATGAAATCATTTGCAAGTTTTAAACATAAATTTTGCCATAGTATTATACAGCCTATCAATATATTCTTGCTACAAAAGACAGGCAGATATACTGACACCAGAATATTATCTATATCTCTGGAGATGGAAAAAGAAAATAATATTATGGTTGCCCTTTAATAATAATATTTAAATCATACTGTAACTGCATAAGTTAAATGACAGTACTGTATAACTTTCTTAAACAACTACTTACCATGTCACTGGACACCACCAATGACAGACTGCAGGTCAAAAGTCATACCAAGCATATACAGAAAATCATACAGATATATATATATTAAAAATGTTTCACTTTAATTAATAAATAATATCCATTGCAGTCTTTCATTTAAAATGCAGATACGTTCACAAACACCATACAGTTAAGCCAAAAAAAGGAGGAAAAACTTAAGAACACACTTTGCAGAACATACTGTTGTCAAAGAGTCACGTCATCGTTGTCATGTTGTCTCTGGTGTTTTGCACTTTACAGTATTCCAGGTCTTTATTTTCTCTGCTTAGATATGATGGATGGCACCTGGTAAAAAATTTTAGCAGGAAGGTTCTTTATGTACACAAAATGCATACAATATATCTCATAAGGACACTGCATGTGCAACTACAGAAACAGCATGTGTAGACATATTGTATCTATTATTGCGCTTCACCTGCTAAATAGGTAGGTATTGCAAAGTTAAAATTGTTATGATAAATAAATAATCTTCATATATATTTCATAGATTATTATTGTTATGGCTCTTGCATCACACACTTTAATATGCTATGGATTATAGTTAAAAATATATTACTATGACAGGTAGAATTAAAAGCATTCACCCCCCCCCCCACCACCCTCCCGCCAACCCAATCAATCTCTAAACAGCTCGGGGAAGATAAATAGTTTCATTCATATTTATAATCACCAAAATACATTAAAATATTTTCAAAAAATAGGAGACCCTGTAGCCAACTAAGTGGATCACTATCCTGAAGAAAAAATATACTGGATACACATGCTACAGGTAAAGTGGATTCAGTGTTTCAGTGGTTTCAACATAGCATGACCTAAAACTCAATGTTTGGCTTTGGTTTAAATTAGACTGTTGAGAACAAAAAGTCTATCTGGTCTAATGAGAGTTACTAGATTTGCTTTGAGCTTAAAGTAGAGTTTATACACAAAATATTAAGGCTTGTCTGAAAGGAAAATCTCTGAAACTTGAAACACAAAGCTAACTGTTTTGCAGACTAAGAGAGTTTTCAAGCCTACACAAGAGCCTTGAATTCGGGATCACTTAACTTGCTTTTCCACCAGCGTAATAAATCTGAATGCAAAAATTTAACATAAAAGTCAATTCAAGATGAAAAACATACGGTTATGATCATACTTGTCATTTCCCTAAGGTTTTGCAGTCCAATCAATCCAACAGGAAGGACTGAGACCATACTTCTTGGCATTCTCACTCTGTGCATCAGAATTCAAATGTGTCCAGACAGTGCACAGATCTCGCAGTGCAGTCAATGACATGGTCTGGCTCAGTGAGTTGTGAATAAAACTTGGAAGCATCCAGATCTGCTACTTAATTCTCTGTGTGGTCAGATGACAAAAGTCACACAAGTTACAAGTGTGAGCCTTAGATATATCGCTTTCCTGCACACGATGCTTCATGTGTGCAGCAGATTTGCTGTATTTGCTTTACAGTAAGCTTATAATCAATGATTCAGTTTCTCTTTTATGTGACATATTTCCTCTATGCCTTTATGCTTGAATTTTCATCATTCACTGACTGGTTCATATTTTGTCTCCCATCTTCATATTACACCATAGCATCATATGCACTGTATGTAAAAAAGAGAGGTATTGGTCCTTGTGTTCACCCTGTAGAAAGATACATCAGCAGTCCTTCGGTGAACTGAGTTCACCTTGGTTTAAAATGGAATAGTTAATATTAAACCATGATCTTCCATAATCCTGTGCCTGAAGGTCCAAACACTGCTTTGAGTTGCTTTAAAAGTGCAGACATGTTTCTGAAGTTATTACATTTTCAATCCTCTTGTGCTTTTACAGTGCAATCTCTTGGGAGAGTCAAGTGGAAATTAAGCTAAGTAGAATCACCTCAAATGATCCCGAGATCCAGTTAAGAGCTAGAACTATGTTTATAAAAATGGCAGATGATAAATGCAAGAGCACAAGGACATGGGAAGGTGTTTACTGATGGTTGTATATACAAGGTTATGGTGTTAGAGATGGTTTCCCATAAAAGATGAGCAGGACTGTCTCTGTCTTCATTCCATGTCTTCTTTCCTGGAGTGGATTAGAAGTGGCAATATTCTCTGTCACAGATATCCACCCTTAAGTTGCAGACCATAGACTATTATAAGATGTGAACAAGAAAATATTGTACTCTTTTCCTTACAGAGTCTTTTTTAGTAAATTCCTTCCACCAAAAAATAAATAAAACTACATCTAATGTGCAGTCACACTTATAATGCTCTGGAAATCCTGACAACACAGCAAACATTTGTATTTTCATGTCAGTACAGCTGAGATACAATCAACATCTCACTTGTTTCCCATCAACTACTTAATTATGTGGTTTATCAATAAAAACTAAAACTTGCACCATTACAATTTCACACAACCACTCAATAAATTAGAACTCAGCTGGAGTTCTCCACAGTCCTCCAAATATGATGTTCTTGAATGACAAGTAAACCATGTTGTGAGGTTATGATGCAACAAGAGCTTAGAGGACAATCAAAGACTTCTTTGCCCAACTTAACTCATTTGAAAAGCACCAACCGTCAAGGGAACATGTCCTGCATGCTTAGCAAAGATACAGCTCTCTGTCCTCCGACTTATACTGTCTCATTTAATTTGTCATTCATTGTATCTACAGCTTTGGCTTTCAACACACAGCTGCCTGCCTCACTCCCAGGACTGTAGTACATCCTCTTACTAGTACTTCATCCTACTCTGCAATACTTTTTGCAAAATAACAACCTCTGGTAAACAGAGTCCAACCCCAATATGCAGTTTATGTATTTCTGGAAATAACCATGTCAAGTTCATGTCTCATTCTTGTTAAATAGAATCCAATATGCTGAAGTTGTACTGTGTCAACCAACTCTTCAGAAGTATGATAATTCTTTTTTAATGAATTCTAGCAATCTTTATATGAGGAAATCGTTGCTTCTTCTGCATATTTTGGAAGAACACTCTTATAGTCTATTCACCAAAGCATCATAATAAACAAAAATAAAGTCATTGTGGCCTGCTCATGGCCTTTCTTTAAAAAAACAACAACACAGCTGTCTTTTTCCCTCCATCCCAACAACAGCCTCCATTTACCTGCTAATTATTCCTTGAATTTGGGAGTCTTTCTCCAGTTGCTGTTGCCGTAGCCTCCTCTCACTGTCCTCGAGTCGGTTCTGGTACTGTAGGAGGATCTTATTGGTCTGCTGCTCCTGCGTGAGGAGTCTCCGCTCGTACTCCTCCAGCTTTTTGTGAGACACCACCAGGCGCTCCTTCAGGGAGTTGATCTCCTCCTCATACTCCCGTACCTGAGGCAGAGATGTAAAGAGAATACAAAATTAAAGGTGTTTTTACTGGGGTGGTGTTTACTGTACCAGCCTTGAATTCTCCATGGAATTACCAGGTACAGCCTCTGGTGAATTTATGCATTTTCTGTCACACAAACTGTAAAGTAGAAAACCACCTCCAAATATTCAAAATTAAGATGGCTGTCTTCCATTAATACTGTGGTACAGTGCATATACCGAACACTGTAAAAGATTTATGAACATTTGGCTGATGGATGTCGTTTCCCACACTGTGTGAGACCACTTGACTTCTGCATAAAGATCAGATCTGAACACCATCTGCTTAGCAATGACAGACATGACTCAATGTTCCTGCAATTTACTAAACATGAATTAATGGTTTTTACTTTAAAGCGCAGTTCAGAAACTTAAAAGTGATACCAACCCTGTCCATGCGTGACTCATCCATGCTTTTTGAGTACTCCTTTAGTTTAAAATCTTCCCGGTCAATCCGCGAACTTTCAATGTCAGCTGACAGATGAGGCATGTTGGAGACCCAGGCCACTGTTCGCTCATTAGCTGGGGTTGGGGGATTGAGGGTAGATGGAGACTGGGAGCCCTACGAAAAAAGGCCAGCACACTGGACGTGAGAACATGAGTTCTTAAGTGGATGAAAGTCAGTTTCATTACAAGTGATTCTGTGCAGGCTTTTATCCAAAGTACGGCTGACCCTTGGTGGGACTCCATCCCTTAATCCTGCCAGTGTCAGTGTCATAGTCTACTCAGTGAGCTACACACACATACACACACAATTAAAAGCCATATAAGTAACTGACATGTTACACATAGTTGAGAAATAGCTGTGAGCACAGGTAGTGTCAGAAAAAACTGGAGTGTCAAAGAGAAGATTAAAAAGAGAAGAACATAAATCTATAGCGTGCAGATATTACCTGTTTACTCATAGTGGGTTTGAGCAGATGCTGTTGCTGCTGAGATTGTTGCTGTGGTGACTGTTGAGTGCTCTGACTGGCAGTTCCCTGTGGACTGTGGCTTTCCCTGACAGAGCTCTGCTGGTGGGGCAAGCCTGGGGCAGTGTTGTCTTTGATGGACAGCTGCCGAGACCCATGCTGCCTGCCGCTGTAACCGGACTCTGGTGACTGGAGGAGATTCCCACTCTGCGGTCGTGTTTTAGCTGGAGCAGCAGGAGCAGCAGCTGAGCTGACAGACAGCTGATGGGAGGTCTGGGACTTGATGCGCTGTGTGGGGGGCGGAGCAACAGAACTCTGGCGCACAGGCTGGACTGTGGAGGGAGGTGTTGTGGTCAAAGAGGAGTGAGAAGTTCCTGTCTGGGAGGCCATGCCCATCATTTGCTGTTGCTGTTGAAGGTTATCCTTAGGAAGAAAAGAAATTAATAATACTATATGCTAGCATTTTCATTCTTTGTTTTAGATCAAAGAATTTATTGGGTGTTCAGACTGAAAACAACTGTGTTAATAAAATGCAAGGGCATGTTGAGCCAGGTAGGGGATATACAGTACATCCATCCATTTTCTAAACCACTTAGTCCCAAACAGGGTCAGAGCCAATCCCAGCCAGCTGTGGGCAAGAGGCAGGGTACATCCTGGACAGGTCGCCAGTCCACTGCAGGGCTAGCACACAGATGAACAACCACTCACACACAATCACTCCTACTGGCAATTTAGAGACAACAATCAACCTATGTCTGCATGTCTTTGGAAGGAAGCCAGAGCACCCGGAAAGAACATGCAAACTCCACACAGAAAGGCCCTGGGTCAGCCAGGGCTTGAACCCAGAATCTTCTCGTTGTGAGACAACAGTGCTAACCACTGCGCTACCATACTGCTGTGTTTCCCCACATACAGTACAATGAAATCCAATATAGGAAGTTCAGTTTGAGAAATAAATTGATGACTTTACAACTATGAAGTAGACAGTAGAAAGAGTTTTCAGATCCCGAAATGTACTACCCAGAATGTGCACCTAAAACTAATTTAATAAAAAGAAGTTAAAATGGATCCAAAAATATACACACATAGCGGATTTAAGATGTCATGAGAATACAGGAAGACTACATTTACCTGCACATGCATGGACATCTGTCTGCGTCCATATTCAGCCCTGCTGTAGTCGTCACTGTAGCTGTGTGAGTGGATGATGCTGGGTTGGCCCAGGTGACTGTCCCTGGTCCTGAGGGTGGACAGGTCCTCACTGCGAGAGAACCCCCCGTGGGCGAACTGTGGGATGTAGGACTGGTGTGAAGGCTCAGGCTCTGGTGTCAGGAGCAGGGGTGCGGGAGGTTGAGCCCGGCTATGCTGGTGATGGAGCTGTTGCTGTTGAGGCCCATCAGCAGTCGCCAGATGAAAGAGGGGATTCTGGAAGGAAAGCGGGTAGCGCATGGCGGCGGCCTGCTGTTGCTGCTGCTGGGATAGCGAGTC
>NW_018127981.1:396522-407162 GCF_001952655.1 Monopterus albus
CACCGCACCCGAGCCCGCCACCGCCACCGCTGCCCAGCCCCCCGAAGCTGCCCATGCCGGCGATGGAGGCCTGGGAGGAGTTGAGCATGTCCACCGACTGCAGGTTAGACACGCTGTTCATTCGGGAATCCTGGAGGTCCATCATAGATACGCTTTTATTGACACTGAGCACCTAGATAATAAGGAATATGAGAGGCTGGTGTGCCCCCTGTTATTTTATTATGCTAGGTGGCCACGGATGATATGGGTGAGGGTGGTGCGGGTGTTTTTACCGCGAGGCCAGGATATCGGAATGCCTCAAAGTATTTCCCAGGAAATACCGCTAGGATGAGTTGCGTGGTGAATCAGTGGAAAAAAAGCAGATGTCATGATATACTACAGCCTCGATCACACGATGGCAGATTCTATTAAGTATGACTAACATGCACGTCATACTAACCTCACTTTGATAAAAATAAACCTAGTGGATGGGATGATGATTCCCCAAGTCAGTGTAATAAAACTCACCTTAGGGTCTGGTTCGGTGATGTCCGAGCTGCTTGTGCAGTAGGCTGGGCTGGATCGGGCCAGGGGAGGACGTGACCCATAAAACATGTCTTTGGAGGATGCTCGATGAGGATGGTCACGGTCCTGAAAACTCATCTGGGAGCGGGATGGCATGACCCCTCCGGAGGAGGTAGGGGAAGGCAAGCGAGTGAGATCTATAGAGCTGTAGAACAGTAGTGAGTAAGGCCAACAGTAGCTACAGGTCAAAACTACGATATTATTTGTTCCTATACAATTGCCCCAAAGTATATTTTTCACAAGATCATTTTAATAATAATAATAATAATAATTTAAATTTAATAATAATAAAGGTCCATAACTGCACAAAACAGGGGTGGATGAAGTATTCAGATCATTTTCCTAAGTAAGGAACATATTAGAGTAATGTAAAAATACTCAATATCATGTAAAAGTCCTTAAGTTCTTAAGTCAGACTGCTAGTACTAATAGTATTATTAGCAAAATGTACTTGAAGGACTCACTACTTCAGTAAACGTTCCCCTGTGACTTAATGTCTAAGCAGCAACTTTACAGCTGTAGCTGTTTGGGGTGGAGCTAGTTTTAATCACTTTATATCCAGTTATAAAGTTTACTCCAATGGTTCCCAGCCTCAAGGTCGGGCCTCTCTACAAGGTCACAAGAGAAACCTGAGAGGTTGTGAGATGATCAATGGGTAAAACCAGGAAAAAAAAAAGTTCTGCTACATAAATTTGTTCATTTCTTAAACTTTTCTCTTCTCTTTTTTGTGAAATATTGTAAACATTTACCTGTTCCAACCTCCAACAGTTATTAAAACTGAAAGGTTTAGAGGCAGCATATGAAATGTGGAAAAGAGCCCAAGCAGACAACTTTTTTTCCTAAGGGGTCACAAGCCAAAAAGTGTGGAACCACTCTTTTAATCTTTAGCAAGATATTGTAATTTATAACCATATGGTGTTTTGTCGAATTACCTTTCGCTGTAATTACAGTGCCTTGCGAAAGTATTCGGCCCCCTTGAACTTTGTGACCTTTTGCCACATTTCAGGCTTCAAACATAAAGATATAAAACTGTAATTTTTTGTGAAGAATCAACAACAAGTGGGACACAATCATGAAGTGGAACGAAATTTATTGGATATTTCAAACTTTTTTAACAAATAAAAAACTGAAAAATTGGGCGTGCAAAATTAGTAATTCAAAATTGTACTTAAGTATGGTATTTGGGAATATGTTACTTTCCACCTCTGCATAATAACTGAGAAATCAAAGTTTGAGCACTTGACATCAGTGATATTTGAAGCAGGGGACAGAGCTGTTATAATCACAGCACAGATGTCACCTACCTATTAAGATCCCTCATCATGAGATTTTGGAACTCAGATGAGATGCCCCTGTTAAAGTTCGGCCGTGAGAGCAGCCTGTCTGTCTGTCTGTCCTGGACCCTGTCTGTCTGATGGCTGGGCTGCCTCTGGAGGTGTGGGTTACGCAAGGCCATACTGATATCATTCAGGAGACGAGGCAAAGGACCCAGTTTGATGATGGCATCCTGTGGTTAAAGGAAGAAGAAGCTAAGTTTTGCAGTGTATTTAGAAAAATGTTTCAGTTATCTAGTGCAAAGGTTTCATTAAAATTAAATCAAATCAAATCAAATCAAATCAAATTTATTTATATAGCACTTTAAAAACAACATCCAGTTGACCAAAATACTTTACATGAGCAGAATAAGATCACAATAAATAACTAAAATAAAATAAATAGAATCAATGCAAGAATAAAACAGCACAATAACGCAGAAACACAAATGGCATACAGTCAATAAATTAAAAGCATCAAGCCCTATTAAGTATTAAAAGCCAAGGCAAATAAATATGTTTTAAGCAGTGATTTAAAAGTAGTCAGGTTGGTAGCTGATCTAACATTGAGAGTTAAAGTATTCCACAATTTAGGGGCTGCAACAGTAAAAGCATGGTCACCCCAGCGTTTATATCTGGCCCTAGGAACCTCTAAGTAAAACTGCCTTGAAGATCTTGTAGGTTTGTGCCATTGCATTAATTCAGTGAGGTAGGATGGTGCCAAACCATTAAGAGCCTTAAAAACAAAATCAATAGCTTAAAATCAATTCTAAAATGGACTGGAAGCCAGTGGAGAGAGGCCAGTACCGGGGTTATATGTTCAAATGTTCTAGTACTTGTCAGAAGACGAGCAGCAGCATTTTGAACCATCTGAAGATGAGACAGGGAAGACTGGTTAATACCAAAATATAGAGCATTGCAATAGTCAAGCCGGGAAGTGATAAACGCATGGATTGCAATCTCAAAATCGTTAAAAGAAAGGAATGACTTGACTTTTCTAAACAACCTCAGGTGGAAGAAGCTAGATCTCGCAACAGAGTTGATTTGCTTGTCAGATCTTAAGTTGCCATCAAATATCACCCCTAGGTCTTTACAGTTGACTTCAGATGATGAGCCAGGGGGCCCAGACCCTTTTTGAAAGACGTTATGATTGCCAGGTCTCCAAATAGCACACACTCAGTTTTACTTTCAGTGAGATTTAAAAAGTTAAGTGCCAGCCATGATTTCAAGTCTGCCAGATAGTCAAATAATGGCTGTTATGACATCCTTCTTGTTGCCTTTAACAGTAAGTATATATGAATGTCTTCAGCATAACAATGAAAAGAAAAGCCATATTTCCTTAAGACAGATCCCAATGGAAGCATGTACAATGAGAACAGAAAATGGCAATCAATGCATCTCTGCTAATGTGGTACTTATAAGTAAGTCTGAGTGATGATTTACAGCCCATTTGGCAAAAGGTTTGAGGTGAAAGAACAATGAGACAATTCTGAGACTGAATTGCTGAAATTCAATCTTTAAGTGACATATTCAATCTGAACTGGGTTTAGTTTGGCTGCACAGTATAAAACCTGAAATAATGTACCAGGGCTGAGCAAATTTATGTGAAAACCTGTGCAACATAAAGACAGTCCAGTTCTGAAATAAACACTTTTGTTTGTCAGAAAGAAGTTGACCCGACTCTAGTACTTTAACATGAGTAAAATTAATAACTGCAAAGCCCAGGAGATATCCTGTGTCAAAACAAACAAACAAACAAACAAAAACAAAACAAAAAAAGATAAATCAAAAATTAAATAAGAAATGCTCCAAAAATGTTTATATATACTGTATCGTATATAATATCCAATAGTAATTAACAGTAATTTTATCTAAAAAATTTGCCCAATTATTATTAATTTATTTTGAAAATTATTTAGTACATTGTGTAAAATATAGTATCAAATAGCTGGTTATACAATAAAAATGGAAGTTTATAATGTCATATGGTGAAGTAAGAAAAGAAAAGTAAAATAAAGTAGTATGATTAATGATGCAAGAGACAGCTTGTGTAAAAAGAAATCTAAATACTAAATGAAAAGGCAGAACAAATCAAAGTCCAGAATAGATCAAAACAACTAACTTTGGGGTGAATACAAAACTTATCAATATGTAGACTATATCTAATAGTATGTGATATAATATGGTTCCATAATGGCAAACAGCATATCATGTGTCATGTTTGGGTTTACCTTGCTGAGCTGAGCCATGACTTCCCACAGAAGACTGTGCAGTATTGACAGCTCCCTGCCCAGGTCAATGTATCCCTCAAAGCCACCCGCATTACTGACACTGTCCAGGTTGGAGATCTCATACAGGAACTGCTGCATGGAGCCCCACTCCATCTCTAAAAACTCATTCATGAAACACATGTATTCTTCTTTACTGCCAAACCTGTGGGGAGGAATGGGAGGAAGGCCAGGGTGAAGATAGGCAAGTGAGGGTATGAAAGAAAGAAAAAGAAGAAGGAACAACTGGACAACACATTAAGTATCAACTGCTTTCATTTTAAAAGAGATTCTGCTTGTTCCCCATAAATGCCCTTCATTTCTATTGCGACAATATCAAGACTAAAATATTACAATACATTTTGGGTGTGAAACCTTGACTAAAAATTACACATGGTACCTTTAACACACCAGTTTTTACTATGTGAAAAAAACTTTCACTCGCTGACAACATCATTACCATGAATATTTATGTATAGCAACATATGGCCACTTTTATTCAAACTATGAAAAAGCATGATAGTTTTCAAGGATTTAGAATGAAAATGAAAACTGGCCACTAAACAGTAATTGATATCTCATATAACTGGATACATAATGTATAATATTCTGCCAATATGCAGATGACACTGTAATTTACAGTTGTGTCGCTTGTCTCAGCAAACCTTGTGTCTATTTAAACCTGCTGTATTTCTTATTATGATGTAAATATAGTTTTGAATGCAGGTGAACAAAGCTAAAATGGTTATCTATATTCAGTTGTAAGCATTTTTACTGCAGTCAAGAAGACTTAATATATTTAAATGTTAAAACTGTTTTAGTATTTATGCACAGTATGTATAAAAGGAACACTGAATTAAAATTTCAATTCAGAGAAAAGGTGTTTTCTTGTAATCCAAGAAGAGATTGTTTGCTTGTATGTTTTTATATTTAACTGATTGTGTTTATATATGTTAGATACTGTGTACTGGTTAGTGAATAACTACAAAGTGTTAGAGCACTAAATAAAACTAACTTGGAGAAGTTAGCCAGGTTTTGCACTACTTTTGCGATGAGGGTGAGCGTGCGTGACGTCTGCTCATCTGGATACTCCTGGGTGAGGTTAAAGAGAGATGGGGACATGATGGCAGGACACAGGAAGCGCAAGAAGAGGGAACCACTGATGAGACGGTCGGCGATGTCTTCTCGACCCCTCTCAGCACAGCGCACTCGCCAGGAGGCAAAAACCTCTTTTAGCTCTCGAGGGAAAACGCTGTGAAGGCAACATACTACATGTCAGGATCAGACACAAACTGTGAGGATTCAGTTTCTATTTTAATATAACAGAGAGAAATAATCATTCTCAACACAAAAGATTATTTTTTGCATTTGCTGTTTACTCACCAATGGGAGTTAACGATCTTGCAGAGTGCTAGTTCACAGCACATTCGGAGATTGGCTTGGTGGTCTGGGAGTACAGAGGGCGGTATTCTCATGGGGTCCACTTCACAATTTTCCTCTGACTCATACAAGGCCCTTATGAACTCCCCTACAAATGACATTTCATGAGTGACAGAAAAAAAACATTACAAAAATCCCTTCAGTGTTCTTAATACAAAAAGTAGCAACAATAAGCAATAATACAAAAAGATATAATTTTGATCCATTTTAAATAAATACAATAACAAAGCTGGGAAACCAGGATGGAAGGCTAATTATCCAACAAACTGCAGTAAGTTCTCATATAAAGACAAATAATGGCTGGGAATGTGGCCAGCACAAACAAATAACCAGCTGGTTACTAATAATGGCAGGGTATAAAAACACTGAGGGGAGCTGAATAATCTGTAACCCACTGCCACAGGTCATATAGTAAGTCTGGGGTAATATACATTACATTTTCATAGCCCTCATTCTATCAGTACAACAAAGTCATGTTATACTCACCACTATGCTGCTCTTGGTTTCTTTATTTTTTTTTTTTAGTGTTTTCATACTCAAATTAATTCCAGTTGATTCTCCTTTGCTGTACTCCTCAATAGTGTTCAGCTATAATCAGTGGAAAGCATTTCCTGATGTTTTTGTTTCACATGAAACCCCTACTAATCAAAGAAAGTGTAATACTCTTAATGTGAAAATTGGGCTGGAAGTGTTGACATTCATTCCCCATAGTTTGGGGAGAAAGGCAAAGTGGAATGCCTGACATTGCTCTTGTTCAACTGATGGAATTACTGGAGCAGATAAATGGAGCAGAAAGAACATTTTACTAGAAGACATGCTGTACCTTCTACTGAATATAAGCCAAAATGTCATTTTTGGAACTAAACGGGTAGTTTAGACAATTATTTTGTCAATTACTTCACTCTTTATCTTTCTATTTAAGCATCCAGAGAAATAGTTGGCTAATGTTGCAAAGGGTAGTTCTAAACCACAATGTAATTGTTAGGATTACATGTTTCCATAGACATCAGGCAGTTGTGCCGAGCGTGGCTAATCACTTATAACATCAAATTCTATGCAGAAATGAAGAGTTTAATCTGAGGCTCAGGAGCAGGACCACACCATAAACACACCTCTTTCTGCCATATATTTATATTTATCTCCACTTCCACACACTCAGCTGCTTCGCTTCCCCTGTCTTATTCCTCCTCTTTCTTTCTCTGCCAAACCTGGGACCTGTTGCGGTTCCCGCTGATACTTTCCCCATTCTGGCAAGCTCAAGCTTACGTCATCTTTCTTCCCTTTGCCCAGTAACATAAACCTAATTTTTTTGATTTGCGTGGCTAATGAAATTTAAAAAGGCAAAGTTTCCAAAGGTTCATCTCCTGAATTTGAAATTAATTTGTCTGTTGAGCATTCTCTCTCACCTATAGCATCTTTGAGGTACTTATGTCCGATCAGTTTGAGGTACTCTTCTATGGCTTTGGTGGCCAGAGTGTTCTCTCTGAAAATAAGGTGTTCTCGGTCGATGAATCTGTCTACCTCACACATCGCCATGTCTGAAAGGAAATCCTGAAAAAAACAGGAGAACTAAATTATTTCTGTTCTATTTACAGCAGTAGACAATAATAACACTTAGATTTTCTGGTCATAAAGACCAGAAACGTAGAAATAGAAGAACCAGTGTCCTGTACCTTAGCTTTCCCTGTGCTCTGCAGTATATGCACCAGTGCACAGGCCACTTCCTCTTTGCTCTTGACACTCAGCACAGGTTCCAGCACTGCACACAGGGTGCGGTAGTTATTGGTGACATACTCTGCAAACTCCTTGTACAACTCCATGGGCAGGATGTTCATAGTCTGGAAGCGAGATTTGAGGCGTAGGGATGCGTTGATGATCTTCCCTCCTCCGACACCAGCTCCCTTGGTGAGGACGCTGGGCTGGATGACTGGGTACCATTGCTCCACAAACTGACGTCCAGTGATGCTTGAGATGGGGATGCTTACGAGTCCTAAGTATGTGCTCTTTTCCTTAAAGTAAAAAAAGTAGATGTTAGTTTGTGATAAGCATAAAAAAATTTTGTATGTTTTGAAGCTCCACTATGTATTATATTTTATTCTAAATGTATGAAAATATATTTTAAAAAGTTAATTCAAAGATTTAGCACTGAATTAATAATGCAGCTAAGTGGCAGTACTCACAGTGGCTCTTAAAACTATAGTATTTGTGATTCACAGATTATCCTATTGCTTCTAAAATGTATTATTTGGCACTGGCAAAATCCTAAGAGAGGACAAACTAAGATTTTTACTGCCAAATAACACAAAATGCCCATAATGCTGAGTATCTGCAGGGGGTTGATAAGGTCACTGATCCATGGAAATGACTCAGTAATAATTTCATTCATTATTATGATTGTTTCTGGCTTTCCAGGCCTGCACTCTGTTTTGCTTCAGACCCACAAACTACAAATGTGCCACGTTGTTTTCACATTGTCATACAAGACTTTATTAAAATGTAATATTATTTATAGTCACTTTGAACAACAGGATGTTTAAATAAAATATTATTACACTGCTTCTGTTCTGATTTTGATGTAACAACCATGTTCCATGTTACCCTACAGATTTTTTTTGTCACCTTGCGTCTCTTCTTGTCCGTCTCCTTGTATAGATGAAGGCGTAGGTTGCGGACGGCTGGCAGGTTGTTGAATTCAAAGTGCTCGCCCCAGAAAACGGTGTCAGTGCGGGGTTTGCTGGTGGTGCGAGCATACAGCATGTCATCCAGGCAAAGTTCGCAGTAGTAGCGTTTCTTGGCTGGAAGCTCGCGGGCCTCGATGATCCACAGTTTGAGCACGTTGTCCACCCTCCGGCTGTTGTCCTGTGTGAAGATGAAGTTGGGTCAAATAAGGTCAAGTGCATCTAATAATAGAGTCATTTAAAAGCTTTACACAGAGAGAAGATGATACAGTGCAGGGGAAAACAAAAATAAATGGTGACAGCAGGTCAGCCTGCAGGAAAACAAAGTAACAGGACAGGAACCAAATGGCTGTTGACATGGTGATTGAGCGGCTGTGGATTGTAGACTCTACATGATAAATTGCTTTCAACTGTGAACTTGAATACAGAGACTGAAGCCAGGATGACAGAGACACACGAAGATAACAGAAAATATGAAGGATAAGAGTAGGATAGAGGTCTAACTGGGTGAAAAAGTAACCCATTTGAACAGAAAGACAAATGACACACTCTACATGTGCTGCAAAGACGAGGGACAAACAATGGTGGCAGTGTTTCTGCAGAAAGGCTACACTTCCTAGCCATGATCACAAAGCTATATTTGACATCCCCCATGGGAGGAGAGAAGGCTGTGCTGATTGCAGAGTGATATTTGAGCAAACGTGTTCTGAGTCATTTCAACTGGGCTGAAAAGCCATTGTTGTTAGCCCCCTCTCTGCTTCAGACTGTTTAAGTCCTAATTTAAATGGCTCAGTGTGTGAGCATCAGTGAGATCCACAGTTCTTCAGTTCTTCATTTGTATGCTTTTTCATAACCAGCGCCAAACACACGGCATAATTAATTCTAAACCTCTGATTTTGGATGCAGTAGGCATCTGGTGGCTCAGTTTGCTTGCGCACAAACAGTGCAGCAACACCAGCATGGGCTCGAGTCCTCCCTCTTGATATCTTGTTACATCTTCACTAATTTCTGTCTTATCTCAATTTTACAAAAAAAAAAAAATAAATAAAATAAAACAGTGCATTTTATCTCTGTCAA
Organism: Monopterus albus; assembly: GCF_001952655.1. Taxonomy (NCBI): domain Eukaryota; kingdom Metazoa; phylum Chordata; class Actinopteri; order Synbranchiformes; family Synbranchidae; genus Monopterus; species Monopterus albus. Next base: position 405,862 of record NW_018127981.1, read on the forward strand.
TGCATCTGGGGTGTGATGCACAGTGTGTTTGTTTAGGGGTAGGAGAGGGAAGATTTTGGGAAGAGCCCCCACATGGAGTCTTTGGGGCTCCGTGACTCTGCCAGGACCCCTGCAGCTCGAGCATCTGGACGGGGCATTTGGCTCGGGTGATGCTTCTTCTCAGTCTGGCTTAATAACTCTTTAGTCACTGGTTGCCATCAAAAAGGAATAGCTCACATGCCTGTTCACTTTTTTAGTATCAGAGAGGGGAGATGTGGTACAGCTTCACAGAGTTAGGAATTCAGAATGAAAATTGCTGTAGGATACTGGTTTTATGCTGAGCTGATATGAATATGTGGGGATGGAAATAAAACCAAAGTAAAAGCTAAGTTAAAGTTCAAAGGTCAAAGCTGCACTAGGAAAGATTTGAATGTGAAAACATGTGAGATCATCTTCTTAAATTATAGTGTAGAGCTGCAAAAATGAAGAGCCTCTCATCTGCACTAATTCACTATAATCTTGTGCTATATTCTTCATTCAAGAACATTTTTGCAAACCTATCCTAAATCTCACTTTTTTTCTGTCAGGTTTAAAGTTTCTTGGGACTATCTCCACACTCTCTTAACTGAACAAACTTCAGCACCTGTTCACCAAGAGGTGTGTATTCATGAAATGTAATCATTAGCATAATACAGTAGCAAAGTTGCCATATACAGTAAGTTTCATTCACAAAAATGTTACCAAAGAGTGAGAAGAACTTCACACCACAGACAAATCAGCAGATTAAAACTAACAAGTACAGCAGAGTTAAGAGTGGTATTGAAGGAACTGAGACAATTAGAAAGTATTATTAGTACAGCTGTCAACTACATGTCATCAGAGCAGCCACAAAGAGGGAAAATTAGACGCAAAAGTGTCCTATAAAGCAAAGTAGTCCATGACTAATATGAGAGGTGGTCATGGCACTCATACACCATAGATATTGGATTTGATTTGATTTATTCATTCAAGCATGTAAAACAGTTGATATGTCAACACATGTACTTTCACACATATCCAACAATAATAATCCAATATCAATTTGCTTATACCTAGTACATGCTTGAACGGAGTAGGAAGAAGTTAGACTTATCTAGTCCTACCCCATGACATCATCTTACAACTTTTAAGTCCTAAGCAATATCTCTACATAGATAATTATCCTCTACACCACAAAAGTAATATACTACAGAATTATTACAGAGTGTTAACATTCTACATAATTACATTCATAGATAATTATCTACTACGCCACACAAGTAATATACTAAAGTATTATTACA
>NW_018127981.1:408242-429078 GCF_001952655.1 Monopterus albus
TGGAATAACCTTTGCTATTTTCATATTATTGGGGAACTGCCCAAGTCGAAACGACATGTTAAAAATATGGGTTAATGGTTTGCATATCCCCTCAATTACCCATTTAACAGTTGTCATAGTGATACCATCACTATCACTAGATGATTTATTACCACATTTGTTCACTCTCTCTATTATTTCCTTTTCAACTATGGGCTTCAGAAACATAGAACACATATTCCTTTCAATTGTATTGTTATTTATAGTGACGGATGTATCATCTGTACAAATGCTTCTTGCTAAACCAGGACCAACATTCACAAAGAACCTATTAAACTTATCTACTACATCCTCCAATCTATTAACCGGTGTATCATTATCTATGAAATATTGAGGGTAGTTACTCATGCTGGAACTGTTTCTAATCAATTTATTTAATATATTCCAAGTACCTCTCATGTTATTTATATTATTCTCTAGTACTTTAGCGTAATATTGTTTCTTACATCTCCTCAATATCGCAATTAATTTGTTCTTATATGACTTATATTTTTCTTCCGCCTTCTTTGATCTGTACTTTATGAATTCCTTATATTAAACAAGAGAATATTATTGTCTGCAGTAGGTGTATGGTGATCAATTATCACAAACAGTGCCCTAAAGAGCCTGAATTTGTTATATCACTTACAAGTGCAGCTTAAGAATGGCACTGTTCAAATGAGTGGTTCTTGCATGAGGCCTTTTTCTCCTAAAGAGTAATGTGAAAGGACCTGGACTCGTCAATGTCTGATCTTTGTTGTCCCTCCAGTTTCCTCAGTATAAAGCATCACAGACATGCTGGGCTGGTAAATGTAAACCTGCTGTTTGCAATTTACTGACATCACATTTCCCCATTTGTGGCTATCAAAGTTTTTGAAAACAACTATTTGAAGCCCCTGCCCTGCACCTCATGCAGCTTTAATATTTTCTTGGAGATGTAACTAAATTGACACAGACACACAGAGACACAAGAATGGGGTTCACAGAAAAATGAAGCGGTGCGCTCTTATTGAAAGCAGACAACAGGAGACGGAGAGGAGAGAGAGACACACACAGACAGAGGGATCATCCTTTTTTTTCCTCTACCGCATCCCTTTCTCTCCCCTCACCTTGTTGGGCTTGACAGCTCTCTGCAGGTTCTCGATCCATTTGTCTCTCTCTGCAGCTGAGCGACACGCAAAGCACTTGGTTCCCGATGCCGTAGTCACCTGAGGTTATAGCCAATGGTAAATTCAACAACCACAGCCATTAGTGACTATGGAGATTGCAGCTAAGGCACCAAACAATGTCTTGTATTCACTCTCAACCTCTGTCATGTTCCACTAATTAAAACAGACGCCTGGCGTAAATGATGTAGAAACTAGAGCTCATCTCAGTGTTCTTGTTTCTTTCATTTTTTCACATGGAAGAAACATCTTCATTTCACATCACTGTTACTTGTCAGGGTGGAACAACATTTCATATTCTGTACACTGTTTCTTGTGTGTGAGTGTGCTGGAGTTTGTCTCCAGTGTGCAGCCAGTTCTCACCTCAAAGCAGTACTCTTGTCCCAGGATGCTCGAGTGAACAGGTTTGATGATGGCGTCCTCATCCAGAGTGAGGTCCAGCGCCTCGGCAGCGCTGCTGGGGGACAGCAAGGACTCATGGGAGTGGGATTCTTTGAAGCTCTGCATCAAACGGGTCCTGGGAGGAGGGAGGAGGCGCTTTAATCAAAGGTGGCATTACGCTTCAGTTCTGTGCAAGAAACTATAGGAAATTTCTGTTTGTCAGTATATGAGGATTATCTGTTAGTTATAAAATTCTGAAAGTAGTCTTAGCCATTTTTATATCTGAAAATTCATCTTTGTTTACTGAAACAAAACCAAGTTCTGCAACAAAGGGTATATTAAAGTAACACATCCCCAGTATAAAGACATTTAACAGTTAACAGTGTTTATCTCTCAAGATATTTGAGAAGTAAAAAATCTGAAGATTGCGTAAAATATTGAAACAAAATGGTTATATTGTTCACTATTCATATCGTAGTTCTTATGATGACCTTGTTATTATATTTCACAGATAAATCATAATCTTTATTTTAGATTTCACCTGGACCTGCTATGATGCTGCCTTCACTGACTTTATAATATATATGACTTTTCAGCATTGTAGCTGTTTTTGCAATTAACAGCAAATAATTAATAATTATCAAAAGAGGCAAAGGAAGACAAAAAACAAAAACACGTCAGGCATAGACTAATAACTCTCCATTCAACAGATGTAACATGGACATAGAGCAAATCTCTAATGCCACAAAGTTCATTAGAGGAATTTGAATACAAAGCCCAGTAAATTGTGTGAACAGCAAAGTGGCTCAGCTCTTGTGCTTTTATTCTGAAAAGCTCACTATAACCTTGATTGAAATGTAAATGACTGCTGGTATTATATCAGTAATTACACATGATCAAAACCTTATTCTGTTGCAGTGTGCTACAGTTTTATTTTAAGAGGACTGGAGGCAAAATGCAGCTCATGTTATTCATAAATCTTAAATTTTGTTTTTAGATTCTACCCAGCTGTCTTTACAGATATATCCAGGCTTTCTCCTTCAGACAAAACACAGCATTTTAAAAATGATTCTTACAGTAATAATGTCATTGACACACATATGCAAAGGGATCACACTAACGAGTGCACAGGGTCAATGCTAATGCCCATCTATCATGCTCGCCCACACACTTTAGTCCCAAGCACACACACACGCAAGCACAAAAGCCCGTAAAATTACAGACCAGCTCAGCAGAGAGTCACAAAGACAGACATATGATGACCCAGTGAGTCTGACCAGAGAGCGAAGACACACGGTCAAGTGTGATGAAGCCCCTCAGAGAAGAACAGGGGGTTGAAAATGAGCAAAGAGGAAAGAGAGATACCATACATGCTCCGTGCTGCGACCGACTCCCAGCTTCTGCCCTTCGGCTTCGCACTGCTTTTATCTATGTTCTATCATAACGTTTATCAACAGAGCGCTGATTACATGCAGGGGACTGTGTTGGGGTGGGGGGCAGAGAGAAAGAGAGGGAGAGATAAAAATAGACCCAAAGGAATGAGTCAGATTGAAGTGACTATAGAGTACAAGACAAGAGAAGTGGGGGGTAGTCATGAGAGGATGTCAGAGAAGGAAAGACTAGAGAAAGACAGGGGTGAGGGCTGGGGGATCGAATGAGAAGACCTCTCAGAGGAGATCATGTTGATGATGAAATCAGCGAATCCTTGGGAGACAAAAAAAATAAAAAATGAGAGCACAGATTACAGGAAAGAAAGAGGAGGGAAGTAAGGCTGTGACAATGTCGAGGTGGATGAAAGAAATTGAGAAAAAAAAGCAGGGGGGAGGGAGGTAAAAGAAGGTCTATGTAAAATGACATGAAAACATGACACACACACACACAGTTCAAAATTAAAGTGTTACAAGTGGGAAACTACATATCTGACAACAATGAGCAGTGATAACAGACTAGGAACAAGGGACCATTACAGTAAGCAGATACAAAACTTACAGAACATGATTTGTGCTTCTCTACAAAAAACTAAAGCAGAACAGGACTGACAAGAAATATAACACAAAACAACATGTAAAAAATTTAAAGTGAACAGACTATAATATCATGTACGTAGAGATAAAACACTGAGTGAATTAATTGACTAGTTGATCTGCTGCAATTCTGAATTTTCCCAAATTTTTTTACACTAACAATAAACAATAAATCAATTAACTGAAAAATCCTGAACTTACTTCAGTGTTAGATCCAAAGTGACAAATATTTGCAGGTTCACAAACAGGATTACATGCTTTTCACTCTTTTATATTATAGTATCTTTGCATTTTCAACTGTTGGTAAAAACAAGACAAGACACGGCTATATCTAGTGTCATGGACATCTTTCACATTCTGACCATTCTTATGTTTTGTTTTGTCTCCTTGATTAACTGAGATCAACAAAGCGTTATTGTCAGGTTTGCTCGGCCGCTCTGGCCTCCCTCACCTTTCCTACTGTCTCTTGCCCAATTACTTTATCACGTTCACCTGTTCCTCACTCCCTTATCACCAGCTGCACTTGATTAGGTTCTCACTATATTACCCGGTTTCACTCCTCAGTCACTTGCCAGTTCTTTCTAGTCACAAGGCCAACTTTACTCCGTGCGTTGTCATTGTTTTTGTATGTATTTATCCCCTAGCCAGCTACTGTTTTTGTGTTTTCCCCATGGACTGTTCCTCTGGACCGTGACTCCACTCTCTCCTCCCAGGCAGGTCAATGCTCAGTCACCTATCTGTTCCACTATTGCCTTCATCTCTCTGTCTCTACCTTCAGTAGCCACCATCACCACCGACCAGCCCAGGAGTGACCCAGCCTACGCAGCTCGGCCCAGCTCTCCATCTCCTCGCCTCCTGCGGTTGGTCAAACACCCAGCTACCACTCGTCGACAGGACTACGTACTATTTCCCTCTGTGTATTGTTATTCCCTTCATCACTGTATATAATAAATCACTGCTTGTACCGAAGTCGGCTACCTGGGTCCGCCTCTTTCTCGTTCGCTCACTGACAGGTGCGAACGGCACATAACAGTTATTCTCTAACATACAGTAAAGCACAACTTATTTCAACCTTGTACTTCATAAACTAGAGAAGCTCAAGAAGAAAAACAAAAGGGCCAACATTGTCTTATTCAGGAAGTTCGAATATTGATGAGACGCTGTTTGCATAGATCATATTTTCAATAGGAAATGATCATTTATAATTCTGACAGTTGATTATTCATTTCTGTCAGTAAACAGGTAAAATTGTTAAACATTTACAGGTTCCAGCTGCTTTTCTCTGCTTTGTGTTATTGCAAATTGGACTGAAGCCATTTGAAAACATCACCTCTGCAAAACTGTGAAGGTGATTTTCAGTCTTGTTACATGCTGAACAGTTAATTAGTTAATTGAAACAGGTAAACAGCAGGCTAATAAATAATGAAAATCCACAGAGTGCTATAATTTACTGCACATAAAATCTTCTAAAACTGCGTTTAGGTGATGAGGTGAAAAACTGGTGAAGATAAAACATTGTTTTTTTTTGATGGCACCTTGGGCTCTAGGAAACTGACACACCTTTTTCACCATTTAGTGACATTTCACAGGATAAACAATGAAACTATTCCTTGAAAAGACACTCAACTAAATTAAATGATAAAACGTGTAGATTACTATACTACAGGACAGAAAATGCTCTAAATTGTATCTAGGTCTTTTCAGGGCAGTGCCACTACAAGGTGGGCTGCTATAGTACTTTATGGCAGGAACACAATGAAACCCACTGAACACTTGCAGGAAAAACCAGTGAAAAATAATTATTGAAAGACTATAAAACTATATATCACTGCAGGTTTTAGAACCTGTTTGGGGGCTCAGAGGCACATTTATGGCTGCATGAATTTCAACCCATGCTGAAAAAGGCCATGTGTTCTCAGCAAACTCTCCCTGGACAAATAAAGAAAAAAAAAGAATAATGAACAAAGCTGCAGATGTTCACTGACATCTCTGACAGAAAACATCCAGAACAAACCATGAGTGTGAAAATGGATATCAGCCGTGAGGGCCTTGGCAAACAACCTCGACTTCCCTCTTGCCTTTTATGTCTCCTCAGACCAGTTGGGGATAACAGACATCCACAACCTTCGTACATGAATAAGTCATGTGGAAAGGCACCTTGGCAGACACCTGGCCCAGGAAAGGTTTTAGCGCTCTCCTGAGGAGACTTCTGCCCTGTTCAGATCATCAGGATGACCTTGTTCACATTTGAAGTTTGTGTTTGTCTTGGCTGTAACTGTCAAGTGCCGGTATGTAGACAAACTGAATAAAAAAAAAAAATCGTCTATATATAAACAACTCAAACTATTTCTCAATTAATTAATTAGTCAATTGGCAGAAAATTAATTATGATTATTTCTTGCTTTTATTAATCAGATATTTAACTGAATATCTTTGAATTTCAGACTCTGGACAACACCAGCAATTTTGAGGAATGTGATTTTAGTTTTTTTCCTTATTTTTTTTCAGTATTGCAGTATTTTGTAATATTTTATAGACCAAACAAATAACTGATTAATCACATTATTAACAAGTATGTCGATAAAAATAGTAATAATTTGCAGCCCTATACAAATACTAGGAACATCTGCTTTTCCAGGTGAATTAAGATAAAAACAAAACATCCTCCATCATTTGGTTCTCTCATAAAATCAATATCATTCATTAAGCTCGGGCTGCAGATAAAAACATCAGGAGAAAATTCTTTTGTGCAAAAAAAGGCAAAAACTTAATGAATACATAAAAATGATGTCACACTTACCATATAATTTTGTTCATCCATAATGTTCAACACCAGGACAACATTTCTTACAGCCTGGGAATTTTTACTTTCATATGGTGCACTCCTCCTTTCAGTCTCTTTTTCTTCTCCAAAATAAAGCTTGCTTGTACAAACCTTTGCTAAACCAAAATCCAGCACTCCCAAAAATGAGCTGTGAACCCCTTGTGCTGCTGTGCCTGAAGAATGCCAGTGGTGCTACATCTATGTACCATCATGAGTCTCCCACTGACTCATAATGGTCTGTACAGCCGCCATATGGCCGTTAGCTGGTTGCCATGGGGAGCTCGGGGAAGTTTTTTCATCATCCCGGCAGAAAAACAGCAACGGTGCTGAATGTTATAAGTGAGTGACAGCAGTGGAACATGAATGTGCAAAATAAACAATATTAACAATGATGGATGGAGACAGAGACAGACAAAGACTTATTAAAGGTAGAAATAGAAAGAGCAACAGACAGAGATAGTGACAGAGATGGAATGGAAATAAATAGAGAGAAAGAAATGTCTATATATCTCAATTGAGATTGAGCTATATAGAGACAGACAGACAGACAGACAGACAGACAGATAGATAGATAGATAGATAGATAGATAGATAGATAGATAGATAGATAGATGGCAACTGAAAGCCATCCAGGTCCTGAATGGCTTTATAAAAACTACAATCCACCAGTCCACTTATCCTCAGGAGGCTGGATCCTATCCCAGCATGCAATGTGCTGTACAGTCTGGATAGGTCACCAGTCTATAAGGCTCTATAATGCAACAGTAAAATTTTAAAATGCTACAGTATATCCTTGAATATTTACTCCAGCTTTCTGGAAAACAGCACATTTTCATATACAGTAAAAGTAAACATACTTCTCCTAATTCAATAAAACTAATTTCTGTGCAGTCGTCCCCTTGTCTGATAACACCCACATTCTCTCTAAGTGGAAGTGCATCTGAATTGGTTTACACTTTTAAATGGCCACAAACATCCCAACATCCTGTTTGGTACTGTAGATGCTTTAGGTTATATAGGAAATTGCTTCAGATGCCACATTTACACAGATAGTCTGAGAGGAGCAGGCCAAAACAGACTTCATACCTGCAGCTACACATAGCAGGGCCAAAAACCAGTCAGACACAGCAGATTAATCCACATATGAATAGTTGAAAGCACGTACTAACCTCTCTTGGTCAGCACTGCGGAAGCGGGGGAGGATCATGTGGCGGAAGCTGCTGGTTCGGTCCAGTTTGGGCTGACTCTTAGCCCTCTTGATCGAGCCCTTCAACCTTCTACTGAGGAAACTCTGGAGCGGGTGGAGGAGGAGAGCAACGACAAGGGCGAACAGATGGAGAAGGGGAGGGAGGACATGCAAAGTGTGGATTCACAGAAATGGAAAAGTGGTTGTTGTGAGTTGACAAAGATGAGTGGATGAGTGGTGAAAAGAGTACAGAAGAATTTGAGGAGAAAGATTGACATGTATGGCAAAAACAGACGATTCCCAAAAAATTGATTTGGTTTGTGTTAGATGTTAGAAGTGATACCAAAACCAGATGGAGACACACACAAATAAAACACGTGTATGATGGGGAAGAGCACAAGGTACATTTATTTATTATCAACAAGAAAGCATACACCCACACACGTCCACTTGCCACAGAGAACTGCAGTGTTGTAACAGATCCTGTGGTGGGCAGTGGTGTGCCATACAGTCCGACTGCGAGAGCATCACAGGTGCAGTTTGTCTTACATGGGCTTCCTTACATGATGAAGGTCACACAATCTGCGAATTTGGAGCAGGAAGTTGTTCATTAATAAGGAAGAGCATGGCACAGGGTCTGTTCTAATACACAGGTGTATGTGCCACAATAAGATGGTGTATCAGAGCACACTGGTTAAAAGATAATTACTATGGACATCCTATCACTCCCCAAAATACAAATAGTTTGCATAATCCAGTCCAGATGATTTGTTTTAGAGGTACTGCAGATTCAGAAGCTGAGAGGAGTAACTGCAGTAAATTAATAAAGCAATTAAATTCAGTTATCCAGAAGCATGTAGCTCTGCTGCACATGAGAGACATAACAAGATATTATTCTATATCCTATATATATTTTAAGAATAGAGCACATTTATCAAATTTTTGATTTTTGATGAATTTGTGTTGACGATGTCAAATGTCTTAGTATTCTAACTGATCTCGTTAGTCATATGTTGTTAATGTGAGGTGATTGCCATGTGGAGGCTTTGGTAAATGGTAAATGGTCTTATACTTGTATAGTGCTTTTCTACGCTTCACAGCACACTCAAAGCACTTTGCCATAACTTTGCTATGTTTGGAAATGAAAAATGGTAAATTTATCATCTTATAAACTTCTGCATGTCTGCTGATTATAGTTAATCCTGAAACCAGCCTCTACTGTAGACTCATTCGTAATGGGAACAAGTAAACCAAAACATTTGTGTTAAATATACAAAAATAGTCACAGAATTTTGATTCTCAGGTCAAGAAAATGTAGAATTAATAGAATTAATAGAATAAGTTCAATTGTTGTCTTGTTGAAATTGTTTAAAGAAATATATTTTACTTTGTGTCATGATCAGAAATGATTTCAATATATTGTGTATTTTAAGTATATTGTTTTTAAAATCTTGGGAAAAAAGTGAAACTATTTGATGATTGATGAATCATTATAGTAATTATGGACGAAACATTTGCTAATTTTCTCTGTTTTATATTATTGTATATGGGATACGTTTTTGTTTTGGATAGTTGGTCGTGCAAAAAAGACGATGACATCAACAAATCTGCCAATCAAGAATGGCGATAATTATTTCCCTCCAAAATCAGGGACCCACGCCACCCAGCTCACACTCTGCTCAGACAGAAAAACTGCCCCTACAGTTTCAGGTACAGCAGGGTGGACAGTATCATCACACACAGAACTAGACTTTACAACAGCTTTTTCCCTGCCGCAGTAAGACTGATGGCAAATACAAAAATGTGAGAATATATGTGCAATAACCCCTTACTAGACATGCTCAATAATAATACAGAAATGTTCCACAAGGTGTTTTTGTAAGAGCATCTCATCAACAGTGTTCTCTTGGGGGACCTGAATAATAGCAGGACACTTTCTACCAAGCAATGGAAACAGGCCTGAATATAAACTGTGTTTTAATATGTTATAACCCCTCACTACCTCACCAGGCACAATGACATATCCAATTCCACCATGTGAATTGCTAAGTGGAATGTTTGAAGTTCACTGTGGCAAAAAACTATTACCCTATTTTTGTGTATTGTGTTCTAAGGCTTTTGACTTCTTACCTGACTCCAACGAAGAGCTGCACAAGAATTCCTATATGCCTAGACGGTCTGTTTATGCATACATGGCAAATAAAAATCTTGAATCTTGAAATGACTTTGAATCTTAAAATGTGAAAGTTACTTTATGGTCAAATGTCTGTTCAAATGTATTAAAATTCATGCTGTGTTTTTCTACCACTGTACCTTAAAGAAGGTTCATATATTCAGCTTTCAGGGGCACCCTGAATGCTCACAGTAATATATGCCTATAGCATAAGAGCATTATTCAGTGGGAGAATGACTGGAGGGAAGTGACACATCGTCATCTGGCATGAGTCAAATGGCTTTGAAGCCTGTCTTGAGGATATGACTAAAGACTTGGCTCCATCTGCTGGTTTCAAGCTAATAGCCTGCATGACTAAATCTGATTTGATTAGTCGCTCCGTCTGACACTTTAAGTCTCAAAAAGTAAACGCTTTCAAATCACAGTCAGAGAAGAGCCTGAACGATAACAAACCACAAGCCACCTGCAGCAGCTACATCTGCTGCTATGGCTCCACTTTGTGTCCATTTCCGGTTAAAAGAGGTCATTGGTGTCATTTAGTGTTTTCACTCATTTGCTGCTGTCCATGCTTAGTAGCTCTAATTAGAAATAAACTTTTAAAACACTGTCAAACAGAATGAAATGAACCTCACAGTGACCAGAGGTGTGGTGAGTTGGTAGGTGGGAATACTGTGGCTTCTGCTGGGTGGCGCTGATTAAAATACCTGTATTTTACATGAGCTTTTCACACACATACTGTACTTTATACTTCCACTTCATTGTAATTCAGAAGAACATATTGTACTTTTTTCTCATACGTTAATGTTAGTAACTGATTGCAATTCAGCTATGTTCAGTTATGCTAAAATGACTCAACAGCAGAACAAATAGTTCAAATGAACTGGACTTCAACCATCTACAAAAGGTGCAGATGCATGTAATGATAAATCAATTAATCAATTTGTCAAATGATAGAAAATTAATCAGCAAGTGCTTGAAAAATCAGTTAATTATTTTAGTAATTTTATTAAGCAAATACAGCAAACATCTGGTGGTTCATGGTTTCTTAAATGTGAGAATGTAATGCTTTCCATTGAAATATATTATAATAAATGTACTATTTGGGGGTTTTGGACCATTGGTCACACAAAATAAGATATCTGAAGATCTCATCTAAGTCTGTGGAAAAGTAAACAGGAATTTATCATTTTTGGCATTTACAGACAAAACCATTAATCAGTCACTAAAATAACTGTTGTTGCCATAGATGTATGGTATAATGTAGCACATAACTGATTAACTGTTACAGGCCACACTCTTGTGCATTACAGTACGGGTACTGTTATCTGTTGCAGTAAGGATTAGTTAATCATTTTTTGCCAAATAATATAAACTACTAATATATTTTGCTTAAGTGACCCTTTCAACTGAAAACTTTTACAGTAAATTGCACTGAACTCTAGGCAGGGTCAAATGTCTAGGTACTTACTGTAACAGCACAGCTTACATAAAAGACAGTAACATGATTGGCTGCAATCTTGAGCTGCAAAGTGTGCACTGAAAGTATTTGTGACTCTTTTGAGGGAGGTTTAATATTTAAACAGCTACCATTACACTATATTTTTTGCTCTGGTTGGCAGGTGTCTTACGGCAGATAAAGTGCATGATAATCACAAAACACATCATCTTTGACTGGAAAAAACATGATTTTTAAAAACTATGACCGAGGCAAACATAGGCTTCACATTTACTCAGTTGAATTATCTGGCTTCTGTAATTTTCAAGTGAGTGGAAGCTGCTTTTCAGGGCAGCAAACTGTTTCCTGGAAAGGGAGGAAAACAAGTTCTGATATTTGCAGCTACAGCGACAGTGTGCAAATGCCAGCAGAACTAATGGAAAAAAGATGGCCACTGACACAAGCTTAATAAGACACCAATCTATCCTTTAGGCCCTTTTATGTGCACAATTGGCAACTTGTGATTGTGTCACCGTGAATAAAACAATAAATGATGATTTCTGTTTATTGTTTCGCTGCCGGCTCCTCTCTTGTCTCTACTTTTAAAGAGACATCATGATCCCAGAAGTAACAGTGACAGCACATTTTTTTATATGTCTGTCTTTTGCTGACATTAAAGAATCATACCAGGTGCCTGGTGTATTTGAGTCTACTTACTACAAGTCACATTTAATTCACACAACAGTTATCCATCTGTAAAACTGCTCTTTGACAAACCTGGATGTATTTTATCTGCTGTTCTGAGCATCCATTGGTTTTCATTCACTTCTGTATGTGATGAAAATTTGAATGAGTTGTGCATTTCATCATAGTGAACATCACATTTACCTAATAATAATAATAATATTAAACTTCATTTACTATTTTTAGCACTTTCAAAACACAAAGCATTTTACAATAAAACAAAGCATTTTATCAAAAACCTAAAATGAAATTAAACACCATAAAATAAGGAATTTACTGAAAAGCATTTTAAAAGTGGCTTTTCAGTATAACAGTAGGAAAGCGTGGTCAGCATTATTCATTTTGGGCTTTTATATATTTTTCTCATTTGTCTTTTTGGCTTGATCATATGTTCATTTTTCCCTCTCACTTTTCTGCTCTGTTCATTTTGCATGTGTGACGTAGATGAGTCCACTTGACTGAATGTGAGCGTTTTTGTGTGGGGAGGCTTGGCTGCCCTCCTCCGCTAATTGATTTTCATACTGTTGGGAAATTAATGAAGACCATTGGTTGCATTAAATGGCAGGAGAAATAATCCACAAAGTCAAAAAAGTACAATACACATTTGGGAATAGTCACTTAGTAGTCAGGGAGATAAATTTTGCAAAAACACTGGTATGATTCTTTAAGATGTAGCACACAGACTTTAGAGACCGAATGTGAAATCCAAAAGATGTTTCTATGTTTCCAGAATAAACTATACTTACAGGCCTCTTCTAATTAAGGTGTTTACACCTTTCAGATCAAAACCTGTTTTTAAAAAGCATTTGCAGTGAGTGTAAACGTAGCCAGTGTCTCCATTTCAGCCATGTTTGTGTCACATACCTCAGCAGAGGGCAGTGGTGCAATAAATTTCTCTCCTGCCACTGGACTCGAACCAGCCCTCCAGTCTCCGCCCCAGTATGAGAAGGGGGGGGAAGAGGAGGAGGCGGCAGGTGAGTGGGGCAGGGTGAAGGATAAGGAGGGGGAGAGGGGCAGTGAGTGGGGCAAGGGGGCTGTGCCGGACCCTTTCTTGGAGCCCTTTTGTTGCTGCCGGTGCTGCTGCTGGCACAAGGCGAGGGAAGGGGAGACGACCAGGGACAGGGGGAAAGGGTGAGGCAGGGTGCCGGTGGCCCGGTGGCCACTGATGTGCGGCGGGCCCAGGGTGGGAGGAGGGAGGAGAAACAGCGGGAGGGATGGAGGCAGCGAGCGAGGCCGGGGACAGGGGAGGTTACTCACAGATTGTCGGAAGGGTTGAAGGGGGGCAGTGGGAGGGACCTCCATGCTGGGCTGCTTCCCGGTGGCTATGCTCTTCCGCCGGGCACGATGATCTGAGAGAGAGAGAACGGTAGAAGGTCAACAAGTAAGACACTATTGCACCTCAGCAGTAAGGAAACATCCAAGGTAAAACAAGGACAGGATTAAAAATTGCGGCTCTCGACACAGGTAGAGCAGAAGGATGCAGAAAGAAAAGCATGGCAATCATTGTGGAAATAAGCAGCTACAAGGAAGCTGTTATTGACAATCTGCCTGAAGGAATGGAAGAGAGGAATGAAAGAGTATGGAGCTAGATAGAGGTCAAAGGTGAACAAGGCAAAAATAAATCTGTGTAGGATCACACACATTTACTGGCACTGCTGCTGCTTCTATTGCTACACACACATAAAGTCAAAGGAAGGGATTGACAAAATGGTTGAGAGACTATTGGAGAGATAGATTTTCTGTCTGGACATCAGATGAGGTCAATGGTAACAGTCTGCATGTTGAGGGGAGGGGCTATGGGAGGGACTGGGAGATGCATGGACAGACAGGACTGAGCATTAAACAAACAAAGTACTTATTGACTTCCTTTTGCAGGTTGGTGTCTAATGGATTGAATTAGCAAGTAAGGGAATAAATGCCTGTCCCTTTCTTGATAGATGAAAAAGATGAATGATAGAGTGTTCAGAGAAAAATATGGTACACAAACCATTACTCAGGAGGTTGGTCCATTTATATTATTTCATGAGAATGAATAGCGAGTGTTTATGCCTCCTTTTAGTCAGCATGACTTCCCCACCCTCGTGTACCTTACACCAAATGTTGATAAACTCAGTGTCAGATCTGTACAGCTGCCTCTGCACCAGTGTCCTCAAGTAAAATTCCTATACACGCCTTGTATGATGACTTTTGAAACAACCATCAGAAATAAAAACACCTCAAAAGGCCTTCATTATTAACAGAATAAAATCCCAAATCTCACTGAATGCCTTTAAATCAATAAATGGTTTGGCCACAAACAACTCTAACCTGCTTGTATGTGACTCATTTATGAAGAAAAAGGTGTGTCTAACTCTCACCACCTTTAAAAGAAGCCTTGAAAGAGTACTTTTGTGATTTATCATTGCACTTCTATAGAACTGTTGGACTCATAATGAACAGCCCTGTGATGGATTGGTGACCTGTCCAGGCTGTACTCCGCCTTCGCCCGATTACCGGCCGGGATTGGCTCCGCGTCCCGTGCAGTGTCGCAACGCTTCTATCTTCTTGGCTCTGGTCCATGGAAGAAGAACTGGGTTTCAAATTATAATGTTATTTTGCTTTTTGTTCTGATTTTGTTTCTATAGGATTATATTTCATAGATTGCCTGTAAATTGGTGTCAGTCCTTCAGTTTAGTCCGTCTTATCAAATAATTATTTTATACGAACAACTCTGAAACATGTTTTCAAACTGAACATTAAGTGAACGGTGTCTTGAGTGCCTGACATGTAATTTCAAGTCCAGTTTCCTTTCATGCCATGTTTGTTAGTTTGTTAGTGTTTGTTGTTACATAAAACTGAAGCTATCATACAGAGATAAATATTTATTGTGTCAATATTCTAATAGCATTTTTTTTATCAAATATATCCACTAGTTTGCATCGCCCACTTCAACATAATAATGATGGACATTGTTCTCTGATCTCAGCTCCATGGAAACACAAACCTGCAACTGAGTTGGCAGAACCTGCAATCAAATCTCATTTGCACTCTTTTTTCCTCACTAATATTTTGCCAATTTATTCTTCACCTTAACAGCAGTATGCTACTGAATGGGAACAGCAAGAAAGTGGTGACATTGGAGACTATAGAATTAAAGTAACTGCATAGCTTTGAGTAGGTTTCATATCACACAATGGTTTAAATAATATTTTTGTCCCCCCCTTTTCTCTGTTGAGGTTTTCTGAAAGACTGCTTATTAAAACTGCAAGCTATAAACATATTGATTAGCAGAGCATGCTGGCTTGGCTCTCATGAGGGAGGGAGAGGAAGACTATGTACTATTAGTGTACAGCCAAATGGCAAAAACAAGATGAAAAGTCTAGAGCCATGCTAGAGGTGCTATGAGGCTGCACTTGGACACAGCGGTGCTTTGAGTTAAATGCTAACATCAGCATGCTAATTTGTTCACAGTCACAATGCTGATGTTTAGCAGGTAGAATGCTAACTATACCAGTTTGGCATGTCAGCATGTTAACATTTGCTAATTAGCACTAAACACAAAGTACAACTGAGGCTGATGAGAATATTAGCTCTGGCCTTTCGATTCAGTCATAAAGCACCAGGTCCATCAGGAGTCTGACAGTGTTATAGGAGTGGAGTGCAAATGTGAAACTCATATTGGTGGTAGAGGAAATTTCAGTCTTTAGTTTTCATTGTCTGGGAACCGTAGGCATCTGTACCAATCTATCTAGTAGAGTTCACTGCAAGAGTGAAATTGTCCAGTTGGTGGAACTAGAGGAAAGGTAGGAGGGACACCACAGTCACTGATGACCTCATCCTCTGGGGACCAAGAATGTCTGCACAAAATTTCATAGCAGCCCATCTAAAAACTGCTGAGATATTCAGTCTGGATTAGTGGTGGTGGACCATGATGAAAATTTCCACCAGATGAGTATGACAGAATCCTTTGTGTGAGAAAACCAGGGTGAGCCCCTCTGCTTACAAAATCATTTTTATTGTTTCCAAACTACAGCAGGACAGTATCAAAGTCTACTATACATCTCTGCATGTCTTGTCTCTATTCTTTTCTTTTCATTCTTTTCAGTCTTTATGTCATTATTTCATTTTCTTACGGTGCATTGGTCTCAAAGAAAAACTGACATGATAACCTTGATGTGGTATAGGCGGTATATGTCTAACATTTGCTTTCTGTTTTTCCATTTTTTCAGCCTATTTCACTGTGGCTCCTCATGTTGATCATCTCTACTCTTTCCTTCCTTCTCTTTCTTTGTCTCAGCCTCTTCTGTCACAGTCACACCAATATCAGACACACACCTTCTCGCTCCCACGCAGTTATTTTACATAATTCAAATAGTGCATTTATCCCTCTACCTTGCTTCAGCCCATGATCTCTATCCTCTCCCTCTTGTTTTTTCACCTCCTTGCACCCTTTTCTTGTTTTCATACCACTTTCTGGTTCCCTCCCCTTTAGATATATGGCATCTACAACCCACCATTTCTCTATACGTAGCTGTATCTGTATTCCTCTTTTATCCTCATGGCCCCTCTCCTTTAGCTCTTTCATTTACCTGTCCAAATGGCAATCTTTTCACTGCAAGCCTGTCTGTCTTTTTGTCTTCAGTCCTAACATTTTCTCCAACCCACACAAGAAGAGAAAAAGATGACCACTGTCACCCAGTCAAGACATACGTATAACTATGCCAGTGTCTCTACTCAAATCCACAGGCTCAAAACTGCCAGATGAAACTCTGTAGGCTGGATGACTGACTGGTGGAGGAGTCTTCTAAATTAAATCTGAGAATGGAGCATGTTAGATAAAAAGGCTTCTTGGAAAACTCAACATCTATAAATAAAAGGTGTCAAGAGTACATCTGACAGCTGATTGTAATTGTATGAAAAGTTAATTTTGATCTCTCCAAAATTGCATTTTGAAATACGATTGCATAATGGCAAACCTTTTCATTTGGAAAAACTGAAACCTACGCTTACAAGATGACTGACACAAAATTAAAGGAAAGGACACAGTTTGATATCAAGAATTTTGAGTTACTGACTAGCTAAACTGTCCCAAGAATTGACTTCCTTTAATTTAGAGATATTCAAGTTCAGTTCATGAACTTTGGAAGTTTCCCTTAAATATTTGTTCATGTATCTTATGTGGCCACCATCACTGGTTCACAGTGGTACTCACAATTTCTTATGTGTGTGTGACTCAGCAAGAATTATTAACAAATAGCAATGATCATGAGTGATGCCCTGTTTTGCTGGTTCTGTATGCATTATAACCACATCTACTGTATCTCAGTTAAAAGGCCTCAGAACAGTGTTGTCAAGATCCACTTCAATTCAATTCAAATTATTTGCATAGCACTAATTCACAACAACTGTCTTTTGGCACTTTACGGAATAAGGCCTAGACCTTGCACTATTATAAGGAAAACCCAATAACAGAATGTATTGTTTTCCAAACTTGTATGCTTCCCCTGGTGGACAGATTGTGCCAACAAGACAATAGTGCTTTCAGTTTCAACTGGCACCAGTCAAAAAAAAACCCAGTCTGGTCCCTTTCTGTGGGTGGGATGGTGTACTATCATAAATACCCTTAGCTTGATAAAAAAAAAAAACACTTTGTCCTTTAGGTGCCAATTTGGAGCTGTAACGTTCAGAGAGAGCACGTGTTTTATTACATCCTCCAGTGGAGAGTTTCATTGGGGTGGGGACCTTGATTTCTCTTGGAGATCAACCAAGTTTTTGTCTGCTTGCAGCTGTTGTTGATTTACCCACAAAAGTACAAAAAAAGTGTGTACTATAAAAATACCTTTGTTTGAAAGTTTGTGTGTTGTGCTATGACTAACAATGAAGGCTGCTCCTAAATGTTGATGATTCAAATCAATCAAATGTCTTTTTTTAGCTGCATCATTATCCATGCCATTATGTCGTTGTCATTATCCACAGAGCTATGCAGGATGGCAGCGCTGAAAGCTTCAACAAACCTTGCCTCAAAATCTACTCTACAAACCACAAAACTAACCATAATGGAGACAGAGAGGGGTGATGGAAAACGGAGGGCAGCGTGACCCACAGCTGCACAACTCAACTTTGTTCAAAAAAGTAAGAAGGATAAAAGCAAAAGTAGTCGGCTAATCTACTTTTTATAATATACTGTATTTTTCATTATCACAGGTGCGTTGTACTGAAGAAAAACACCAATGATAATGCTGATTATTTATAAAAACAAAGAAGAAGTAGGAACCACAAGCTCATGACTAAGTATTTGTCCTAAACTGGCAACTTAGTCAACTTGGGTAACTCTGATTTAAAAATAAAACCATGAATAAATAAGACGCGCTGGTAGCTGTCATGCTGTGATAAACAGATGAATGAATTTAAAGATCTTAAAAAACTCATTTACAGTATAAATTTAAATGTCTAAATAATCTGTAAACAGCAAAACTAGGGCTAAACTGACTTACTAAGCATTATGCTTATATAGAGCCACTTACTGCAGTTTGTGTTTGCATTGTATTTCATTCAGAATTTGCTGAGCAGGAATCCCCTGTGCCATGTAAACATTTACTTTGTTAATCTCAGCAGAGACTCCAAAGTAGCATTAGGATTTAGATGGTCTGACCTCCAAAACATGATATTTCAAGACTTCCCCAGTGCAAACACACTGTCTGCATTTATTCTGATTCTTCTGTATTTTTATTTGAATAAATCTGAATGCAGTATCCTAATCCCTTTCTTGTTGGAGAAGGCCACAGAGGGCAGATTACCACTGACTTACAGTAAACAGTTTATAAATCATGGCAATTTAAAAGCACTTACAGTAAGTCTGCAACACAGTGGCTTAAAGAGTGAGTTTAAGTAGCCAGAGTAAACGTCCTGCTCCTTTAACCATCCATCCTGCACTAACTCCACAGACAATTATGTGCATGTAGTGCAAACTTATAACCAATTATAAAATCATGCATGGCTAATGTAACAAGCTGCACTGAGTGCTTGTTCTTTATCAGTTAACTAACTACAAAGTAATCGATTAAAGTGTATTTTTTTATTTACTGGCATCTTTGACAGGGAAATGCACATTATTACATGTTGCTTCAGTAGTGGCATTTGTCAAGAAACAACAAACACAACAACATTACATTGATCAGCCATAACATTATGAGCACCTGCCTAATACTGTGTACACAGGAGTCAGTGCGGCAGTTGGTTGGCACCCGTGTCACTCACAAGCTCACTGTGCATCTTCTGTGAATCTATTTGCTTCCATAGTTCTACTGCCAGGAAGAGCATGAATTTGTCTACCATTCAGTGAAACACTTGTGTAAAAAGAGTGAAAACTATTATCATGAGGACAAGTTGGAGAGAATTTTTAGACAAATACAACAGACTCCCCACTCTAGGTGTGATATCACCACTATAGCTGCTGAATGGTTCCCTTCACAGAGACCAATGTACAGTATTTCTCGTTTTCATCCATTTTAACAAAGATTCAAACTAGATGGAATCTTTTGAAAATTATGAATGAAATTTAAAAGTTTAATCTATAGTAGGGCAACCTTGGGCAACCTCATCATCAGTGAGCCTTGAGCATCCATGACCTTGTCGCCGGTTCACCGTTTGTCCTTCCTTAGACCAGTGTTGGTATTAACCACTGCAGACAAAGAACACCCAACAAGACCTGTAGTCTGGGAGACGCTCTGACCCAGTTGTCAGCCATCACTGTTTGGCCCTTGTCAAAGTCACTCAGATCCTTATGCTGCCTATTTTTGCTGCTTTCAACACATTAACTTCCAGAACTGACTGTTCACTGGCTGCCTGTGTATCCCACCCCTTAACAGGCACCACTGTAACAAGATAATCAGCATTGCTCACTTGACCTGCCAGTGGTTTTAATGTTGTGGCTGATCAGTGTAGACACAGTGTATGTCTTTAACAGTAGGTGTAACAAAATATCACAGATCATCTGCTCTCCCATTCAACATTATTTTTGCTCATATTTGATTGACTGCAGTTTGTCTAACTCGCACCTCTATCTTGAAATGAAATAAAGATAAGACTGAACTTCATAGAATAAAATACAACTTTAAGGACATGTCATGGTCTCAAAATGCCATTTTATTGCAACGTTATGAGCAATCTACCTCTAAGTGATGGCCTAGAAACCTGAGACACAGCTGTTCTATTTCTATCAAAACATGCACAAATGTTCCACTGCTTTAATTGCAGATTGTGTTACCTTTAATCTTTCAAATATACTAAGTAGTGTCAGAGAAAAAACAAGTTTCTGTTTACATTCAGTCACATTCACTCCCACGGTTGCCCATCACCCCTTTTCACTGAATTATCTCTGGTAGTTACATCAGCATACATTTTCTTGTGTTCAACAATAAAATACTTCAGAAAGAAAACAGATTCAATCACAACAACAGCTTTGAGGGTTTTGCTGTGTCTGGGCCCCTGACCCTTACAATAAGTTAGCTCCTGGCCATTTTAAAAACTACTGTCAATTTTGCCCTTCCCTTTTGTTGTTGAAAATAGGAAAGACAAAGATCTGAACCCGGACTACATGGTTTGGATACATCTGCCTATATTTTTAATATGCACCTGGATTTATTCCACATGCTCCATTATCTATCATTTGGTAAGAGTGGGTACGGTGAGCAGATTTCTCATTTTAGAAAATGGTACTATTCAACTTCCATCCATCCATCCATTTTCCTCCGCTTATCCAGGACTGGGTCGCGGGGGCAGCAGTCTAAGCAAAGATGCCCAGACTTCCCTCTCTCCAGACACTTCCTCCAGCTCCTCCGGGGGAATGCCAAGACGTTCCCAGGCCAGCCGAGAGACATAATCCCTCCAGCGTGTCCTGGGTCTTC
>NW_018127981.1:430630-476541 GCF_001952655.1 Monopterus albus
AACAGCTGCCCTCCCCCACTGTAAACAGTTTCGGCAGGGCACTGCTTCCCCCTCCTGAGGCGCTGGATGGTTTGCCAGAATCTCTTCAAGGCCGACCGATAGTCCTTCTCCATGGCCTCACCGAACTCCTCCCAGACCCGAGTTTTTGCCTCAGCAACCGCCTGGGCTGCAGCCCACTTGGCCTGCCGGTACCCGTCGGCTGTCTCAGGAGCCCCACGAGCCAACCAGGCTCAAAAGGACTCCTTCTTCAGCTTGACGGCATCCCTTACTTCCGGTGTCCACCACCGGGTTCGGGGATTGCCACCACGACAGGCACCGGAGACCTTACGGCCACAGCTCCGAACATGGTGTTCGTTATGGACAAACTGTGGCTAGCACAGAAGTCCAATAACAAAACACCACTGGGGTTCAGATCGGGGGGGGCATTCCTCCCAAACAAGCCCCTCTAGGTGTCACTGTCGCTGCCCATGTGGGCGTTGAAGTCCCCCAGTAGAACAATGGAGTCCCCAGTCGGGGCCTTTTCCAGCACCCCTCCCAGGGACTCCAAGAAGGCCAGGTACTCTACACTGCCATTCGGCCCGTAGGCACAAATGGCAGTGAGAGACCTATCCCCGACCCGAAGGCACAGGGAAGCAGCCCTCTCGTTCACCGAGGGTAAACTCCAACAAATGGCGGCTAAGCTGGGGAGCTATGAGCAAGCCCACACCAGCCCGCCGCCTCTCACCGCGGGCAACTCCAGAGTAGTAGAGAGTCCAGCCTCTCTTGAGGTCAAAAGGAGGGCAGAGAAGACTTCTACAGACCCCTCACATCCTGGGCACAATCTGTTTGAACTCCTCCTCTCTGGATGGCACTACAGGTCAGGGTATGCCAAAACAACTAGACACAAGGACAATTTCTTCCCAAAGGCTGTCACTCTCATGAACAATTAACTATGACTGAAGCAACAGGACCTGGCAACCACTGCAGTGCAATAACTGTAACTAGTACCGCTACATGCACTAGTCTGGTAGCTCGAAATGTGTATATAATGTTTATGAATAACACACTGAGAACCTCTGTCCCAGAAATGGATTCCTTGTATGCTCAACATACTTGGCAATTAAAGCTGATTCTGATACATCTTAAAGGGTCTGGCCTGTAACAGTGGTCTATGTTTGCAAATAAAAGCTGCTGTGGGTACCTTCTCTGCCATAGCTTGCTAGCTTCAGCTATAAAAACAGAGCAGTAACACATGTGACTGCAACTACAATGCCTTGTGGGGGACCCTTACTTGCACACTGAGTGCAAGGGCAGAGTGCACACAAGTAGGAAGTATAGGTTGACAGGCAGGTAGGCCATTCAGTGGTTTTGCTCGGGATGAATAAAATTATTGGCTAGGTGTTTTTCAGTCCTGCTTCTACCACAGATGACATTTATTTCTTTATGTTGTCAGTGCTTTTAATGGATGGATTTCCATTGGCAAAAATACGCCAACCCTACCTTTAACTTCTGAGCCAGGAGCTTCATTCAGAGCTGTCAGTGAACTGCCTGCTGATTACTTTGCCTCAGTGGGAAGTGAAGGGAGGGGGGAGCGAGTGAGCGTCTTTCTGCTCCTCTGCAAATGCACTGCAGCTTTAATGCAAGCAAATTAATGGTCTAATTTTGTTCTAAGTTTATGTTTCACATTGGGAATAATTTGATTTCTAGAGCAAAGAGGAAAAAGTAGAGTCTGATCTTATTCACCAGACTAATGCATGTCATAGTACATTATTAACTGCTTTCCCCCACAGTGCAGTTCAACAACATCAGACAGCCACCAGACAATCCCTAAAAGACAATGTTCTTGCACCTCACCAACCTAATCAACAATGCTCAAAGTGGCACAAAACAGGTGTGGAATTTATGCTGTCTTTAATCTTTTATTGTGCTTTTATGTTTGTGAATGAGTTGTTTAACAGGCAGAAATACTAACTGAGTAGTCCGGCATTAAAGGAGCAACATAAATATTCTGTTTTAGGTCGACTTTTGCTCGAATATTACATTGCGTGTGAGGAAACAGCAGATGGGAAGCGGTGAGCTATTTGTGCTCTCGAGCTTGACGACAGACCCACAGAAACACACAGAGAAAATTGATGTCATTGCACAAGAGTTGGGTGAAGACTGGAAGTACATTTGCAGCACACTGGGAGACAGCTTTTCCTGTCTTATATAAAAGAACTGATTGTCAAAATTAGTTATCAGGTATTGTTAACATCGATACACTCAGAAAGCATGAGTGCTGGTATGAAAGGCACAATACCATTTATCAACACCAGTGTAATCTTTTCAATCTTGGACTGTAGTTACAAGACTGCAGTTTTAAAGGACAGGAATTATTTCCAAGATTAGCAATCAAGTACAATTTGCAACAGCAAAACATATACCTGAATCAGATGATATAATGAGATGGATTCACATAAGCAGTATATGAATTTTATGGGAATGAAAGTCCAATGAGAAGATGCATTATATGTGTCCTACCTAGATCAGGTGGGGCTTGTTGTGCTTTGTGTTCAGACTTCTGGAGACAGTGTCTCTGTGTTTCCAGTCTATGTGACCCCACAGTGAGCTGATGCCAGCTAAGACTGGAGGTGTGTTCACTGACTTCCGCCTGTATTCCAATGAGTCTTGGAGTCTGTTAGAAACTGCAGCAGCTTCTTAGTTCATGTTACATTCCACAGAGCATCGACACTTGTTCCAAATCGACACTCCAAAAACACACAGTGATATAAACTTCTATAAATAACTGAGTGTGTTGGTGTATCTGCAAACAGCACCTGCCGACAAGTGTCATGACACAGGGGTTTGTCTGACTGTCTGATCAGAAGGTAACCATCCTCTGGTGGGTTTATAAGGCCATGTTCAAGCTCCAGACAGAGAAGTATTGCTCAAATAGTCAGCACTCAAATCAGCCTAAGAGAAAAACAGGGAATCAAGAGGACTCACACTAAAGCAAAGCCAGTGAAATCCTTTCCACTTCCAAAGCCCAA
This sequence comes from Monopterus albus, assembly GCF_001952655.1. NCBI lineage: Eukaryota > Metazoa > Chordata > Actinopteri > Synbranchiformes > Synbranchidae > Monopterus > Monopterus albus. The sequence continues at coordinate 433,639 of NW_018127981.1, forward strand.
TGGTGCAAAACACTTCCATGTTACAAATGAATGAATGTTGGCTTTAAATCTATCCACGACCTTTGACTATTTCATAGACAAATAGATATACGTATAAATGATAAATACCTGTCTCCACTACCAAGGCACCTGGAAACAGGGCTCCTTCAAAGTATCTGGATATATTATAACAATGAATATAAAAAATACTATAATAACCTTATAATAAATTTAGGTACAATACTATACAAATATCAGAGAAAACTATAAACTATATATTTAGATATTATAAACAAATATAGCCTAATAATATTTAAAAGAGAAGAAATACCACCAAGTGCAACATGGTGACCATAAACATACTACTGAGCACCACAGACACACTATAGAAGTACCTATATAAAGATTAGAGAAATATTACTGTCTTGGGTAAATCTGACTTATCAACTACAAACACGTTAGGCTATTAAGACAAAATCATTACTACACGGAATTAAACTGGTGTAATGGCTTGTAGGTGGGAGCAGGTCCTTTCAAAGCATTGCGCTGCACAGGCACATTCGCAACTGCAGGCCTTTACTTCTCCAAAGTGCTGAGTTTACCTTTTAGATGACCCAAAAGTGCCAAACTGATAAGAGTACAGGGTGACAGTTACTAAGTAGGCCACTGTTCGTTATCTCGCATCTTCAGACTAATTAGGGAGAGGTACAATGACAGAAAACACCCCCAAAGCCAGTCGAGTGTTATAATTTCACACTCAGGCGTTGTTCATCCTCGCCCCGCTTCCCCTCAGCAGCAGCACCCTGCTTCTTGAGCACCGGCAGCAGCGGATGTTCCGCGGCGAGTAGTCCCGGCTGACAGCTCCCCCACTCCGCCTCTCCTTGTCCTCTCTCCCCGGTGCCCTCCGCCCCGATCCTGCACTCGCAATTCCGGTGACCGACAGAAGATCCGCTGAGGCCAAGCTCTCTCATCTTTTAGATGGGAATGTTTCTGCAATCGTTTCCTTAGTGGGTGTCCGCCTTGTGCATGTCAGAAACGAACTTGCCAACAATAGGTGAGGGAAAAGTAAGCACGTTCTGCTCGAGACTCACAAAACTGACGGCGATTAATTACATTCTAAATCTATGCATGCACATAGAGAGAAAAGAGCTGCATGTGGGGATGTGCATCCGTGTGTGCACGTGTGTGTGAGAGTGCGCGTCCATCCCCGTGTGTGCTTGATTGAGCGGTGCGGTGCGCAATGGGTCCGCCTCTCTCTATGTGCGCCAGTGTACAGGCTGATTGGACGCGCACCGCTCAGCTCTCTGCTGTGCCTATTTTTTCTGATCGGACTCCTCCAGCGGGGCAGTCAGTAAGCGAACAGTAGAAATTAAAAGAGAAGCTTTAATTTCCAACCCAGGCGGAAATATGTGGACAAACAGCAAAAAGCGCAGACCGTTGTGGAAGAGAGAGAGAGAGAGATGCAAGGAAGTGAGCCACTGAATTGGCCAAGAAGCAAGCAAACGCCATAAAATAAAGTAGTGTAGGAACTGCAGTGCCTAAGAACTGAACGTGTGCCAACAGCTGACAGGCAGCACAAGAAAAAACGAGGCGATAATGGCAAATTAGTCCCTCGTCTTTCTTCCCACCAAACCGCGGTTCATCCTCAAGTAATCCGCCTGGCAAGCGGTGGATGTTGTAATGTCGTCTGTCTACTGCCTGGATGAAGATGATCCTGCACAGGTGGGCAGCAGAACAGTTTAGGGAGGGAGAAGCACTGCACTGATGTCCTGCGCTACAATCTCCCTCTCTGTGTATTCCCAGAGAGGAAGAAAGAGAGATGTTTAGAAGGGGTGGGGCGGACTGGATCCCTACTGGGACCTGAACCCCTCAGCACTTGTTCCTCCTACGTCCCGCTCTCTTTTCTTATGCCTCTCCTTTTTTTCTGTTTCCTCTTTACCTTCTGTTGACGTGCCCACACAGCGGTGTCGAGTTCAGAGCCAGGGGCAAATGTGTGGGAAGCATGCAAGCATGTTATTACTCACGCAATATACAGTATATCCACAAAGCCCTGAGTGTACCACCTGCCCATGCAGACTGTCACGCGCCCACAGGCAAATCATGACCAATCAAAACTAACTATTAGAAAGCTTTCGGCATAGATAAGCAATCAGCACTTCCAGAGGGGTAAAGTGTATCTTAGATCTGTTTCCATGACAATCTCGGGTTTGGATCAACTTTTTAACCATTGTACTACTGTTGCTGTACTAACCACACCACAGTCCCTCATCGCTGGGGAGATAAAGGCGGGTAAAATAGTAATAATAATGATAAATAAACAAAATAAAAAAGAACATGGCGTCCATGCAGGTGTGAATCATGATTTTCCCACCTTGGTTACTGCATCTTTGTGTAGTTCCACATCCAAAAATATTTATATGAGGCTCTGCAGCTACAAGAAGGTGGTAAAACTGACATCTCTGCTCATGCCATCTTCAAATACTTTACAAGCACCAGCCCCTGCAGAGACAGGGTTTAGAGATTCCAACAAACATTTCAGCTACTTTACCCCCACAATTTTCTTTCACTCCTCCTCTCCCCTTGTCTTTTCCACTCTCTCCCTTTCTCTGTAGCTTTCACATTCTCTCTGTAACACAGTCTGTCTGTCTGCTCTATAATTATTTCCATGGTTACCATTAAAGATGTGAAGCTAAGCCTGATGTACTATGGTAGTAATCTTTTTCCTCTCCTCTGCCTGTTCCCTCTGTCCTCTCCTCTTATCTGTCGCTTCTTCTTTTTATGCTGCGTTGCTACGTGCATCTCTGCAGCCTTCTCTCACACTCCTTTCTAGCATTTTTCAGCTGCTACATGTACATTCTGCTTAAAACCAACATTTAATTTGGAGGCTTGTACAGCTTCAGTGTGTGCTCAAATGTAATCCATATATAAGGAAGCCAGCCTGTCTCATAAATCATTAACTGCATCATGTGAAAAGTTGTTGTTCTCTATGTGCATGCTAAAACACTACAAGATGCTTGTAGCTTAACATGGAGTTTTTTTTTACTAATAAAATTAGATAGACTGTTTGTTAAATATCCACCCTGCTGAAACATTTGCGAGCCAGGCAGAGCGAAGCAAAATGAAAGGGTTTATTTTAAGTTTCACCAACTTGACAACATGCAAAGTGTGATTTGGAACATGAGATAATTTCCTCTCGTGTTAATTTCTACACATTTCTCTTATCCAGAAATAAACCACACCGTATTTGTGCCCCATGTATAAACTCCTATCTGCAAATAACAATCTTAGTGAAATGTGATGCAGCTGTGATCTGCACGTGAGCACTTTTTGCAAGTTGCTATGTGAAACTGGTCCTGGGATTCTGGAAGTTAAAGTCCCTTCATTTTTGGCATATAAACAATGTGAGGTGACTGGCAGTTGGAGTATTTCCAAGGCTTAGATGGGCATGAATCATCACTGTAAGTGATGAGCAGCTGCGTTAGAAAGTATCTGGTTCAAAGCCACAAAACTGTGGGCAAAAACACTTAAAAGAAAAGCGCGACGGTTTAGGAAATAGGTTTATTAGCTGTCTTGCCAAGAGTTGGGCGAGAAGGTTGATACTATTTTCATGTCTAATCAGTAAACTGTCATAGGAGACAAACCAGCAACTGTTGACATTTAAAAGCTGGAATCGGTGAAGTTTTAGCATGTTGCTAAAACATGACTAATTAGAGAGTACAGGTTATTATAACTGCAAACAGTTAAGCATCTGTTGATCAACTGATTGATCAAGTTGTAAAGTTATTAAATTATCAATGCGTTATGTAAAGTTGCCCCTGAGAGCTGAATTCAGTTTCAAATAAAACTTTCAAATGGGTATTTACATTGCTTTAAAAAATAAATCCTTATAAAACTTATTTATCCCCTAGGGACAATTAAAAACAACATGAGAAGTAGACCAGCAAGTTTATTATTTTGAAACAAACTGTTGTTTCAACTTGGTCAGAATTTCCTGAAGTTTCAAGCTCTTGTAACTGTTCTTGTTCTCTGCTAGTAAAGACTAAAGTCATGCTCACTCATCTTATGACTCCCTGGTGCGGCGTCAGTGCACATACAGTAACTTCCCTGATGCTAAGGACTGATTCTGATTTGTTCTATTATTTTGCTCATTTTATTGTTACAAAAAAGACATTTATCATAATGACTACTGCAATTTGTTTTAGACAAAAATCCTTTCAAACCCCATGACCTATTTACAGTACTAACAACCCAGAGTCCATCTCATACACAGTGCTTTCATCACAGCTCACATGACTTGTGATGGCAATGATTTCATGCTGCCGTGTCTACTAGCTGACCAAGTGCCATCAGCTCCATTTCCACAGTGGAACCACAGTGGAGCACACACCAGCTTCTGTCAGCCTCCATGTTTCAGATGAACAGATAACGGGATGTTTGGGCTGACAGCAGAGCAAGGAACCAGAAGAGCTGTAACAGGAAACACACTGTGACAGCCAGACCCCTGAAGAGCTGGAGAAGAAAATGGAAAGATGGGAAGAGGCGGGTGTTGCACTGTAAGACGTGCCTCTGACAAAGTCTTGTATTCTGTGATGTTGGATGGTTGAACAAGGCGTGTGGGCTACACACGTGCACGCTGCCACCTGACTGAATCTGATGCCAAGGCAGGAGGATGATGCAGTGCAGACCATGCCAGTATGGGACTGGCATGGCCCATCTTTTCATTTTACCTTTGATCTGGCCAGTAGGGTCACTCTGACTGATTAGGCAGCAATTGAATTAGGACAGTATGTATTATGATTTGATAAATGATTTTAAAATGAGTAGAAAAAAAAGCTTAAGGCAGATGTTACCTCAACAGTTTTCAATGCTCAATCCATCATGGCTGTCCAAACTCTATCACAGTGGCATCAGAAACCCTTCCTGTTGCTGTGTAGTTTTACAGGGACTGAGGATGGCATTGCTGGCTGCCATGCTAACAAAATGGATGGCATTAGTGCATTACTATCATAAGGCCAGAAAGTCCACTGGCATCACCAATGACTGCAGTGTGTGGAATTTCCTGTTTTTCAGGTTGTGTATCATGGGTGATCTTGATTTAATTTGACCTTTCAAATTTTCTAGCTGATGTGTGGTTATTCAGAAAGAAGTGCAAGGGACAGAAACTCATGCAGAATATTGGTGTTGACTGTGGGAGGATGCATTTGATCACCTTCAAAATAAAAATATAGGATGTAATGAATAGTTGCTTCCAGTTAGAGAGCTGTAACTTTTGAAATTATTAACAAGTGTAATGGTTTTAGGACACAAAACCAAATTCAAAAACTAAACGGGTAAGGTGAAATAAGGTGGCTGTTAAGTGGGAGTAATTGCTGATCATTATCACATCAAGTGATCCCTTGTAATGACATTATACTGCTGATTGGTATCAGCTCTGGAAAGGACCAGCACTGTACACCTTGCTCCCGTGAAATGCCTTGCAAGAATAATCCTCTGTACTACAGCTGGGCCGGTTTTAGGTTTAGATGCCAACAACAATAGTCACTGTTTCATAATTTTATCCAGCATTTCATATTTTTCCACTGACATTTTACAGATTCAAATCAGAGCATTTGCAAATACAAGCCCACATTTTTAACCTTTAAAATACTGCCACCTGCCAGCAGTGCATCAACCACCCACACATCTCTGCAGCTCTTGTTTTCTGCTATCCAGTTATTGCAAAGTCATCTGTGAATCATCACTGCCTCGCCAACTGCTGCTGTGAGGTGACTATCAAATTCAGTCGGTGCTCAGATACATCCTTGTTGGAAGCAATCTTCTCAAGTTAGAAAGCACAATTTTCTCATGTGAGTCAAGTAATTCTACAGTCTGAGGTGGACTGCTGGGTAGATATCATGGGTGCAATCATTTCTGATACACAGCTCTGCAGCTTGGACATTACAGCATGTGTTGCTTTGGTGAGTGTTTCTGTTCAGCATCCTTGGTGCATCCTGGGCTCTCTTCCCTTTATTCTGATCAGGTAGCCAAATTTTTGGCAACTAAGCCAAACTGAGAATTAACCGGAAGACTACAGATGAGTTATTCCTTGAAAGCATCATTCTGTATCAAAGTTTTACTAATGTTTATTGTTCTGTAGGTAAACAGATGGCAAAATGAGAAGCTGATAATCTTAACTGATTACACACATGTTTAAAGTGTCAGATCACTGTGATTCTTACAAATTCGGTTCTTTCCATGAGAACTTGGAAAAAACAAGAAGCACCAGGAAGACATTCTGGGATATGATGTTTCCTAAAAACAAATCACTGACATAAGTTAAACCTCCATGACAACATGAACACATCGCTGGCTTTGTCACATCCACCTACACATATGTACATACTTACTGAGGAATACTGTGCTGCGTATACTGCACTGCACAAGACATGGCCTCTTTCATTTTGGCATGAGAGTGTTAGTGATGCCACAGCACTGTCAGGTAGGAAAATGATCACATGCACATATCAGACAGGTTTTGTACATACAGTACAGGCTGACATACAAGAAACAAAGATGTTTGCAGAAATGAGCCCTTAAATAAGTTTTCTGAGGCTGAGGCAAGCACACACATGCAGCCACATCTTACTCCAGGGTGAATAAGACTGCATGCATCAGCATAGAGAAGCATAGAGCCTTGAGGTGACAGAGACACAGAGCTAGTGGTGGCCTGACAACACCAGCCCCCCACGATACTCACTCCCCTCTCTTTTTTAATTTCTCCTTTTACTCTTCCTCCAGCACCTCCCTCTCTCTCTCCACCTCCAGTCTCTCTCTTCCCAGGCTGCATTACACGGCTGTTTGCAGATATTCAATTAAAAGGCTGCTGGGTACAAAGTGAAAAGCCTAATGGTACCACAAACACACACACACTTACACACAAATACACGTACCAGTAGGTGCAAAGGGATGGGGAGGATTTAAGATATTTGTCACTGAGACACAATTGGATTTATGTAAGAACTGTACAAGGCCGTATATTCTATCATTCCACTGAGCTCTTATTTTTACTCTAATATGTTTTATGCTGAACACAAAGAATGCCTTGTTTTATGATTCTATTTTAGTTTTCTCAGAGGATTTCTCCGTGATAAAGCTCAGATCTATGTTTAAATCAATCAGAGTTGACATAGTTCTGTGGAATGTGATTGTATCTTTTGGGTTCCTCTGGATTTGGTGATAAATACAAAGCATGTTTTTCTTCTTTAAAGATCAGGAGGCAAACTTGATTTATCACAATCTGATAAAAATAAGATGGAGTAGATGGTGCCTACCCCTCAAACAAGTTTGCAGAGGCAATCTCAGTATTCTTCATGTCAGCCTACAGCCTCCTTTAACTAGGAAACAGAAAATGTGTTTCTCTACTGGTTGCTCTAGTACTTGACCCACAGCCAGTGTGTTCATTATGCAAACCTATAGACACCAGTCCATAGGGCAGTAAGGCTAGGTGTTACCTAGCAGCTGCCTCCTTTTTGATTTCAGCGACTCTGGAGAATTACTTCACAGGAACAGTTTAGCTCACAAAACCCCAGAGTGGTTTGTTTTCAAGGTGCCACCAGTAGCATTTATTGTTTTCTAAAAAGTGCAATAAACAACCTTTTTCTGACCCAGAATTATCAGAATTCATCAGCAGTGGCTGGATAAGCTAGCTGATCAACACTGTGAATTCAGAGTGCACACATGAAGCAAGCTGCAGACCTGTGAGTACATAAAAGACCACTGAACTAAATGAAGAGCATGCACAGTACTCTTTCTATTCCTCAAAATATTATATTGTGGATATGGAAAAATAATGGAGAAGAGATATGCAAGATGAACCACCAGAACAGCACAAATTGTCATTTTGTATGTGTAGTCATACATAACTAATCATCAGGGGGAAACTCTTTTCTGAAAGAGGCAAACTTTTCTTTACTGTCCAGCTGTTCAGCTCCATATCTGCAGGCTGCACATATCTGTTGTAATAAAGAATAATTCATTTGAGAAAAAGATTTGCCTGTGAGGAAAATGCTGAGCTAATACGTGACACAGCTTTTGCTTTAATTTCCCTCACCTCTCTATTCGCTTTTATGATTCATATATTATTGCTCTCACCTTAGGGCATGACCTTTGATGCGACTGATTAATGTCTCACTCTGACAGTTTATATGCCTCAATATAAAATTAGCATGAGAGTAAAAAACAACAAAATCAAAGACAGCAATTAACACCAGCTACTTGCTGGTCAAGTTTGGCTATTTAGACTGACAGGTTTAGGTTTTAGTATGTACCTTCCACTTCACCTACTCCAAAATACATCTGCAGATATGCTCTGTGTGAGTGCATCCCCCATCATTGTCTGTCTTCTGAACAACAGCTTACTAAATTTAAAATGTTCCCTCGTCAGAATCTCTCGGTGAAGCTTTGAGCTCTGCAATGGTTTCATCTGCATCACTTTATTGCAGTCTATGTCACACCCCGGCCTAGGTAACCACTAGGCTGACGTGTGCCATACTGTAGAATAACTAAAACACCCTGTGTTAACCTAACCAAAACCAAAACAAAGATACAGACATACAGCTCAACTAAACTCCCCCCCCCCCAAAAAAAAAACTGGAGAAAAAGAGAAAAGATAAAACAAAAAAGCTAACCCCACCTGTCCAGCAAAGGGATTGTAACAACAACTAACTATTTACAATAATGTTGAGAACACTAGAGGACACATATGCTGGTCCTGGGTCTGGAAGCCAGAAAAAGGAGAGCCCAGTTGGCTAGGAAGGCATTTTAATATCCTGGTTGAAGGCAGTGACCAATCACCACCTGACAGAACAGATCCACACCCACTCATTCCAATCGTACCCCACATTCTCCACCTGAGCTGTAATTGAGAGACAATTATACTCCTACACACACACATTCACAGATGAGAGAACAGTGTATGACAGAACAAATATAACCTTTACGAACAAGGTCGTAACAGTCTGATTAGAACAAAGTTTCCTTTGGTGACAGACTAACATAAGAACTTTCAATATCAACATAAGTATTGTTAGCTAAATTTAAATCTGGCTAAGAAAATGTTGAATGTTACTGTACAGTGTTTTGTAGACTGACAAGGCCCTCAAGGATTCTGACATTTCGCATTAATACGAATGAAAAAAGAGATGACCATTTTAGGACTAGAGACAGTCTTAAACTTGGCAGTGCAATAATAGTCCATTTTCAGATTACCCCCAAATTCTGAGTTGCTTGGCTTTGAAAAGGGTCCACATTAATATTGTTTTACAGTATCTGTCTGTCACAGAGCTGGCACTGATGTCTCCATTCACAAACTCTGTGTTGTTGTCATGCCCACCACCTTGTCATCGTCATCTTTCCACCACTTTGAGTGTACTTTTACTCTTTTGTCAAAAATAGATGTACTGTCAACTTGCCAGCAGCTCTGTCAAGGTTGCTGCACCTTGGTTTCCTGCTGCCTCTCTGCTTGATTGTACCACTGCAGTGCTAACACTGCAGCTCCTAAAACACTATTCACAATTCACACCTGGGTAGTTGATGCAATGCTGGGAGGTGGCAGGAAGCTAAAGGTTGCAGCAGTGCTTTGGTAATGTACTGTATATGAAGCGTTGCTGGTATGTATGGAGACTGTGGGAGGCCAGAGGACAGAAATACATAAAGTCAGAATACTCAGAATGAGCCATCACGGTCTCTGGGTTTGAAAGTGAAAACCTACAGTGAATGAGGAACACTGCCACCTGCAGCTACTGTTAAGATAAGCCTGAACTTAACACTTCACCCCAAAACTCTGCCTGAAGAGCTGTGAAGCATGCCAGAGTAAAAGACTGGTTGTAATGAGTGTCAGCCAGGTGTGAATGTGTGTACCTCAGTGTGAAGCAAGGTGTCACTGAGCACGTGCACTTAGAAGAAAACTGTGCTGAGAAAATGACTGGCATCTTGTCTGCAGGTGATATTGGTGGTGGTGTTATGATGTGACAAGTTTGATAGATTTAAATCCCCCAGGACTCAAAGAGCTGCATGAGGCAGTTTATGTCCCAGGAGAATGTCTGCCAAAGTCTCCAGGGGAAACCGGCAAATGAGTTGATGTGGTTTGGTGTGCCGTATGTGCAGGCATGACTGTCTTTGTTGTGATGCATGTCTACATCAGTGTGACTCAAAGTGTCCTCAAGACATTAAGACATTTGATGCCAGCTGGAAAGTATTATCCAACCAGAAAGCAAACATTTAAAGAATTGCCCTGTGTAAATCAAAACATGAATTTAGAGGTTAATTCCCAGGTGCATTTTATTTTCATAGCATTGTTTCTATCAGTTGTAGGATAAAGATAAGCACCTTTATTTGGCCAAGTATGTTACACACAAGGAATTTGCTTCCGGTACAGAACCAAGGCAGCCATTTGTGGCGCCAACTCAACCGATGGCTCTAACCATTGGGGGCAACGGGGGGTTCAGTGTCTTGCCCAAGGACACTTCGACTGCAGGGACCGAGATTCAAACCTCCGGTTAGGAGACAACTGCTCTACCCACTGAACCACAGTCACCATTGTGGTGAAATTGTACTCAACAAAACAATCTCAAACAAGCCAGACAGTCTGGTTGTAAACATATAGTTTAGCCAGACTTTTTAAACAACTTTGAAGCCAACACCAAAAGTGAGCACATCTAAAATGTTTGTAATAATTCAATGCACAGGAAAATAATGTGGGTCAAGGTCGGCCTGTTAGAAGAAGTGTGCACAATTATCATTCCCTTTCTTCAAATCATGTTTTTTAGCCCATCTGAATTCTTTTTAAATGTCTACATGTTCCCGGATCTCAGCAATAAACTAAGTAAAATGTTATTGTACTAAAAGGAATGATAACCATAACTACAGAAATAAGACCCAAACTGGAATTAGCCTTTGAAGAGTACTGTACCTTAATAGGCCCTTAAAACCTTGTTTCTCCTGACTTCCACCAGCTTGCCGCAGTGATGGAGCTGTAAGTGTACTCCAGGGTGTCAGTGTACCGTTAAATCACTGTCGGGTGTGGTTATAGGTGATACATTCTTCAACTACAGAGAGAAGTGAAACGCTGCTTTTCAGACTAGTGTCAAGTTACTTTCCATAGTGCCTTAAAATGTGGTTTCAAATGCTAAGTCTTAGCTAATAATTACATTACATAAATGACTAAAACAGAAGCCATCATTGGTAAAATTGATCTTTACTTATTATTTATTAACTGTTTAGCAGTGAAAAAATGAAGCTAATATGCTTCATCAGGACTGCCTGGGTGTAGGCCTGGCAACATGAGCAAACAGTTCCGCAGCTGTCGTCAGATATTCATTCAAATGTTTCTAAATCCTGACCACCTCTTTTCAACTGAGTGCACCTACTTCAAACCAGAAAATATGATTTCTTGGTCTTTAAGCTTTAAATGTGCCTGTAGATGAAATCTGCCAATGAAACTGTGCTTTGACACTGAAGCTGCTGTGCCCATTGTTTTTACATGTTCCAGTTTTGGCTAAACTGTTCGACCTAAAGCAAAAGCTCAAGACCCTTTCAAGGTATTGTGATTCATGATATGATAAGACCTTTTAAAGACCTGTACATATTATGCCTGACCTTTAACCAAATATCTAATGTATAAAATATAGAAAGAAAGCCACTTTCAGCTTTTCCCGTTTAGGGCTCGCCACAGCGAATTGTCACACTGATGACTCACATGTTGACATTTGGCACGTGTTTCACGCCAGATGCCTTTCCTGATGCAACCCTGATTCGAACCCGGGGTGCAGCGGCGAGAGCGCTGTGCCCTAACCACTAGCCTACCAGGGACTATCTAATGTATAAAATATGAATTCATATTAATCTACAGCATTTTATTTCCACAATACGCTGCATTTATGCATGGATTGCAGAGCCAGGTGCTGCCAGACAACACAGGCAAATGGTAGAGGTCCCAGTTCACTGCAGGATGCATAACAGCAGAGGAGGAAAAACAAACAGTGTGAGTGAGTGCTACATAACAGAATGAAATGTCTAACTGCAACAAAAGTATGTGGTGCTGCAGAAGAGTTCTGCTAGTCCCTTTTGTAAAGATGAGCTGTGCAGTGTGGTGAGAGCAGCCGAGTCTGCACCAGGGTCATTTTCAAATGCTTCATTAGTATAGCATACATAATGTGTATCAATCACTACCAGCCTGTTTGTGTGTCATCCCCCACACCCTTAGCATGTTATAAACTCATTTATACCATTGTCACAGTGACAGAAGCTTCATTACTTGTATCACCTTTGTCTATTGCTTTCTGCTCTCTTGAACTAGAACATGGATCGGGATGCATATTACTGTCCGAACCCGACCAGTACCCGAGAGTGTAGCGTACAAACCCAACCCAGATCCAACAAGCTTATAGTATATAATGTCTAAACCAGACCTGAGCCCAACAAAGTTGAGCTTTACATTGTTTCCCCCCTTATCATTAAACGAAGCAGACATTTGAGTGCTCCAACCATCTAGCCTAAATTTTGGCCTACGTGTCTGAACCCGACCTGGACCCAAACATAACTTCTAGATATCTGTCTGAGGCCTGAATCCTCAGGTACCAACAGATCCTGTTGAGCTCAGTTCAAGTATCAGCACTATCTCGTTTTCACCAACTCTCAAAGGTTCAGGTGTTACTACTGACTGAGGTCCTGTGCAGATGGTAGGTTATTAATTATTGTCACAATAAATATATTAAAGCTCAACTTCACACCAATTTCTAATAATATTTGTGTTTATTTTCATCCTAAACACAGTTGGATATATCATTTTTACCAGACCATAACTTTTTTAGATTAGCTCCGCTTCACACAATCTCTCTACATACCCCTTGGCAGCTGCTGAAGTAACCCCTGGGTTGAGAGTTACTGGTGCAGATCATCAGTATTTCCTTGCTCACTGAGCTTTCACAACAGTGATGTGTGCTGTGCAGATCTGTGAGTAAAGTCTTGCAATGAAACTGTCAGCTTCTCTCAGCGCCAGTCCTGGAACAGTAATAGAAAACTAATGAATGCAAATGCTACATATGATATATAAATACTGTTGTGCATCCAGCCTGAACTTATTAAACACTTAGAGAAAAGAAGTTGATTGGTTTGAAATCATCACTTTGAAACACCTTGAAGGAATGTAGTGTTTGCTGTGTGAACCTTTCAGAGGCTTAAAATGCTCTCATCGGTTCATGGCAGACTGAAGCAGCCCCTATGGACTAGACAAGATGCCGTGTGTGTGTTTGTGTGCTTAAGCTGACTGCCACACCTAAAACTGACAGCAAACTGTAGGGTTGAAGACCCTTGTGTGCGTTTAGCGGGTGGCTAGCTGTCATTTAAACCAAGGCCCGTCTTGCTTGATTCACTCATAGATTTTCACTTTATACTGTACATTCCACTGGCAGGGACCCTGCCCTCAGGAAAGGATGAATGTCAAAGGATTGTTTTTATATGGTGTAATGGTTAGGGACAGTGGTTTGGGGGTGGGTGGTATAGCTTTGTGGGCATCATGCAGAGAAGGAGAGACAAGATAAAAGGGGATGGACTGGGCGGGTATGAAAAAGCAGAAGCAGAAGACTAGTTTCAATGGGTGGTTTAATGTAATGAAGAACAGAAGCAGCACGTGTTTGGGCATGGTCCTGCTCCTGAACTTCAGATTAAAATCTCCATGTTAATGTATGATAATATAACTGTGTTATACATTATCACACCAGCCCACAGGGTAAATCACTCACAAAGACACTTCATGTTATATCATCATTTCATTTACATATAAATTTGCATAAAAATCTTAATTCATCTTGTTAAGGGTGTCCTGCCATATTATTTCAAAATGCAAGCTATGCACAATCACATTCAGGAAAGAAGGGGATCTGCTCGTCAGCCAGGTGGTGAGAAACCTTAGTCTTTTTCATTAGGTGCTTTCTATTAATGTTAGGCTAACTTGCTCCAGCTGACTAAATGTAACCACCCACCCAAACACCTGAGGAGAACTGCTATCCTCTTGTCCTCCCGACTCTCTCGTCTCAACTCAGAACGGCCTTGGATGTTTGAATGTAAAACTCTGCCCTCGCCATCTTGTTCAGCTGTTTTCAAGCTTTAGCTATTGATGCTCTGGTGAATAAAGGTGTTCAGTCATGTTTTCTGCAACCGAGAAATTATGCAAGTAAATTGTTTTCGTTCTCTGCATGCCTGGAAAAAAAATATATCAATGCTTCATTTACACAGCTGTGCTGCAGTTAACAGTGGCATTATTCCTGGTCACATTAAGTTAGTTTGGCAGATTCTCCAAAAAGCTGCAGGTGTCTGTAATTAATGCTCATCTCTCAGTTCAGGTCTTATTTTAATTTCTGCATATAATGAAAACAGAACTAAGAGTCAAGAGCCATGCAGGCAGCTCTTTAGGGCACAAAGGTTCATTTAAACCATAATAAAATACCTCTGAGTATTTTATATTTGGCTGGTCATAGTACCAAAGACAAACCTTCAGGCAGTTTCCTAATCTGCTTTGAAAATTTGCATTCAAACACACATCTGTTGGAACTATAGAAGATAACGTTATGGTTGATATCATGTATAAACAGTCTGTGTTGTGCTTTTACTTTAACTCTCTCAGACCTGGAGAGAAAGTATGAGAATAAGTAAAGACCAAACTCTGTACATTACAAAGGTGTTCAAATGTCATTGTCTCAGAGAGTTGATGAATCATTTCCATTTACAGTAAGTCAAGTTACTCCAGGCCTTTGATTTGGTTTAACCCTGGCTAAATGCTTTCAGTTTGGGGATCAATTCCAACAACTTCCAAGAACCAACTCTCCATGATTTCCAATATCATGATGACTTACTGTTTGCATAAGTTACTAAAATATTCAGTAGATAAGGCATCTTAGCAAAGTGTGGCGCTACTCAGTCAATTGATCCAAGCCAGTGGACATGCAGCTTCATAAACTGCAGCAATTGTTTTCAGGAGGCCTGTTTGTCTGTGTCCATCACAAGCTGAACACAACAGTGTAACAAACCATTTGTATTCATTCGAAGTTCCAACACAAGACAGCTAGATGATTCAGCAAATCTCCCCACGAACATAAGCCCAGGCTTCTTGGGAGGGGACATTCACTTCCCAGCGGCTGAATCGCAAGATTCATAAACTGTCACACTAACTCTGCTGCTGCAGCTCACACTGGCTCAAAGAGCTTCTACTGTCATGACACTCAAGAAGAACGCCTATTACTGAGCTTGAAGCATCTAATTATGCTGATCTATGTATATTACATTGCAATAGGCTGTAAATTTTTCTTCATATCTACTGTAGTCTTCCTTCTTCATACATTGAAAAGGGCAGATTTAAGCAGTAAAGTATTATTTTATTCTAGTCCCACTTAAATAAATCAGGGTTTTTTTTTACACTTTGAGTAAAAGTGCTGTAAGTGTTGGGGGTTCTTTCTAGTGTTGATGGAATGAGAAGAATTGTCCTGGCTGCTGGTCAAGTATGTTACTCCATATTAAGGTCACAGATTTAAACTATAGCAAAGTGCCCAAAACCAGTCAAATGAATGTGAGGCTCACTCATGTAATCACATGACAATATTATGCAGGTAAATTTACACTAGCAGAGACCCCACCCTCAGGAAAGGATGAATGTCATCTATGGTATAATCTTATGGACCGTGGTTTGGGGAAAAAGGGCTTTGGAGGTCCACACCACTCCCGGGCACCAGTGGACCCCCTGCACAGAAGGAGAGAAGAGAAAAAAGAGGGTGGGTATGAAAAAAGCAGAAGCAGAAGACTAGTTTCAGTGGGTGGTTTAATGTAATGAGGAATGGAAGTGGTGTGTGTTTGGGCATGGTCCCACTCCTGAACTTTAGCTGGGACCCTGCCCTCAGGAAAGGATGAACTTTGAATGAATGTTTGAATACAGTGTAATGCTTATGGACTTTGGTTTGGGGAAAAAAGGCTTCAGAAATCCACGCTGCCCTCGGGCAAGGGCAGAGCCCCAAAACCTTCTGTTAAATTTATTGCAACACCAATTCACTAGAGCAATGTCTCGGGGCACTTTACATAATCAGGTCTAGACTTTACACTATTAAAGGAAAACTCAACAAATCCCCCTTAAGCAAGCACTTGGCGACAGTGGGGAGGAAAACTCCCTTTAATGGAAAAAAAACCTGCAAGAGACCCCGGCTCTTGGTGGGTGGCCTTCTGCCTCTACCAGTTGGGTTCCGTGGATAGAGGAGACAGATAAGAAAAACGTCAGGACACAACAAACACAACACACACAAAAAAAGAGATGGAGCATACTCGGTGAAGTGATTAACAGTGGCTGGAACAAAGAAGGTGACTTAGACTTATTATGCAGTGGAGACAGCCGGGGGGACGAGGGAGGAAGTAGTCAGAGCCAAACTGGAGCGTCTCTCTGTGTCATCTATTCACATGGTGCTAGGGAAGCCCATAAGACTATGGGGCCGCCTTCGACTCGGAAGGTGGCTACTTGGAGGATGAAAGTGAGAGGACAGATAGTATCTGAGTACCAGGAAAGGGGAAACGTTAGCAAGCAGCCCAGTGCTTAGAGAAGAAGTGAAGGAGGGAAGAGTATACTGAACAGAAGGAGGCAGTCCGGTGCCCAGAGAACAAGAAACGAAGGAATGGGATGAAAGTTGTATTTTTAGATCATTGTGTCAATGAGCCATTTCTGTGTGCAAACTCTTTCATCTTAAATTAAAGGATGAAAAAACTGACTTGAAACAGAAACTGAGAAATCTTTGTCTTAGTCTTCTTAACATGACAATTTGATATGACTCATGAAGCTTGTCCCAACAATAACAACAGTTGACAGCCTAACACCTTTTTTCCCAGTCTTAATTTATTCTGTAATTGTTTTATTCTCTTCTTCTAGGGAAGGATGGGCCATGTTGAGTGGGTGAGTGCAGTGAAATGGTGTCAAGCCTGGGAGCAGTGCAGGAACAGGTTACGGGTCATTTGGTGAGACAGAATATAGTAGTGCAGAATGGGAAGGGTTGGGAATAGGCTCAAAAATCTGGTATCCATGCTTATGCTGACAGTGTATTTGAAAGAAGCAGCAGCAGCATGGCAAAACTGCAGCATCCAAGCTGAAAAAATATAGTGAGAAAGTCCCACAATGTAAAGGGCACTGGAACAATTGCTCAGTTGAGTTTGCTTTATTACGACTGTCTGCTAAGCTGAGATGGCTAAAGGAACACGTGAGATCTACAAGGACAACCCGAGGAGAAGTGTCACTGCTGGTGCTGAAAAACTCTGATCTGCTTTGTAGCAGTACAGTTTTCTTCTCCCTGCAGCTAAGTCATTCAGCTAATAAGATTCCTCTGAATAACAGAACAGATAAAGATGAAGTCAATTTACAATATTAGGAGCACAAATTCATTAATAGGGGATTATCAAATCACCTTCTGGAGAGGTTAATGA
The DNA here is from genome assembly GCF_001952655.1 of Monopterus albus. Lineage (NCBI taxonomy): Eukaryota > Metazoa > Chordata > Actinopteri > Synbranchiformes > Synbranchidae > Monopterus > Monopterus albus. Next base: position 451,102 of record NW_018127981.1, read on the forward strand.
GGGAGAGAGGGGCAGAAAGTGAAGGTTTTATTTTTGTTAGCTTATGATGCATTTAACTACAGTAACATAAAATGAAGTACAGAGGGCCGTGTCTCATAACGCTATGGGAATAAGTCCTCAAGTGACACATGCCTGTTTTGATCTTTGCACTACAATACTGTTGGCCATGTTACTAACATAAAGCAAAACATCATTGCCTCTTATGTACAACATGTTTGCCACCAGCATCCTGAGAGGTCCTTGCCAAAAGCTTTGTTCACATTTGGTGTCTATGATAAAATGCATTTGGTATCTGCCTAAAATTCCTGTACTCTCATAAGTACATAATAAATACCAACACATCTCAGGTTATAATAAAATTACATAAGGTACCAAACACAAAAACAAACATAACAGGAAGAAACATTTTTTGTCTGGTTGAGACAAGTAATTTTCTCATCACAATTCTGAAATGTTAATTAAGGCCCATATTTGCACAAAGTGCTTATACTGCACGTATCCAGCAAAATTAATGTTTTCATTATACACTAATTACCTCCTCAACTTTGAAATGTTTTCTAGACCCTTAAAAGGTACATGGAAGTGAATGATAAAGGGAAAGGAGTGCATCTGCATCATTTGTGTTGTGACATCAACAGAGGAGCATGAAAAACCATTAACTACTAATCACAGCTCGATTGTAGAGGCCGACATCTTTCATCTGAACATGTTACTACCTCAGACATCCTGCTGAGATTGTTGTCATACGTCTTCATTTATCAATATCATGTAAAAAAATACAGGCTCCTACCCCTGTGTTGAATAATAAATCAAGGTTGATACATGATCGTTGTCACAAGCATATGGATGGGTGTTTTGAGCTGCAGTATCTGCAGTTTAATTTTCTCTCATCACAAAAACATTCTGACCTCCTCCTTGTCGAATCCGAGGTCATGTCTTTCAGTTTTGTGAAAAAAGAATTTCATTCATCAATTTTGGAAAGGAAATGAACGGTCCTAAATGTGCTTAGTGTAAACCTAGTTTACAGGTAGAAACACAGCATAAGCAATGCATTCTCAATTGAATTGCCTAAATAAGGACAGACAAATAAAGCAGCCTGAGACTCGGCTGCACCACCCTCTCTCTTGCTACTCACTTGTCCTGATTATGCCCCAAACTAACAGAAGTAGCTACTGTGGTTGTGTGTTTCTCAGGCGGCAGAACATGGCTACAACCACGAATCAATAAAAATCTGTTGTGTAAATAGACAAATTTAATTGTCAAGTAACTGAGTCTAGTCATGTGGCTGTGTGAGACAAGTCACTGTTACTGAAATAAGTCAAAACATGTTGTGGAGGACTGAAGCTGGGAGCACTATATATTACAGAATGAAAAGAAGATTGTTAAGGACAATACTGCATGAGCACCTGAGGAGAAGATGCTCTGGAGTCATATGGAAAGGGGATCAAACTGCATGGTAAGTAGGCAACGTTAACGTTACACATTGTGAAGAAATGTAAAACTAATAAACTGACTTTACCTAATTAAAATAACTGTATACTAAAAACACTTGTATACTTATGTTAATTTGTGTAGTGGTGGTGCAAATGTGTCTGCATGAGCTCGTTTTTGTCATGAAGTGGTCAGTAAACAATCAAGGCACTAAAAAAAGAAAAAAAGAGTTCTTCTGCCTATTTTTTCCCAGAACAAAATTTCAAGACTATTTTTTAATTGTTGACAGCAAAAAACATCTTGTGTAATGCCTGACATGTCCCACATTCAGTTGGTGACTCAAAAAATATTAAAAATGTCCTCATTCAAGACTTTTATTTGTGTAAATATAGGGAATTTTATAGAATATAATCTGCCAGACATAGCCATTTGTGTGCTTTCTTTTTGTTCCCTAGCAGTTGTGTTGATTCAACTGGATAAATCTTTGAGTTTATGGGCTTGATTAACCCTTTGCACCCTAGAGTCCTGATACCGGGTCTGGTCTACGGGTTTTAGAACCGGCTCAATGGCGCGACTGTCGACAGAGTCATCCTTAAAATGAGTCATTTCTCATTTTGCCCTTATACTTATGGTGCTATTACTGATTGAATTTAACCACCCAAACAAAATCACCTGGGGGTTTTCATTAATTTATTTAACAATTCACTGAGAATAAATGATCTTTTCCTGGAACATCAATATAAATACTACCACTGAAATTGGGATACTGCCCAGTACAACCACAGTGATCTGTTGGCCACTGAGCAGGACCGGCGCAGCACACACCTCCAGTCATATTACACCTTACATGTGCAACAATTTCATTCATTCTAAATTTGCATCTTTTCATTTCAAATTATCCAACTGTGGCCTTGTGACAACCTCCATTTGTTTTTTTGTTGATCTGATAATTACTAAGTGCCTGGGGCCCATTAATTTCTGCTGGCTCTTCAGGCGTAGTCACCACAGATGGTTCATAATGTTGTCATTGCGTTATGGCCTGTAGCATGGCAAAAGTGAATGTCTTTAAAATATGCTTACATATGGGCATTATGAACTGGCATCGCTATGTCAGCATGCTGTGTGAAAACATGGTGGGACCATGTCAGTACTCGACTGCCTAGAGGTCAGACAGCCACTCATATGAAAACTGAGGGAAATATTTATCAAGTTGAACCAGCACAACTGTTTGGGAGCAAAGAGACAGCAGTAACAGCAGAATTATAGATAGAGGACGTCGCAAGGGAGTCCCTTAAAATAGCTGACTGAGACAGAGGTGGAGGGTGAAGGGAGTGGAAGAAACAGAGTGAGACATTTGTAGAGGGCCCAGAGACACTGAGTCAGGCAGCACAAAGAGAAGCCGTCTAAGGGCTGAGCTTTACACAGTCCAAAGAGAGCACAGCTCAATTCAGTTTTATTTGTATAGCACCAAATCACAACAAAAGTCATCTTAGGACACTTTACAAAGTAAGGTCCAGACGTTATTATTAATATTATAGAAGAAAACCCAACAGACAATATCACCACATAAAATCAGAAATGTGAAAGAGCAGGAATAATTTAAAAGCAAAAAACTGAAAGGACTGCAAAAATAAAACATCTAAATGGACTGAAGAAGCAATAGAGACAGAAAATGCAAAAGATATGCATGATTATCATGGTATCAACATATGAATTTCATTTGAAGATAACTGAAAAAGAATCAGTCTGGTAGAAAGGAAACAGCTGCCTTAAGCTCGGAGATGTGATGCTTTTATCTCTGCTGATTCAGAGTGCTGCTAGTAATAGAGTTGCTATGCAACTATCCTATTATTATATGCATGCTAAAAGTACTACAGGTGAATGTGTTTCTGAAAACCAAAATGAACAAGAGGAGTGGAATGAAGCATCGTCCAAAAACATTCTACCAAGTCTTGTCAGGCTGACATATTCAGGTCTATTTTAAAACAATACTCAAATCCCCATATGAATGTTGAAAGAGGGTTTGCTTCCTGTACTCATCCCTGGGCCTCTTTCTTATAAAAATTATGTAGTCTAAAGTTCAGCTGAAACTAATACAAGAATCCATCATTTTCAGTTAGTTTTAGTGAGTGGGTGTTTTCTGAAGCTCCAGTATAATCAGGACATAATTCCCACTTTGTGTTGCTGTCACCCGACTGCTGCTGAGCAAGGAAACAGTGTCCGGAAAAAACAAAGAGGAAATATGGTGCTAAAATGACACTAACTTTGGAAGTTACCCTGCAGGTGTCAAACTCAGACTGCTGAATCCTCATATTAGCTTCGGCTAAACTCTGGAAGGCAAGAATGAGGATTTGTTCACTTACGTTGAACAGGGCCAGTACAGGATAAAAAAAAGAGACACCGGTAACTCTGAAAATATGTGAACCTATCCTTTAAGACATCACAAACAGGTGACAAATGAAAGGAAAGGCCTGAATAAATGAGTGTTCTCTTTCAGGATGACATTGGTCCCCCATCACTGAAAGGTTTGGTGAGCATAAAATGATGTGAATCTCCTCACTTTTTACTTGGTTTTTCCTTTAAAGGCGCACCCACTAAGATTTTACACACTGTCTGATGAACCCAGTGACAATGGGACAGGATGTGGTGTCTGCCCCCCGTGACCCTCTGCTGCCTACAGCCCTTCTGTTGTTATTCCAGCTCCTCTACCCTGTGTTGTCAAAGTACGGCCTGTAAATTAACCCGGCCTGCCAGATAGCAAAGGTTATAAGAAGCGTTTCATGAGCCGCGAGTAGTCATTTCATGCTATGGAGGAGCTCTTGGCAGCTAGAAGCCCCAAACAGTGGATGTCAGAGTGAAGAGGTGGCGTTCTTTTGCACAATGAGACAAAGAAAGAGCAAAAACCAGGGCTAACATCAGTTTGGTTTTTTGAGATGGTCATGATTTTACCTTTGCGATGATTTATTAAGATTTTAAAGTGGGACTCATTTGGGCTTTGTGTCACATTAGCAGTAACCACAGCATTCTGGATTGACTCATTTGCTAAAGAACCGGAGACTGCATTGTGTGCCCTTTGTTGCTACAAGACTTCCATAGGTTACGTCACCATTAGGAAATAGGATGTGATGGGAGGGGCAAAGAGCACTTAGGAGCATCTTATGGGGTCAGTGTTTTGTCACCCATATGTAGCTTAGATTTGAATTTTATTTATTTTCAAAAAAGTGAGACAAAACAAAATAATGTTGGCTGTTTATTTTAAAGGGCTGATAATAAAGGTTTGTCTGCTCACCCATCTCGGGATGGTGCCTTCCCTCAACAGGAACGCTGACTGTCCGCCGCAGTAGCTTGTTCCTGTGAGTCTCTGACCGCCTCTCGCGCATCAGCAGGGGGTGTACCTGCACAGAGAGAGCACAAGGTCAGTACACAAACACACTCCTGAAGTTCTGCATCCTGAATTTATATACAGAATGTGGACTATTTATTGCATTCAAAAAACTACTGTGTTCACACTGTGCTTGATGAATAACTGCAATACAACTGAACTAACTTACAGAAAACAACATTTAACCACCAGAAGTGTTTGTTGAGAATAGACTGAACATTTTAAAGTAGCTGACAACAAACGCATAAACAACTCCATAATCATAACTGATAAACTGCAGAAAGCAACTACTAACAGAATTCAATACGATCAAATTCATCCAAGAAATTTGTTTACAGTTAATGTGGGGTCAGCTTACAACTCACAGGTTACCATTTACAGTATATCATAAGTCTTTGTATGATAAATTGATGTGGAAGAAGCAGAAACTGAAAGTAAACCACATCTCACAGCTCAGCCACATTTGGCCCCGCAGTCCCTGAATATTTAAAGGGAGACTCAGGGGAAAATAAAAAGGAGAATGTGCCACAGTAATCAGAAACATCCCAGTTACACTCAGAAAATACAGCGTGCACTGTAAAGCACAGACCTATAAATCTTGACTGAAAACCAAAATAGCACTGGGCCCCAGTACACCAAAAAACCCCCACAAAGAAGTAAAAAGTGATAGAAGAAACTCATTAGGAGTTTCATTTCAGTACTACCTACTATGATGCATAGAAAATAAAACATTTGTACAATTTCCACTGCTTCCTATATACAGCATGTACATTAATAACAGCTCCACCAAGAATTGTCTAAACGATGGATTTTCACCAACCTGGTGACTGTGTCATGCAGAAATTTATTTAGTTTTTTGGCTCATTGTTTTTGTTTTATGGGCCACAAATTTCACTTTTATGAACTATCAGCAGATAAACCCAGCGTGCTACCTCCCAGGAATGCATGATGGTAACGCAGAAGAAGTGAAGAAAAGTCCCTGCTATTTTGTGAAGTGAATAATAGACATGGGTTCATTAGCTGGTCAAGTGCATGTGAATGTTGCTCTGTGACTGCAGGATGTTTAACTAGTCAATTATGTGTCAAGACCTTAGCCATAAAAGCATAAAGTAATGTGCTACAATTGTGCTTTTTAGTTTGTACAGTGCTTTTATCAAAAGGCCTTTACAATTTGTCCCTCACATCAGTGACAGCAATCAGCCATGGTGGCATTTACCTGCTCTACCTCCTGAGCAACAGCCACCCCTTGCTGCCTTGTTCTCCTGTACCAAAGTGGCCATGCAGCTTTAACGGATAATTCTGAACATGAATATACGGTAGGTATAGGCTTGTGGAGGTAAACTGCAGTCACGTATCCTTACTGGCATAAAAGTCAAGAAATCTGTGGAAATAATAGCAGCCTCTTTTGTTGATCTCATTTTTGTAATACTGTGTGCTTTTGAGGGCGTCCTACTGTGTCTAGTGTCAATGCTGGAACATGAAAGAGCTGGTGTGAACACAGACAGCCAGTGTCAGGAGGTGGTATAACTGCAGAGAGCAGCACAGGATAGTGCAGCCCTGGGGGGTTTTGGGGAGAAGCCAACAACAGTGAAGGACACTGGCAGGTCACACTGAGCCATATGTCCCGCAAGACCGCCAAGTGCCACTCGCTCTACAGGAGCTCCGTTAAGATGAAAGAATGCCAGAGTGTGTGTGTTTATGTGCAGATGCTGCCTGCATCTGTGAATCTGTACAAGAACTTCTATTTGGGACATGCACATGTCTATCAAAGCAAGGGCACTAAATTTCATGCAAACACAGCTTCACTTCAAGCTAATAATCTCCAGTACCATTCTACAGCTGTACCACATCGGGCACATGGACACTCACACATGCACATTAATGCATGTCTCAGTAATCTACCTAAACCAGCCAAGAAGAAGATGCTTCATATCACAGCATCGGAATCCTGTTTAAATGAGTCTCCTTATCCAACTTTATCAGGGACAAGCATCATAAATCTGCAGCCTCTATGATTTGTCTGTACTTCACTGCTTGTGCAACCACAGTATATAAAGCTCCATGGTAATACACTGCTTTCTTGGGATCAACATATTGCTGGATGTGATGAAATTACAGCACAAACTCATTAGAAAAAAACACATGAAGCCTTATATAGTCTTTATGAGTTTGAGAACACAGGCTGTGTACAGTTTGCTAATTTAGTGAGTATCCCTTTTGTTGGGGCAAATACACAGTCAGAGGTTTTACTACTTATCAAGTGTTTAAGCTTTTGGTCCCAAGTGAAATATCATGATAATTATTTGATGGGTTGTTTTGCTTTAACTGTTCACTGTGTAAAAACACATATTTTCCATCTGAATGTTTTAATTAGCTCAATCCTATATTTGTATAATAAAGATTGCTATTTTTAATATAACAGTGTTTTGTAGTTGCATCTGCCTTCACAGTGTTGGAACCTGTCATGATTCTGTCCTGTCTGCTTCTGGTCTCATGCTTTTATTTTGACACTACTTCCTGTCCTCAGCTCACCCTGACTCCCGGGAACTTTATCTCATTACCCACATTGGCTTCACCTGCCTCTCTTTTCAGACACCTCATATAGGCAGCTTCCCCACACCAAGAAGCTGCCAGATTGTTCTTACTCCTATTCAGACTTTCCAGTGTTTTCCTTGCACCTGTTATTCCAGCTCTGACACCATGGATTACCTTGTGACCACCAAGTACTGCCTAACCCCTCTGATTCTGATTGTGTTTTCTGTGTATCAACCTTTGGACTTCCCTTTTTGACCACGCTTTTGTGGATAAACTGGAAATGTTTACATTTACTTATTACATGTATTTTAAAGGGTCTCTCATTGTAATTTGGATATATTGGATAACATTACATTAATAGTGATCTTCACAAAAATAAAATTTACAAGTTTCACAATATACAGGGTGTTCAATGTGACCACCACCTGCCGCATGGGCAACTTGTAAGACAGGAAATAAAAGTTGATTGTGAGTAGAATACTTGTGACTTGGTTGGAGTGTTGTATTACTTTTCCTTAATAAAATATTGTGTAATGAAATCGGTTCATTCTTTTTGAATAACCCTGTATTAAAATTTCACCATGTCACCTAACCCTTGTGAAAATACCTCTCGTACCAGAGTGAAGTTATTAGACCAGAAAAAGTAAGAAGATACGCATCTTCAATCTAAACTCCAGGCTTCTTTTCTCTAATTCTCTCAGCCAGATTAATTTAAAAAACAGCAGAGTGGCCGAGTTCAACTAACTGAATATGCTTTAGCGCCAGTGATAAACAGTAAACCTGAATGAACCTCACATTCTACCAGCTCTTCATTGATCAGGAATGGAAATAAAGCCACAATTGCTTAGTGTAGCTTCATTGCGACCATGTTGCTTTATAGTGTTTCTAAATATATGTAATAAACAAAGTGGTTTCATAATGTCTAACCGAGTGCTGTGCCAGCTCTGAATCCATGAAAGAGTAATCAGGATGGGGGCAATCTCAAACCGCAGGTAATCTCACTGAATGGTTTTACTGTTATTGAAGGGATAGTAATGATTTTCAGCAGGTTAAAGCGATGCTTCTCTCTGTCCAGATTTTTCAGCTGTTGCCATGGAATCCAGAGGAGACAAATGGGGGTCCATTTACTTTTATCTACTGTACAATACGAGTTGTGAGAAGGTCACAAAATAGATGTTTGGTAAGCTGTGGCATTGGTTTATGTCCCTTCTATAAGGACAGTGTCCTCAGCTCTCTTTTCATACTCAAATCAAAATAAGAGGATACAAACATGCATTTCACAATGTGAGCTGTGCACAAATAGCTGAAATTACTGTATCTTAAACCCATGAGTCTTAAAAAGATAAAATCCTGACTAACCATCTTGATGTCAACACTACCTAATTACAAGGAGCTAAATATGGTGATTTTCCTCAGTCACATCGACTTGAACAAGAACAAGCCCACTCTTCCCTCCCCTACCGGTGCCCTGCCCAATGCAATTCATCACTGACACCCTGACTCATTGAAAAGACTCAGAATACCTTTCTACCCCACAAATAAACATCCTGGAGGCAATTTCTTACTCTGCTATGGCAGGATTTGATTGGTCAGACGTCACAGGGTCTGTAGCAGGAGACATAACATCAAGAGTGGGCCCAGGAAGCTGGCAGGCCTGCACTTAGCTTCCATAGAGAGGCAGCATTAGGCTAGCATGCTGACTTTTAACCACTCAAGGCCAACATGTGCCTCATTCATGTTCCATTTAGAGCACAACATACCACAGCTAAAATAAACTGCTGTCCAAAGGCCCAGTTTGGTTCCACCAGAAGCCGCAATGTCCATTAAATCCCACGAGACAGAACAAACCATGTACTGACAATTTTTACTTGAAATAGGTGTTTTTACCATTTCTAAATGGCCACACTTGAAACGTTGCAACAATTGGTTGGGGCAAGTTGCAACAATTGGTACAACAACACTGTTCTAACATCTGACTAGCATGTTGAAGCAGAATGATTAGCCTTTACCAGCAGTGGCCTTAAAAATGCAGATTATTTTTAGAGTAGTGCAAGAGGAATGACCAAAAATGACTCCCTGTAAACACACAAATCCCTTAGATTTTCATATTTCTTGTGTCTGACCGTGACACTACAAAATAAAAATAACTGGCTCTAGGCACCAAGGCAATAAAGGCAATAACAGGGCTAGTTTACCCATCAATGGGTAAAAAACAATTCCAAACTAAACCCGGTGTTAGTGTTATTTTCGTGCTCCTGTTGGCCTTTTATTCAAAATAATCAACATGGTACAGTTGTCAGTGGTTATAATTTACTATTTAAACTTCCATGTCACTATTTGTTACTAATTGTTAATATGCATTTGCAGATCCTTTTAATGTCTGACTGTTTAAGGTAAAACACTGGCTCAAAATAATCATATTTTAATTTGGGTAAATAACATAATAGCAACCTAAAAAATGTAACAGCACATCAGTACTGGGTAAACCTATCCCAGTACTGTAGATCAAACCAGACCATGATGATTTTAAGGGTGAAGATGAACTAAGGCCACAAGGTTAAAGACCATCATTGTCTGGGGAACATGAATATCTTCACCAAATGACGTGAACTAATGAGGACTAAGGTTAGATGATGGATCAGGGGCTTACAAAATCAGGAATCATTCTGGGAACCAAGTGTGGTTGGTATATGGCAGAAGATCTGTTTCTACACCAAATGTTTGATGGGTAGAAAGACCAGATGGACCAAACACTTAGAAAGCTGAAAAAACTGTGGTATCTTACAATGCTGATCCCAATGATGCATCCACTGAGTTCCACTAGCATTTCAATAGATTCTACCATTATCACCAGATGTCTCGACTGACTGCACCTGTCTCTCTCACCTTATGTTTACAACAGATTTTGCTGCTACGGGAACAGTTAAGACTGCTTTTTTTTGTCTAAGCTGCACACAAGCACTTTGCTGCATCTCATCTGGGAAAGAATGTTCTCTCTCAGTTGCTACAATACTATCTTTTTATTCATTTATAAAAGCCAGAGTTAAATTATGATTAAATTCCTTTAACGCATGCCATTTTCACCTTTGGCTGAACCATTTCTTGTCACTTTTCTGGTGTTTATACAAGTATATAGGATGGACGAATAAACCAATGCCACATACTACAGCATTTATAGCTTATGCTGGCTGCAATGCCAGTCTATAGAAAAAACAACGAAGTACACCCAGAACAGCACAAAACAACAATACATAAATAGCACAGCCTTAAAGAAATCATACAATACAATAAGGACAAGTCTGTCTTTAAAAATTGTTTCAATTTGAGATTGCAGTATTCCCAGTCATGACCCATTTTGATGTCTGTGGGTAAAGAGTTGATCATATGTTGATTCCCTGAATAGAGGAAACTATTTAAAGTGCACCTCATGTTATTGAGAGACACCACCGGGTCACTGACCACCTTAGGAACCTGCTTACTTAGGCATTTATAGATGTTTAACATTAAGAGATTGTGCAGTATCAACATATTTAATTTCTTGAGAACATGACAGGTTGATAAACAGCTGTCTCTCTACTGGAGTAACTTGGGTCTGTCCAAAACAGTCAATTACAACACTTGATCACAAAACAGATCCATGACTGAATCCATCACAAGTGTAAGAATATCTGAAGCTGCACATTTCATTTCAGTTTCTGGGCCATGTATGAGCACCAGTGGTAGAGCAAACAGTTTCATCCAGTTTGAAATGTAAATTGTCTGCCTGGTGGAGTTAAGCATCCATCATAAATGTTACAATTGGCAGCAACCAAAAATCAATCAGTGTTTTTGAGGATTTTAATAATAGGAAAATTAAAAACAAACACATTCATCAAATATTAGTCAGAACCCAGCAACATACGAGACAGATGACAGTCTGAAGCGAAGGGGCTGGATAGAGTGGTGGTGGTGTTGGAAGAGGGGGGCAGGGCGTAAGACCTGGTGGAAAAGGAGGAGGAGGGAAGGGAGTGCCATTGATCAGAGGAGGGGGGCGTTTTTGTTCATCTTGACAGGTTGAGTTGAGTGATGCTGCAGGCTGGCTAGCCCATATGTCTCTACTGCTTCCTCAGGCCCAGCTGTGAGGAGCAGGAGTGTCTGTCGTGATGCTGTGTATGAGTGTGTGTGTGTGTGTGAAATAAATGTGTGTAATGTGCAACAACTGTGCAATCCATTATTTCTTAACAGGGCAGTAATCAGGCACTGCTGGATGTCTAACTCTGGCTCAAACAACAACAACACACACCTCCACATAAATGAACCTGCATTAGGACACACGCAGGAAATAATAAATTTGGCCATGCACCTGCACAAATTCAGAAATAAATTTATCCTTGGCTTGACACACACAACACACAAACACCTATGTGTGTGTGTGTATATATATATATATATATATTATACACGCACGCACGCACACAGATTCGTGCACTCGTTGGGTGGCAGAGCTGCCCAAAAAGCATGGTTTGTCCTTCAGACCGTCACTAATATCCTTTCAGAGACAGATGATCCTCCTCCTCCTCCTGACTTCAGGCTACAGTGTTCAAACACACAGTACTCTCAGATAAAACACACACACAAAGTAAACAGGCCAACAAGGCTGACATTTTGACCCTCTTTAGCCTTTCAGATACAAAACCAGTGGAAGCTCATGGTCCGTTATTTGAATGTCTAAACAGCACATTGGAGATAATTATAATTTTAACTGTACATGTGACGTAGTATATATAGGTTTTCATGGAAAATGGGCTGTTGGCCATTATAATATCAAATTTGACTATTTTCTTTGTTTGTCTTTGTTTTATTTATCCAGGGGAGGTTGAAACTGTTCCATAACCCTCCAAAAAAATCATATTTCAATCTAGATAACAGCATATTATCTTACATTGACCCAAAAACATAAAAAATGTTGAAAGCAATGTTCATAAAAACAACATGATGCAAATAAGGAGGAAAACTGTGACCTGTGCTTTGTTTACATGCAGTTTACTTATTATGCAGGCAAAATGCATGGTGAGCAAGACTAAGTGATACTTGTTTACAGTTTAAAAAATGCTGAGGAAAGTGAAAAGGCGATAAACATCTAGCTAACAGAAAGAAGAATATAGGCTTTTCTACTGTTGTACTGCATTGCCAGTCAAAATCCTGGACACTTTCCCACTGAATTCAGTGGAAAAGTGTGAATAAGACCTTCAAATAAATACTTAAAATGCAAGTCTTAGTTGAGTTGGTTTGTACTTGTACAGTAGACGCTAAGTGCATGGGGAAAGTTCAAACCACCCATAAGTGTCCACTCCCACAGAGATAGGTCTGGCCAAGTACACTCCTCTTTAAAAATGATAAATAGCAGTGGGTTGCTTTTAAGGTCATGGAGAGCTGGCAGTTGCTTCTGGTAAGATGTCAGAAGACAAATTAGGCCTAGTTTCCCTCTTTTTCTAGGTACCTCCAAGGAATTGGAGGAAAAAACTGTACACTATCCATAGGGATAGGTGAATTAATCAAAGCCCTGAGATAAAAGCCATTTAAACCCTTGTATGGATGGAATGACCTTTAGAAAAATGTTTTATTTCTGAGTGAGCGACAATTTTTATTTAAATGGAATGTAATAGTTACTCATATACCAAAGACATCTTTGTTAACATCACCTCAGGGATTCAGGTAAGCCGTCTCACTAAAACAGTCAACCTTTCTCCTTTCTTCTGCGAGTCGCTGCCCACCTACATTTATTACATAATTAATCCCTCCAACTCCCACATGACAGCCACCTGAATGTGCTCTCTGGGGTCAGAAGCAAACATATCATCACTGCTAAGCCACTGCTCATGCACAGTAATGACAGCAGCTACAGGTTGAGGTTGCAGAGGTGGCTTGTCTGCAGACTGGTTCATGCACTAATGTTTTCAAATTCAGAACGGCCAAAGGATGGTAGCACTTTAACTGCAGAGGGAAATGTGCTCAAGTACTGCATCTACTTCTCTGTGTTATGTTAATATTTCCTGTGAGATGGGAGGAGGAGGAGGAGGAGGAGGAGGAGAGGATGCCAGGCAGCCGTCTCTGCCAGCCCTCTCACTCCCCCTGCAGGACAGAAGGAGGCAGATCAGCCTGAAGAGAGATTCAGCACTGAGGAAAATAGGAATGAATATTCACAGATCAAGATCTCACAGATTATTTTAAAAAGTCAATATCGGCCCAGGAAACTCAATACAAATTCTTCTCATTACTGACTTTTCCCTTGGTTGAATTAGTGAGGAGGCCTACTTCATTAAACTCTAAATTCTTAAATTTGAACATCTAACACTTTTAAGTGAAATATGATCCAGCTTTTACATTTGATGTCCAAAATCAAACTAGTAAAGGTGTAGCTAACAATACATTTATTAATTAATCTGCCAGTTATTTGCTGGAGTAATTGTTTAGTCAAAAAAAAAAATCAGTAAGAGCCCTAAAGTGACATCTTCGCACCACCTGTTTTGTCCCACCAACAGTGAAAAGACCCACATAATCACTTCATTTGCTTCATAAATGACCACAAAAAAGCAGCAAATTCTCACAATTTTGAAACTAGAAACAGCAAATATTTGAAGGACAAGTGTTAAGACCATTAAAGTAGCAGTCGACTGATTCATCCACTATTGGTTCCAGGTCTACCAACTATAATCAGCCTAAGATTCTGTTTAAAGTCATTAGTGTAACTATTATTTCAATTATTGATTCATCTGACATTTTCTCAATTAATCTTGATGTGAATTACAGGTCATTATTGCAATTTCATAAAGATAAAGGTGACATCTTTAAATTCCCTATTTTGTCAAGCAAACATTCCAGGTCCCAAAGAAAACCATATTTACTTTTACATAAGAAAAGGAAAACTGAAAATCCTCACAGGAAAGCCAGAAGCTGGAGAACATTTGGTGTTTTTATTACCAAACTAATTAACCAAATTTTAACTAAATTAACTAAATTAATTTTAGACTTATCTTCCTTCTTTCTACTGTTTGTCCTACTGCTCCAACACATATAGCAAAATATTACTGAATACCAATATGTAAATATGGAATGACACAGGAACACAGTGTACCATTTGGCCAAAAACTACTGTGACTGTATCACAGAAGTGTTAATTTTGCACCATAATTTTTTTTTTTTTTATTATTCTAATCCTGAGCCATGATGACAGAAACAGAGTAACGCTAAATGACATTTTCTGCTGCTTCAGGCTGCAGGCTCGCTTGTTTTCTAAGTAACACAGTGCTTAAGCTGCACTGGAAAGAGTTGTCTACCACGCACACACAGAAGCTCAAGGGAGATAGTGTAGAAGTCACTTATGTGAGTACTGAGGGGGGCAGGGGGGGGACAGGCAAAAGAGAGCACTAATTATATGTGGCATGTTATGCTTCGTCATTTTTAATTTCACAGGCATTTCTGAAACTTTCAAGGGTATTTAGCCCTGGATACACAGTGTCAAAATGTCACTCAGACATCATCTTCTCAGCATATCTATTATTCTTGACAATTAAACCGAACCAAGGGTGTTGACATGTCACTGAGGGTGTAATTTCACTCTAGTCCTATGAAGTGCCTGCACTCCGTCACTAGGAAACAATTCAATGAACCCAACACAACAGGTGCCAAGAGGCACACAGACACACGATTAACAGAAATTCTCATAGTGACACATTTTAGACAGAACAAAGGGGTCTTTGTTCCCTGGAGTGACACCTCAGCTCTCTCAGGGAGGACGTCCTTCCTTCAGCTTTCTGATGGCTGTCATTCATAAAACAAACTAACCAAATAAATAAACAGAGTGGCAAGTGAATGGCGCTGTGAGGAGCCTGGTGACAGGTGGCCTGTGGGAAAGCCAAAGACTGCTGCCAGTCAGAGACAAGGAGAAGGAAGGGGGTAGAACAGGGGTGAGCAAATGAGGTGAAGAGGTAAGGCCAAAAGAGGCTGAAAGTATAAAAGAGAGATGGACAGGGAAAAGGGGAGGTGTGCTAGCAATGAATATAGAGACATAAGGAGAGAAAGAGAGACTGAGCATTGTACAAGAGAGAGGAATGTGAACATAAGGATTAGATAAAGAGAGGAGAGAACAAAAGAAAAGGTAAGAGAGATGGATCAATGGAGGGAATTAAAACAAGGATTGATCCTGGAGGATGCAAAGGTACAAGAAAGGGAGGACAGGTTGGACAGGTGATGCTGAGCTCAAACAAGCAGAAAACCAGAGAGGCATATAATTAAGACAGGCAGATATGAAAATGTGCAGGAAGCAGCAACACGGCTGGTGAGAAAGAACGAGGTCCTCCACTGAGCCTGCATATCTCTGCTATAGAAACATACATCATGATTGCTTTTTTGTTGAGGCACTGAAGCCATCTAAAAGGAATAGAATTAAATTGAACGGTGAGCATGTATGTGTGTGTGTGATGAGACCAAAAGAGAAACACCCTTTCCACATGAAGTGAGAGAGAGGCATGAATATTTAAAGCCTCTTGCTGTCTCCGAGGTGACGGCTATCAGCACGTCAGTCCTGCCTGCGATCCATTCACAGCTGCTGCCTTATTGGCACAATTAGACAGGGATAGGGCTTTGATTAAGTGAGCTGGGCTCTCCATCCAGTCCCCACATTGCAACACGGGTCTTTTATCGGGATCACAGCATGCTCTATTCCTCTGAGTGATCACAAACTGAAATACAATTGGCAGCCGTAGACACACACAGACAGACACACACACACACTACAGTTAGGTCACCATCTGTTTGCTTTGGTCACATAAAGATTCATTATTTTATTGATGCACCAACATAAGAATTTGCTTTGGTGCCAGGCCTAAATCATATATTAATATACAAAAACTACAACAAACAATAAGGCAGATAAATTACAATATGAATAGGATAAAACACCAAAAATATTAAAACTAATATACACTGCCACATGCAAGGCAATCGGTATATGGTCTCACAACAGACCTCTATTTGAGGAGGTGACCAATGGAGTTTTACTAGGGTCTGTTCCAGTAAGAGTGGTGCCATAAATCTGCAGGTTTAAGCTGTAATTCTGTGTGTAAAAATTCTTTAGTTCCAAAGTAGGGGTAGAATAGTTGAAGAACAGTACCCTCTCCTGGCCTGAAGAGCAAGATGACATCTTATTCCCAGCCAGCAGGAGGTTTAGTAATGCGCTGTGTTTGGTGAATCAATCCACAAACAGTTGATCAATAGTAACATACTGCTGTGTTCATTTTAAGTAATTTGAAAAATCCAATGAGTCTACCTACTGCTGGGTAGTTTGTGAATCAATAAAGTCGTATGATCATAGTATATGTTCTATTCTGAAAAGTGACTAAAGTTATCAAATTTATGTAGTGGAGTAAAATGTATAAGAATTAACTCTGAAATGTAGTGAAGTCAAAGTATGAAGTAGCAGAAAATGAAAATACTCAAGCACAGATACCTCAAAATTGTACAGTATGAGTAAATGTACTTAGTTATTTTCCACTGTCAAAAACTGCATTCTGCTGGTTTAACATCAACAGTACTCACAGTGAAAACACCTATCTCCCTGTGTGTTAACAATGGTGGGTAAAAAAAAACCCTGATAAACCAGTCCTCCAGAATACTACAATACTACTTTCATTAAAACATTAACAAGTTTCCAAACATAGTCAGCTTTGCACAGAATTATCAACTGCACTTAATACTGAATCCCCAAAAGCGAGCCTGAGGCGACAGTGATCCAAGGAAGCTCGAGCATCTGGGATAGGCTCTCTCTCTCTCTCTCTGACCTCCTTTAAACAGGCATCAGCTGAAAAGTAGGTGCACAAAGTCTGTGTAACAAGCCATGCTGAGAACACCATCGACCTGCAGTATGTTTTAGCCAAAAGGACACGAGGAAGTATTTTGTGACACTTCTATGTCTACAGTATGTCATGTTCACAACCCAGAGTATGAATACACCTCACATACTGATCTCTTTCAAACTCTAGTTGTTAATGAGAGCTGAGAATAGACAGCATTATTTATAAATCAGAATCAAGTATATAGTCTGATTCTCAAATCAATTTTAGAAACTTTAATTGATTCACTATTCCAGTGATTTTTCAAAACAAAAATAAATGTGATACGCTGCTGCTTAAGTTAATCAGCAGATTTAATCATAATGACATCTATTGAAAGTTTAAACTTTTGATCCCAGATAAACTCAGACATAACACCTTTCACACTTTGACCCCCAGACACAGATTCAAGAGGTTCACATGATAAAAATAACAAGAAACTCATGCCTCAGTTTTAACCATCATCCCCTTCTGTGTAAAACCAGTGTCGATGTCAGTGCATTCCTGGTGTGTGGGGTACTATACCTCCTCCTGGTCCAACATGTAGAGCTGATTTCCGGAGCTCACACGGAGACGGGGGTTCCAGTGGTCCTGGGGTTGTGGGTCGTAGATGACACGCTCGTGCAAAGGGCGGCTGTAGGAAGGACGGTCGAAGGAAGGACGATCGAAGGAAGGACGGTCGAAGGAAGGACGGTCGAAGGAAGGACGGTCGAAGGAGGGATGGTCGTAGAAGGGACGTTCGTGAGCAGGACGACTGAAGGAGGGATCGTGGAAGGAGTGGGCGTGGGTGCGATGATGGTGATGATAATAGGAGGGGGGAACGGCACACCTTGCATCTGTGCAGGAGAGAGACGGGTCAGGGGTGGGGGTGGGGTTAGTGGGAGGAAAGAGAAGGTCTGTTAGGATCACTGGTAGGAGGGCTGTGAGGCTGCGACACATCTGTCCTCATGACACTGTGTCAGATGTCATTAGACTGAGTTTTACAGGTCTGCTGGAAAGATGTCAGACATTACTTAAACAGTAATTAACCCCCGCAAGTCAGTGAGCGGAGAGTGCCAGAAAGAGATTCTGGAGTTTTAAACGATTTAAAGAACATTTACCAAGCATGATGCTCAAAGTGCTTTCAAAAGGCAGGAAGATAAACAGTGAACTCCTCACTAAACAACCCCCCAACACCAACCTAGTGTAAAACTATCTGGGAGGTTATGTACCATCTAAACAGATGAGATGTAACACCTCAGTTAGTGAGCTTTAGAGGTGCTAGAACAGGTAGGTTGGTTTTTGCTTTTTAACCTTTGACAGAGGCAGGCTAGCTCTTTCCCCGTGTCTCAAGCCTTTATGTTAAGCTAACCACCTTTTGGCTTCTTAGTTATCAGTCATATCAGAAGCAATTGGAGCCAAACTGGGCTCACCTCACCTCTATTTCATGTTTCATATAATTCACTGGTCCAGACAAAATGCACTGTGCTTGTTTTCCTAACCTCAACCCCAGTCACACAAAAGAGAAAAACTAAAACGTTGTTCCTGCAACAAATTTTAAGTGGCATGAGCAAAGCAAAAAAGGCATTTGAACACACTCCAGAATTAAATAAAACAGAGGGTACAGCTCCCATCACACTGTTAGATCTTCATTTATAAGCGGAAGACACTTGATAGTGTCTCTGCAAACACACCCATTAGATATGAAAGACTATCTCTGTTTTATAGTCACAGCCAAAATGATAAGTGTCTAATTGAAGAAGTCCTAGATTCAGCTCAACACCAAAATCCAATCATCTGTTCCTTGGCCTGAGGATGTCCTGTCCACCAAAATGTATCTGTTCTCAGGTGTCTATATCCTGCAGACAGTCAGAAACAGAAACTAAACTATAATCTCCTCAGTGTAGGTACAAATCATTTGTGACATTATCCCCGTTTCTGAGGATCACTGAAGTAGAAGTGGGGAAAAAAATTTCAAATGATACCTGGCGGCTCTGCCTCAGAAAATTAATGAAACTGATGACAGTATTGGAGACACTAATATGAATTTTATCCATGTTTGAGATATGTGAAAAATCACTTTTCTCCCATTAAATTTAATTGATATTAGCAGTGTTTTGTGCCCATTGGTTACAATACTATAACCTACAGAATGAAAATACATTAAAGACTTTTCCACCCTCATATTTCCCCATCTCTTTCTCTGTGACTCACTCAGTCCAGTCACCCTTCTGCATCTAAATTGCCTCACTTAATGCATCTGTTGTTATAATATTGACCTTGAATTTCATGTCCTTCCTCTCAAGTCTCTTTATTATCAATGTTTAATACTGAGATGGTTTTATTTCTTTTCCATGAAGCAAAACATCTTTCATATGCTTCCCATTACGCCACAGAGCGTGATATAATTTTACAAAAGCAAACGACTTGAGGCAGTTCTTTCAGTTTATCCCAACTGATACTAGAATTCAAAGACTATAGTTCAATAGGGCTGGAAAAGATGTTGCCACAAATACACTGTCAACAGGCAGGGTCCACTGTACCTGTTTAAATCTGCTCCTGATATTCAAAATAAAAACATGACAGTAACTCCCTATAGGACAAATCACCTCTGGGGTAAACATGGTAAGAAAGATTTCTGCAGTTGGCTCATACTATACCTACTGTACCAAGGAAAACCCAAATTCACACTTACAACATGCAGGCTGTACTATAGGCCAGAACACACATGCAAAACACATTTCACACATACAGACAAGGAGAGAGAAAACTGCTGCTTATCTGACACGCACACAACAAAAGTAGATCCAAGCTACAGCCTCCAGTTGACACT
Organism: Monopterus albus; assembly: GCF_001952655.1. Lineage (NCBI taxonomy): Eukaryota > Metazoa > Chordata > Actinopteri > Synbranchiformes > Synbranchidae > Monopterus > Monopterus albus. The sequence goes on from NW_018127981.1 coordinate 471,131, forward strand.
TTAAACTGATGTGACCACTGACCCTTTTATTAATAGGCATTTGGCATATGAAAGACCACTGAGGCTCTGCAGTCTCTTCTGTTGAGTCAACCAGAAAGAGCCACCTGCATCCCACAATGCAATGCTACAGCATGTCATAACTAATCGTTTTACTGCATCATTGCTTCTCACATTCTCCCAGACAGTTCATGGCTTAGATGCTTCTCCACACCCAGTCATAACAGTGACAATTCACCTGAGCTTCAGCTTCATGTTTGAATGAATCCAACTGCTGAAATAGAGTTGAGCTCCTAAACAAGCACAGCTAATTAATACGGACAATTCAAAGAATAAAATGAAGTGGAATATGGAGAGTGGATGGGTTGGGGGGGGGGAACATGGAGGCTGGAGGGTCACACAGTTGTGCTAAAATGAATGTGATGCGAGTTGGATGATTACTTCGAACACTCCACTACCATTTCATTCAGTCCTACAAAGTTGCACATCTACAGGATTGGAAAAAATGCATCATGAATTCATTGGGGAAACTCAAGGCCATGAATATGAGCTGCTGTGAAGGGGGTACATTAAAAGGTTACGATAGCCTCCGTTGAGCATTTGTGCTGATGCAGTTTGAAAAAATGCAAGCAGCATGAAGAGTAGAAAGAAAGACAAGGGGGTGAGCAAGCAGGAAAAACATTTAGGGGACTCTGGGCCGCTGGCTGAATTTGTCCCAGGCCTTCCACTAAAGCTTATTCTCATGATAAAATAATTCATCATATATTTTCTTGATTGATTTTTGCCTATAAAACGTCAGAAAGTTGAAAATGTCCAAGGTGATGTCATCAATGGTCCCATTATGTCCAACACCAAAAATAGTGACTTTACTAAATTCTCACAGTTGAGAACCTGGGACTATTTTTGCTTGAAGACGGGCCTCAGTGACTAAGCTCACATTTTCACCCTCAGCTTTTTAATGATCTTTCACTGTGAAGACCAAAAATATTTCATATAGATGTCAGATTTAACCATTCTATACAAATAAAATCTTACTTTACAATACAGTAGTGTTTCTCTATCATACATGAGGGCGTCTCTTGTCTGGAAAAACAAAATGATGCTTATGGAAGCAACACTAACAGATTTTTATCCTATCAGATGATTGAAATACTCTAACTCTGCAGTGCAGTTGAGAAAGAAAGCACAATAAAGCTCAGACTTATTTAGTGAATGAATCGCAACAATGCATTTTCATGACCAGCTAAAAAGTATTCTAAGGTTTTACAGTTTTTCTAATGTGCCTTTTTAAAAGTAAAGAGGAAGTGTAAAAGCATCACTGTAGTTGTTAGCACATCCTGGGGAACAGACAGTTATGGTGATCTATTCTTGTTGACTTGACTATTTTTATGAACTGTTTTTTATTCTGAGCATGTCAACTTAAAGACAAACTGTAAAAGCAGACGGGATACATGCTGGGGAGGTGTACTTTGGGTTTGATCGTTACCACAACCCTCCCTCTATAAATAGCACCTATGCCCTTGACCCTGAACTTTGCAACAAAGCCATAATGCTTATATATCCACTGGGGGATAGCATTGTGAGGCATTCACAGCCCAACATGTACTACTCTACTGTGGGACTACCTCCCATTAAGGGTCTGTGAAGCACATAATTTCAATTAGCAGTTTCATTTTTCTGTCTGTCCATTTGTATGTACAGAGTGCAAAGACACAGCTCCATGCTACGTGAATATACTCTAACAATTTGGCACGAGCAGAAATGCTGAGATGCCTCTTTTCTCAGCCTCACTCTGTCTTTTATTTGCTCTCTGTACAGTTTGTCCCTTGCTCTGCTTTTGTTCCTCCCTCTCCTTTCCCTCTCAGTGGGCTCTTTTCCTTTTTCTGCATCCTTAGCAGTTTACAAAGAATAGTGCCATGCACCAATCAGATGGCTGGTCAGCCTTAGTCAACACTGTCATTACTGGAACCCAACAGGCATAATGTTGATTTGCACACATCACTGAGCTCCAAAACAGTGCTAAAAATAAAGCATGCAATATCCTCCGGCCACATGGGGCCAATAATGTACTCCTGCAAGCATGGCAAACCAAAGCGTCTTACTTTTTAGGCAAGAAGGCACCACACAGTGCATGTAATTACAGTGACCTCAGCTGCACCAATATCACACTTCGCACCTGACTCACTAGACAATATACCAACAGAATACACATGTGATTTCGCCAAGCATTACTACCTGGGTGGTGGGGAGAACACATGCAGCCCTGCACTTTGACAAGCTACGAGTCAGTGTGGTACATATGTGCAGTACAGTAGGCTCCTGTCAGTGCCGAGTCAACGGGGGATGTCAAGTGTCAGAGGCCCAGAAGTGCTGAACAAGCACACTGGTCATACCCTCATCCTCTTCAGTATGCTGTGAAGGAGAAACTCCATTTCATTAATCTCACATTAGTTTTGGCCATGTTATTGGATTGGCATGAGCATGCAGCACAATAAATAACAATCTACATTTAGAAATCAGACTTTGCTTCATTAAAAGGTAATCAGTATCATTTTCCTGCTCCATAGCACAAAATGACCCAAATATATCTGGGGGGGGGGAATGATGATAAATTTGTTGATCGATGCCAATGATTACCTCACAGGGTGGCGAGACCTCTGGCTTTCAAAACTCAATATCCCGCTTGCACAATATCTCACCACCTCCCCTACCACAAGTCATCTATGGTGTTATAAGCAATCAAGTTATTTTTCAGCTAAGAAAATGACAGAAACATTGCCATTACAGCATTCTGCATCATTACTCCACCTCCACATGTTTTTTGGATCTCTACATTAATTGGGTATCTCTACTGTGAAAATGTGACTTTACTTGTGCCAGTACAGGCTATCATCACTCAGAGGTGGGGTCTGGGATAGTGTCAGACCTGAGTAGGAGATTAGTTGCATCTGTGTTGCTATAGCTGATTAATTCATGTAATTTTAATGATTACATTATAAAACTAGTTTTTTGTAGTTATAGTGAATATAATGACAGTCCCTTGATGTCTAATCTGTTTTGCCTTTGCCTGTTTATGCTACACAACAGCAAACCAGAATCCACAGTGTATTAAAATAAAATGACACAAGCACACATTTAGTTGTGGGACTTTGGTTAAGTACATCTATCTGCTGTAGCCCACAGTCAGCAAATGTGGTAGCAACATGCTGTTAATCTGGCTGTTTTTGCTAGACTGAATAGATTTATCAGTGTATAATGCTCACTGGAGTATTGTACACATGGCACATCCCGAACAGCAGAACATTGTTCTCCCAGCTATAAATTGACATTGGATGATCCCATGCAGAAACAGAATGATATTGCAGTCCTTCATCTTCTCCAGGCCTGAGGGTAGATATGTCTTCATATCTTTTTCAACTGTGCCTCAGCCTTAATCAGAAGGAAAAAAACAAACAAACAAAAAAACAAAACAAAACAAAACTTATGACTCAAAGCAACAATGCACTTAAAGAGGCAGGCTGATTACCAACACTGCTGTGTGCTTGGTAAACCTTAGGACTAAATGCCACCTTGTGTGACTTCTCTCTGACCTGAATTAGCCCTTTGATGACTACCATGTTAACTTCCAGTCATGTACTATGCTGTTGTGTGAGCTAAAACTTGCACTGGCTTTATGTCTCTATGCACTGGCCCTTTATACACCACTGTGTCAAAACATTTTACATAAAGAATGGCTCAAAAAGATGGTTAATATAAGTGGCCACCCACAACGACAAACTAACAGACTCTTCAGTGCTGCTAGCTCATTAGCAGGGGCGTGCCCATCAAAACTTCTCTCTTGAGAACAATTCCAGATGAGTACATTGCAATTTTTTGCCTCATTTTAGCTTCACAGCCTGCAACTGTAAACTACCTGCTCAGCACTAAATAGTGAAGAAACAAAGTTGTCAACTAGCTGGTGAACATATTCTTCTCAAGAGATGGTGGAGACCAAAACACAGCCATAAAGAGAGTGAGCATTAGACTTGCAATGAGGCCAGAAACACGACTAAATGAATGATCATGTTGCAGATTTTTGGCTCGATGTTTAAGTAGGCAACTGTATAACATGATAAACTGAAAATACCATTTAAAGTTTTTCAGTCTGTTGTGGAGTTTTTCTGCCTCCTGGTGGCCAAAGCAATGAGTTAGTGGCTTTAAAATATACCCAGAGACTGTTACTATTGTACACTGGAGTCACCAGTCACTTCCTGGATCTGCACTTTCCCTCTCTACCTACTCCCTTGCACTAAACACTGATATCCACCTTCCCCTCAGACTGATACCATCTAAAGTACTTCCAGTTTTGCACTCAATGCAGTGCACGGGAATGTAAGGAAATGTGTGGATGTATGTGCAGACTGTGTGTAATAAATATGTAAAACTGCTCTTTGTATACAGTCAACCTATTATGTGAATCCAGGCAAAAGCTTTTTAATTTCACACACTACAGTGACTCTATCTCAACTATGGAGACAACCATGAGGGAGGAGATGGTGGTAAAAGTGTGTGTCTGTATACTCTAAGTACATAGTGTGTGAGAGAAAAAGAAAAAAAGTGGAAGAGAGAGTATTCTCACCTATCAGATCATTCACCCAGCCCTTGCGCTGCGCGTCCCGGGTTCCCCATTGCTCACCCAGAGCGTCCACACGGCGTCACTGTTGCTGCGCTGTTAGCGCCTTGAATCCGCCCCCAACTCCACCACACAGGAAACAAGGTTACTGCCCAAGAGATGTCACTTCCGAAACACCCACTCCCGCTCGCTTGCTCGCACTCGCTCCCTCACGCCCCCAGCCTATTACCATGACAACCGAGAAAAGAATAGAATATAAGTGAGTGTTAAAGAGATAGAGGTATCAGAGAGAGACAGGGAAAAAGAGGAATGAAAAGAAAGACCGAGGGGAGGACAGAGGGAAAAAAAATGAGGAAGAGTGAAGAAGAGGTGAGGGAGAGAATGGACAGTGAGGGAGAGGCGAATGAGTGGGCGGGGAAAGTATGTATGACAGCAGAGAGGATGAGAGATAAAGAGAGAGAGAAAGAGAGAGGAGGCATGTGGTGGGATGTGATTGGGGGAAAGGGAGGAAGAGAGATGTGTAGATGCCGTGAAGAAGAAGAGAGAAATGAAGCGATGAGAGGCAGAGAGAAGGAAAGAGGGAAGGAAGGAGGACACTTTTTTGGGAATAGAGAGCCCACATCTTGTTCCCATAGCAACACAGTCATCCATGCAATACTGACTTGTACCTCCCTCTCACTCTGTTTCTGTCTCTCCATCCCTCCCCCTCTCCTTTTCCTTTCCATTGCTAACTATACACACACACACACACACACACACACACACACACACACAGTGCGCACAAGTTCGCACTGAGTACGTA
>NW_018127981.1:476558-482664 GCF_001952655.1 Monopterus albus
ACACACACACACACACACACACACACACAGTGAGCACAAGTTGGCACTGAGTACGTATGCAGTAATCTAAGCTCTGCAACACTGTCAAACACATCAAAAGGTATGAAATATGCCATCAGTGCAGGAATCAATCTGTGTTGTTCTATTCACAGTAGCCATATCTCGGATCAAATCGGATTTTCTCACATGCCATATGTACGTTGAGGGAGTTATTGGTCATTGTAATCAGTCCTCTTCTGGAGTGAACTGGCTGTGAAACAACCATAAAGGCTGAACCAACAAGTTCATGTGATGTGTTTGAATGTGTGTGAAAACAAGTGTTTATATTCGTTCAAAATGACAACACTTGGGTCAAAATGCCTGCTGTCATAGAGAAGTAAAGTGGACAAATGGGCAAACTGGTGCATACTTTCAGACGGTCTGTTCCCAAAGAAATTCACTGTGTCGCACAGGAAGTGCTGGAAGTAGGTATGTGAAGAATGAAAAGAGAGCTCTGGAGTTTAACACTCTCTCACCCCTCCACACCTGGCAAGTCACAGAGTAACGTAGGCATGATTATCGGTCCGACATGTCAGAAAGTGCCCGAAGTTATCTGATGCAGCTCTCCCAGTTCTGATGTCAGAAGGATTTTGGTCCAGTGTATGTTCTGTACAAAACTACACCCTGATGTTTAGATAAAGCTAATATGAGGCTTCAGCTCTCTTCAGCAAAATCAAGAGGACACCTTCATCCTTGTAGCCTTGTGTGCTGCCAGCATTGTGTCAGATTCTGTAAGTGGTTTCCTGTATTGTTTTCTTCTGCAGTTAGGGCTATATGGTTAGGCCTTGCAAACAATCACTTGGGGTTATGGTGGGGATAGACTGAGGTTAAGCAATGCAGAAATGACAAGAAGTCTACAAGCAACAACAGGACACATCCCTCCACCACAGCTCAGGAACAGTGCAGAGAAACAGAAAAAAAAAAACCTCCGATTGAACACTAAGGTTCTTTTTTTATGCATTATTAAACACTGTACACTTTGTCCCAAACACAGCCAATAACTCCTTCACCATACACAAGGCATGTGAGTATTGTTTTAAGAGGAACTTCTCCTTTAACAATAAAGGCAAAGTCGGGTTAAACAGCCAATACTGTATACTGTCAGCTCAGCTAACCTCGGAGATGTAAACCAAAATGTAATACAGTACCTATAAAAAGTATTCATCCCCTTGGATGTTTTACCCTTTTATTGATTTTATAAAATCAATCATGGTCAATACAATTGTTTTTTTGTGACAAAAAAAGTTACAAAAAAACTCTTTAATGTCAAAGTGAAAACAGGTTTTTATAAATTAATGTCAATTAAATAAAAATTTGTAATTGCATAAATATTCATCCCCTTTAAAATGACTGACCTAATTCAACAAAGGTCCAGCCAACTGGTGCTAGTAGTCTCACAGTTAGTGAAATGGGGATCACCAGAGTGCAGTGAATGTGTCTCAAGTGATTGTAGTATAAAGACACCTGTGTCTGGAAGGTCCAGTCACCAGTTAATCAGTAAAAGGCTATTGAAAAGTATAAGTCAGGGAACAGATACAACAAAATTTCCAAGGCACTGAACATCCCCCAGAGTTCAGGGAAATCCATCATCAAGAAATGGAAGGAATATGGCACATGTCTAAATCTGCCTAGATCAGGCTGTCCTCACAAACTGAGTGACAGTGCAAGAAGGAGACTAGTGAGAGAGGCCACCAAGACACCTATGACCACTCTGAAGGAGTTACAAGCTTCAGCAGCTGAGAAGGGAGAGACTCTGTATACATATACAACAACAGTTGCCCGGGTTCTTCACAAGTCAAAGCTTTATGGGAGAGTGGCAAAGAGAAAGTCACTGTTGAAGAAAAGTCATATTAAATCTCAACTAGAGTTCACCAAAAGGCATGTGGGAGACTCCATGGTCAAGTGGAAGAAAGTTTTTTGGTCTGATGAGACCAAAATGGTGCTTTTTGGCCATCAGACAAGATGCTATGTTTGGAAGGACACCAAACACTGCACATCCCCACTGTGAAACACGGTGGTGGCAGCATCACGCTGTGGGGATGCTTCTCAACAGCCGGCCCTGGAAGGCTTGTAAAGGTAGAGGGTAAAATGAATGTGGTAAAATATAGGAAAATCCTGGAGGACAATGTTATACAGTCTGCAAGAGAGCTACGACTTGGGAGAAGATTTATTTTCCAGCTAGACAATGACCCAAAGCATACAGAGAAAGCTACACAGAAATGGTTTAAAGACAACAAGGTGAGTGTTCTGGAGCGGCCGGGTCAAAGCCCAGACCTCAATCCAATAGAGAATGTGTGGCTGGACTTGAAAAGGGCTGTTCATACCCAATCCCTGTGCGACCTGGCAGAGCTTGAGCAGGTTTGCCAAGTGGAGTAAAATTGCAGTATCCAGATGTGCAAGCCTGACTGAGACCTATCTACACAGACTCAGTGCTATGATTGCAGCCAAAGGTGCATCTACTATATACTGACTTGAAGGGGGTGAATATTTATGCAAAGACTTATTTCCCATTACATATTTTTATCTAATTGACTTTATTTTGTAGAAACCTGTTTTCACTTTGACATTAAAGAGGTTTTTTGTAATTTTGTTAAAAGCCAAATTATACTGACCATGACTGATTTATAAAATTAGTAAAAAGGGTAAAACATCCAAGGGGGTGAATACTTTACATAGGCACAGTATGTCTAAAAGGATCAATGTGGCCATCACCCCACGAGTGAATTCCCAACTTTTAGCTCCAACTCCTGGCAGCCACTTCTCAACCCCCCACCCCCCCATCGCTTCTCTCCTCCTCCTGCCCGTCTGTTTCTCAGCCCTCCCCACACCTCATCACTCTGGGTGTTTTCCCCTGGATGTGGTCTTGTCATTAGTACCCCCCTCTCTCATCTTGGAGCCTTTCCCCCCTCCTTTTTGTATTCCACACTGTCAAACCTCCACCCTTAATATTTCTCCATCTGGGACTTAAAAAGTAAAGTAGTTACCCTAGAATCACATTTTTTACAATTCACCTCTCTCCTTTTCCCTCTCACTCCTCCATCTTCTCTCACACTTGCTGATTCTATTTTTATTTCTAGATCTGTGTGGTTTTCTCCTCCTCTCTAAACCTAAATTCCAGTGCATCTACCCGACTTCCAGTCTGATCTCTTACCTTCTTTCTCTAAACACACTGTCAAATCAAAATATTCAACTCAAATTGTCAAAAATGATCAATACAAGTAGGCACACATGTAGGGATTAACAAATTGCTAATAATAACAACTACACAATGAACAATAAATACAAATGACTCCCATCTGTTCGACTCTTGGTTTGGTACGTAGATGTTCTTCCATGTTTAAATACTGAACATGGAATGAATACAATGGCCAGTAGTAGCACAAACAGCCTCCAGATGTCCCTGTCAGTCATTTGTATTTGCTTGCATAAATCTGAATGTGACTTGTTCAAAGCCATGTACCACATGCTTTAATTGAAAATATATAAAAACATTCACTATGAATGTTTTATTTCATTGATAAAATCTATACAAGTAGCATGGCAACTGAAAACATCTCACTGTGGGGAGGATTTCCCTCGAGAATGAATGGGCTGGACACAGACTCAGCTTTGCAAGTAAATACAGATGAATGACAAGAGCAGCTTGAGGCCATTCAGGCCTTGGCCAGTAGTGAAGTTACTGCTGTACAGTAGCCTTCTCTCACTCGCTCTCAGTCTCCCACTCGCTTACACAACTCTCTCTGCCTCTTTCAACTGCACTCTCTCTGTTCGCATCTCTCCTTCACTTGCCGAAAGTCTTTTAACTCTAACTCGCTCATTCTAGCAATGTCTCTATGAAAATGTCAAGTAAATCTCTTCTTGCAAAGTTTTAAAATGTCACAGAAATAAAACGTGACTTGTGCGTATTTCCATCAGGTATGTAGGACATCTTGCATTTCCTGCCTGTCGATAAACGTGGGAAAAGATTTATTCTTTTTAAAATTCAGTTTCTTATCCACATCCAAAAAAAAAGTACATGATAGTAAAATGTCATAACAGCTAATGGTCATAAAAACAAAAAAAAAGCACTGTGGGTTTTTCATGTCAAGACTATGTCGTAATCAAGTCATTCACATCACTGACTTCTACATTAAAAAGTAAAAAACAGGTTTCAAGAAGAGGTATTAACTTTTCATCTCTTCTTACACTGTGTGAATTTTGCCGTTACCCTGTTGTTCTCTCCCATAACTCCACCTTCTTTTTCATCTCTCTGACTTCAGTCTCTCACATGTTTTGCTCAGAAATCAGTTGGTGAAACAGTCCAACAAGCTACAGAGGAAGCTCTACAAGTTGTGAATACATAAACCTGTAGGGAGGAACCGATTCACTGGGCATTGCTATTCACTGGACTGGCCATCATCGCTTTATCCTAAGGTGCAGTCCTGCCTCTCCACCTGCCTGTGGAGGTGATAGTGCACCAAGAGGAGGGGGAATATAAATGGGGAGAAAGAGAGCCGGGTTTATGTGTGTTCTGACATAGACTTACAAATTATACCACATGACTTTGTGCAGTTTAAAATTCTTTTGAACCTGCTTTATGCTTAGTGGCAAATATATAAAGTCTGATGGCTCATTGAGAATAGTTATCGCAATAAAGCTGCTGCCAAGGATCAGGCTATATGATGGAAAGTTCAGCAGAGGCTCCTTAAACAACAGGAAGACACAATCATGTGATTTTACCAATATTTCCCAGAAGCAGCACAAGTACACTCAGCAGAGCCAATGAAACGCAATTGGGCTAAGAAACAGAAAAAGTCCCTTTCAAAAAGGTTGAACTGACAGTCCAACATCTTTATGCATGTGGCAAAGCTCTTATTCTTGCTCTGAGGAGCAAGGAGGCTTCTTGAAGAGCCATGAGCATGGATACAGAAGGTCTCATGTCTGTATGCAAACATCAGTTCCTCTGATGTAAAACAAAAGGTAAATGTGGATGGAATTAATGGAAAAAGGGATGTACCAATAGTATACACAGGCTTGTATATACTGTACTAGTTTTTCCATGCCTGTGCCCTACAGGAACCCAGGACTGTTAGCACTGTGTGCCTGTGTATGCACCTGTGTGGTTGCCAACTGAACACTATGTATTGCAACAAAGATGCATTACAAAAACTCATTAACACCATCGCATTACTTCTAGTAGTATTCCAACCTTGAAATGCTATTATGGTAATGCAACTGTTAAATATGACTTGGAACGCAGGGTTGCCAACTCTCTTCCAAACTTTCTGTGCATCCCTCAAGCAAGAAAAAAAATAACTTTTCCTGTTGTTAACACCTGCAGGTGGCAAAAGGCACAGAATGGAGACTGAGGAAAACAGAGCTATTGATGTTAGAGAGAGGTTTAGAGATGCCCCCCATCTGCTAAACTGCCACAAGTTCTGTTTGGCTTCTCACCTAATATCATTGAGCCATTACTTATACTGGGTTCATGTTGGACAAGAGCAGTGTGAGACAGTATGTTATCTTCTCCAAAGGTGAAGATATGGTGCCAGATATTCAAACCCCCCTGTGCAGTCGTGCAACATGCATGGAGCTCCTACAACAACTTATAACATACCTTCTAACCCCACTGTAAAAAGTGGGGCACAGAAGCGGCACGCAGCCGTCCATACGATTTGTTTGTTTTATGTCACTGATTCATAAAAATAGACCCTGGGAGCTCTTGAGGTGCTCTAGTTGCTAACTACCAAATTTAACTTGCTACTTTAGGTCGGCTAGTTTAGAAGCTAGCTAAGCTAGTAGCTTAATCGAGAGCAATGGCTTCCCCCTCTTCCTCTCCTCCTTTCTCTTGCTCGGAGTGTCGCATGTTCAGTTATTCCTCTGCCTCCTTTAGAGATAATGGTACTTGTAATAAATGTCAGATGCTAGCAGCATTGGAGGCGAGGCTCACAGACTTAGAAGCGCGGTTCCACACCATGGAAAACAGGCCAGCCAACTATACCCACGTAGCCGGTGTGGAGCCTCCTAGACGTAGCTTAGCCCAAGCTAGCCGCCCCCACAGCTTCCCGAGCAGCCCGGATCTCAGACA
>NW_018127981.1:486589-509226 GCF_001952655.1 Monopterus albus
TGATAACAGTAAGGTCTAGTCCTTACTTTGTAAAGTGTCCTGAGATAACTTTTGTTGTGATTTGGCGCTATACAAATAAAATTTGATTTGATTTGATTTGATTTAGTTTGTCTACTCTATAGTTGAACACCTGAATTCATCTACTACTAATACTACAAAGGCCAGTTACTACAGCTAGCGTGTTGACCTTACACCTATGTGAACGCCATAATGATGGATAAATTCAAAGGTGATCATTCACTTACAGTTTTTTGGTTTTATAGTGTTTTCTCCTGCCACTTTGGTCTTTCTCTTCTGATTCCTGTATGCTACAGTAGTTGTGTCTGCTCCTGACTAGTAGAGAAAAGCTGGTTCAAAAGTGCATGTAGATTTCTAATGACTCTCTTCAAGTCACTACATCCTCTTCAACCTGCTTCACTTGAAACCTTGTCAGTTACCCTTGTTTTTATTTTGTTACAGGAAATGCTTTTTCTGTTTAATAAAACTTTGATCACAAAAACTGCTACTATAACCTGACAGAATTTACTTCAGGTGTGCTAATTAGCTAGGCTGCTACTCACAAATGGCGGCTGGTGTGTTCACTGTCTGTACTGTATATATTGTACTCTGTATGCTCAAAGGACATGAGTGGCAGTACCTCACACACGTTGTACCCCTTTAAATACACACAAAACTATGTATACCTAGTGAATTTGATTTGCATGTGATTCTCTGTTTTTTTTTTGATAACATGCATTTTCTAACGCACACCTGAGCCACAACTGTGTAAGAGTCACTTGCCAAGTCGTGCTCCTCGTGCCCTAACCCCTGTGTGTTTTTGTTTCTCTCTTTGGTGTCATGCTGACTGAAAGCGGATCGAGCCAGACTGCCCCTAAGAGATAAAGAACAATTATAGTCAGTTGTCCTCAATCCAGAGATAGACTGGGAACTGTGTCATTGTGTTATTACCCAAAGGGTTGTTGCTGAAACTTCTTACTCATAACACACCTTTATGCATGTTGCCTCAGCACCATTGACAAAGAGAAACAAAATTAAAAATTGCTGTCCTCCAAGGTCAGATCAGCACATTTGTTTACAGATTTACTGCCAAGTATGAGGGAGGACGCAGCATAGCTACATAAAAACTAAGGCAATATCATTTTATTTATTAATTTTAATGTTTTGCACATATTTTTTGCACTCAAAAGTGCAAAACAAAGGTTTGCAGTAGGTGGAGTAGGTGGGTCACTGACTTAAGGACATGTCAACCTAAAAAGAAATTTAATTTGTTTGAGTTCAGTAGTTTTAGTAACTTCAAGTCTAAATACTGTTTTAGTGCCTAAGCTAGTGACAAGCAGATAATTTTGTGAACAACTTTCAGGACCAGATTTTACCAAATATTCCAGCACAAGAAAATGTGTTATTTATCAAAGAGGTGCACCAGCCTAAACTCAGCCTTCAACCTGCATTCTGCAGATTTCACTGACAAGACAAATACTGCACTAGGAGCCATGCCGCACTAGTTCAAAAACAGAGCTAATAAATAAAACACCTGCTGTATCTAACCACTGTCAGCAAAAAACTGAAGTACAGAGAGAGTTGGTGGAGAGTGACCGTCTGTACAAAGAAGAATGGCAGCGTCTAAACTACAGATTTACATTCAAGTGACAGAGCCCATTGTAATTATGATGGAAACAAAGGACAACGTCAGGTGACACTGTCAGGGAAGCACAAAGTCTTATGCAGGAGGAGGCCAGTGGGTGGATAGGCCAATAGAATATCAGACTTTAACATGTGAGATTACAGGTTGTTTCCTATACACTTGTGTCAGTATCAGACAATGTAAAAAAAAGACTAATTATTACAGCTATACTACATTTCTCAAGTCAATCTTCCATCGCTCATTTGCTGCCAGCTTTTTTTCTTTTTTTTACCTTTGCATGACCATGAACTTAAACAAAGTCTTTTTATGCAAACCAAGGACTTTCCCTGAACCCAAATAGGCTGTTTTGTTCTAGTGATCAGTATGGTTTTGAAAGGCCCAAACAAATGTCGCTGTGCTTCTGATAGGAATGCCAGATCACAACACTCTTATGTCTGTTGTACTAGAGAGAACTGTTTAATTTGGAATTGTAGCTTTGCAGTTACAATCTGTTGCCCGATAATGACTGCTCAATTTTGATAATGCCGCACACATTGCAATGACCTATGCACATTTATTTTTGCCATTCCATTTCCCTAGAAGTGTGGTTAACCACTCCTGTTGCATTTGTTTTTCAAATTCTTACCGTAACAACTACATTCTGATTCTATTCTGCACTCTCAGATGTATGAACTGCATGTTGTAAGTACTCATTCTCTCTGACAGTCTGTGTAAAAGTCAGTCTGAATCTCATTGCATAATTAGCTGCTGTCTTATTGAATCAGACTTTAACATAACACAGGTTATGAGTGAAAGACTGAATGAAAACCAAATCTCTGCACTGACAGTTTATTTCATAAAAACAAAAGTTAAAGCAGTGAACGTTTGTACAGCAGTCACCCATCTACTGCTTCAGTCTTGAAATGTGTGTATCATCTTTCAAAAAGCCATATCTACAGTATCAGAGCCCCATTTGTTTGGCAGCAGTGAGCTGAAGACCATAGGGCTGACACGGTTCGTTCCGCCCAGCCCATCTCTCGGCTGAGTGAGCAGCCAGCATTTCTTCACTGGCAGGACGCTTCAGATAAGAGCTGCACACTGTGTTCAGCATGATCCTCACAGACAGATAGTGCAGATTGCATTAACTCCACTAACATTTTGATCCCATGAGCTGAAACATCAATGGACTTGATTAAATTTACCTATGGGGAGCTTTCGGAATAAAGTCTGCCTGGACCGATTACTATGTGTGGTTTGGCCTGCTGTACTGGCTGCTTGCTGTGCATTGTAAAATTATTTTTATCAATTTGTATGGTAAAACTGATAATGTAAATTTAGGTAGCTGTTTTAACATTTTACTGTGCGTGGCTACAGGGTTCTAGTGTAGCTGAAGCCAAGAAGCTACATTTTGGCAGCACCTCAGTCGCTATGAGGCCTCACATGTACAATCTTTTGCCAGATGTATATTTTTATCTGGAGGTATAAACATATACAATATTACAGGGGTCATTCTTAGTGGTGAACCTACAGAGAATTATCAACCAAATATCAAATCAAATCAAATTTTATTTGTATAGCGCCAAATCACAACAAAAGTCATCTCCGGACACTTTACAAAGTAAGGTCTAGACCTTACTGTTATCAATATTATTACATAGGGAAAACCCAACAAATCCCCCTTGAGCAAGCACTTGGCGACAGTGGGGAGGAAAAACTCCCTTTAACGGAAGAAACCTCCGACAGACCCCGGCTCTTGGTGGGCGGCCTTCTGCCTCGACCGGTTGGGGTGAGTGGATAGAGGAGAGACAAAAGAAGAAAAGCAACAAGACACAACAATCAAACACTGATCAGGTCGATGTGGCTGGTGACTGCTCATCAGAGACGTAGAGCTCCAAGGCCAGGGCAACCTGCAGAAAGGTACAGGGAGAGAGAGAGAGGACACACTACGGGAGAGAGGGGGCACAAAGTGTCCAGCCCTAACTATAAGCTTTATCAAAAAGGAACGTCTTAAGTCTAATCTTAAAGGTAGAGAGGGTGTCTGCCTCCCGAAATATGCCACTTCCCTCAGCTTCACACAACTTTATAATGAGTTTCAGCTTGTTTTGGTTTTCCAGCTCACAGTTTTACCACTTTGCTTCACTGTCACCACACTCACGTCATCATTATCTGCCACAACAACAGCTGTTTTCAGTGACAAGGCTCTAAAACACTACCTGCTCAACACCAAACAGCAGACAGACACAGTTACAGACAGCTGATGATCACAGTGGAGGACTTAGCAGCTAAAGAGTCAGAGTGGTTGGTAGAGAACAAAAACAGAATTAAAATAGAGTAAAAATTAGACTTTTGTGGCCAAAAAAACAAACAAACAACAAATAAAAAACATGATAACATTGCTTCAAACCTCATGGATGTGTAAATAACTATTTGCTTACAGTTTACAGTAAAAACTTAACCGTGACAAATTCTTTGTGCCCCAAGAGGCCAAAGAAATCTGTTATTTCAGTTTTAAGTCATAGCTGGTTGTAGACCCAAACTGGGCAGAAATATCTGTATTAGACTGATTTAACTTTGCCTGTGAACAGCCGATGAGTGCTTGTTTGACTGAAAGCAGCAGCAATGGTGTAGAATCACTCAGCAATAAGCAAACATTGTTACAAGCACCCACATTTAGCAGATAAAGTTGAAAATGATCAGAAAAAAAACCCCACCCCTAACAGCTTGGCAATACAAAAGTTGTCATTATAATGAATACTGTAAACTCTGGTCTTTAACAGCAAGTTAAAATCAGGCTAAAAATCAGTGGCTCTCCAGCAGAATGTGTGTTGCACCCTACACCGATGTCACAGTGTACCGACCACAACCTGGAGTAACAGTCACTCTTTGATTTATCACATGAAATAATATCAACTTACAGTAGATCACGAAAACCTGAGTGTACTGAGTACACAGGTTTATGTAACATCTCTCCAAAAGGAGCCAAAGTGTATCTATCAGCAGACAAATTATCCCTTAAGGTTTTGTGAAGATCTTGGAAATGTTAAAACGTTCATGGGGGAGCTATGGGGGTTAAATAGTCCATTTAATTGCATCGGGTTCCTGCTGGTAATATGACGAGCCCGTACAGGCAGCTGCAGCAGAAATTAAGTGCATTAATGGGTCCACATCACAACAACAAGCATCCATGTCTATGAAGACCCGGAGAACATCCTCTGAAACATTAACCAGGCCAGTCAGACAGTTTCCACTCCACAGTTCCTACAGAGTCATGACTACATGACAGTGTCACTTCTTATAAAAGTTCATTGGTGCACGTGCTTGTAAAGTCCAGTAAGCACAAAGCCTTCAGACCCATTGGTGAATGAGGCAAAAATGCTTTCTTGCATCCATCTGCCAGCAGGGCCAACACATTCACTCATTCTTCAGAGCTCACTTTTCAGCAAGTACATGGAGCATAAACCATTCACACATACACAGAGAGCAAAATATTAAGAACGCCTCCCTGGGCCTCAACCAGTGGTGGAGGAAGTTTGCTTACTTCAGTAAAAGCAAAAATATTGTACCGCAGTGTAAAAATACTATGTTAGAAGTATCCATTATGCAAACTGACATTTCACTTTAATATACAGATGCATTATTGTGTTCATCACTTTAATGTTGCAGCTGGTGGAGGTGGAGCTATGTTAACTACATTACGTACCTATTATTTTAAGTACTTTACATACTGCTGGGTGACTTGTGACTTTCCCACCTGGGATCATTAAAGTCTTTTGATTATACTGTAGTTTGTTTTATTCACCCGATTCTGAAAAGTAACTGAAGGTATCAAATACATGTAGTGCACTAAGTAGTACAATATTTGCCTCTGAAATGTGAAGTCAATATATGAAGTAGCAGAGAACATAAATATCCAAGTACAAATAATTCAAAATTGTACTCAAGTACAGTGCTTGAATAAATGTACTTAGTTACTTTCCACCAGTGACCTGTCTCCTCTGCTTCATCCACATCAGCTCTGTCAAGGCTGAGGTAGATTTGCTGTAACAGATCAAAGTAAAACAGGCTCGTGATCCATCTGGTGTGTCTACTGTAATCTCAACCCCAAATAAATATTTAAATGTATATACCCGGAGGTGTGGACACAAATTTACAGGCCCAAAACCAAAAAACTGAAACTTGCAAAAACTCTCTCCCTCGCACACTTTCAACAATTATACAAATGGGTAAAGAGCAGCAGCTCTGCCAGAACACAATCTTGAGCTCACAACAAATGCTGAAGGTGAAGAAATGTCTTCTGCAGCCACCTTTACATAAGTACTGTAATTCATGGCCATCTGTTTTTAATTAGAGAAACAGTGAGAGTGGTTTGTGTCATCTCCGGAAACACTGGTTTCAATGCACTTGCAAATTATTTTTGCGCTTGTTGCTTTCAGTTGTCTTTTTGTGTGTACCCTGAGGATTACAGAGCTTCTTTGCTCCTAGTTTTACATGTGTATGTGTTTGTTCGGTTGCTGCCAGTTTATAGCAAAAAAAAAAATCTTGACTTTAAAAAAAGTGCTTGGCAAAATGTTTGAAATTCATTGATATTTATAATAAGAGTGTGCATAACATAAACAATTTGGGGAATGTAATGTCACAAATTTAGAGCTGATGAACACAACTCTAATATTCATTGTCTTTTACTGTAGCTGTGGTTTTGGGTCTCTACCAACTACTGAGGGAAATATCTGACTCTTTAGCTCCTAAATGGTCTGTTAGGATCAACAGCTTAACACCAACTCAGTCTGTGCCAACAACAATGCTACAAGAGCAGTGACAGTGAACCAAAACAGTACAGTCAGGGGCCAGACAGCACAACCATGAACAGAAACTAACTGTAAAGGGCTCTGTAAAATGAAAAGGGGGGGGGGGCTGATTCTGGCAACAATTCTCTGCAGGTTCACCGCTATTAAATATGCTTTCTGTCATTTAATACTTGAATTAAAAAAAGTGATTGTATCACTTTTGAAGTCTAAATAAGTTTACTCTCTGTCTATAAGTTTGTGAGACATCTGCTATCCAGGGTATATCTGTGTGGACGTGTTATCGTGAACTCATCCCCATTACTTTTTACTCATGATGTCAGACAGTACGGCATGATGTCACTGCCAGCACTCGAGAGCTCCTCTCTAACTGCTCCACTCTGTCACAAATAGGAACAGACATAATCGCCTTCCCTACAAACAAGACATAAGCAGCGGGCTTCCAGTGCACAGCAGCCATTCCTGCCAGATGCCATTAGTTCACATCTTCACTCTGAATTCATGGCAAGTTAAGTGAACGTGTAAGACTCTTCCCTCCCTGGAGGGTCTGAAGGCACAGTTTCAATCTGTGAGCCTGCGAGAGTTTCTCAGTGGGTAGCATAAATGACAGATGCTCTCCTGTCCCTCAGCAACAGTCATCGTCTGGGCAAGGCAGCTAAACCCTAGCAGTTCCAGCAGGGCTGTACTGGTATTATCTGAGGAATACTGCAGCTGCATCTCCAAAGTGAATGTGTAACTGTATGAATGAGAAGCAGGGGTGTTTCTTTAAAAGGAGCAGGCTGGGAATGTTCAGCAAACATTCCCTGGATAAATAAATGTTTAAAATACTCAACCATAATATAAACTCCCAAGCTGAACCCCAGCAGATTCAGGAACTCCATAAATGTATTCTGTGGCTCATATTGTTTTGTGGTTTCCTTTGCCCTTTGCATTAAAAAAAAATACAGTCCAAGAATGAGCAGATGCTGGAGGATTACTGCATTTGTTCAAAGTGCATGATCTGTCTTAGGGGGACAGCTTGGCATTCATTTTACACGTCAGCTCTTACAGTATATGATCTCCACATCTCTCCTCCCCTTTGTGAGCTTATTCACTGGGTAAGGAGGGACATCACCTGAAAGATCAGACACACCTTGATTAAACCAGGTGGATAATAAAGTCCTGTTATCATATCAGATGTTTTCTTTACCAATAGATCCTGCAAGCTAAAGTGACAGTGGCTTCCAGACACTGCTGATGAGAAGAGACAAGGCAAATGAGAGCTGGACAAATGGACATTTCAGAAATATCTGTGGTTAGATGCAGGAACTAAAATATGCACACATCACCACAGTTTAGTTTGGACTGCAGTTATTTGTCTTTTGTATTACTACTGGGTATTCATAATTTAATAATCTGGTTTACAATCTAGTCTGGTGTGCAAGACTTCTCTCAGACCTTCAAAGAGTAATTAATAAACTTCACATGAGGCTGTAGTGTTGTTCACACAGGTGTCAAAAGCTGACTGACCAATATGTTAGCAAATGTACATATTTTCCATCCAGCATTTGTCACTTGCAGTATTTTTGACTCTTTTGAGAACAAGCACATTATATCCCATGAGAGAGGACAACGTGGCATACAGTAGTTCATGCATATGTTTGTTTTCCATTTCATGTGTTACATAAAGCCAGGCCCAGGACCTAGGTGTCAGCAAACCATTCAGATTGTAGCTTCTGCAAGGCAGCCTTTCTCCCACAAATAACAGCAGTGTGTGCCAGAGCTGAGAGCACTTGGAAAATGTCAATAATGTGGTTTGCATAAAACTATGTGCACAAATAGTACAAGGGACAGTTACTGAGAAGCTCATTGGATGCAACGGCAGGCCTGTTGCATAAGAAGGCGCAGGGGGCGATACATTTCTATCAGTGAGAAGACTACCTCCGTTTTAAGTACAGCAAACACCTCAGAATATTTGAACTATAGGATCAGTGGATTAATTTTCCTCTAGATGACAAAAAAATGCACGTTTGACTAGAACAGCCTCACAGATGTAAGCCTCCGCTCACCAGGCAAGTCCATGGGAATGGACAGACGTGAGGACACACGTATCTTGACCTTTGTTCCACCAAAATCTAATCAATTCATCTTTGAGTTCGAGTGGAGGTTTGTGCCCAAATTGAGGAAATTGCCTCAAGGTGTTCCTGAGATATCACATTTATGAGGATGGGCTGGAGAACCCGAAAACATAATACCTCCATTTATAGCTATCGCCCGCACGGAGGCGTAAAGAATGATCTGTTCTAATGCAGTTCCCTTGGGAGCAGTTGGTTTACTTCTGTTCTTAAATAGCACAAGTAAATACTAGATGCTCTTGAGCTGGACAAGCATTTTCTAAATTTAAACATGAGAAGTAGGAACACACAACACAGTTAAAAGTGTGGTTTAGCCCTTCTCATCACAGCATTCCTCATTCCCACCTGTTTGTCAATGCTATGAAAAAATACTTATACTTTTGTTCTGTTACATTAAATCCCAGCCACGGAAAACTCACTCCGCTAACTGGATCAAGCACATTCAAGACATCCAACATTAAAATTAATATTTCTTCCTTGCACACAAAAATTTAATACTTTCCTAAAACACACAACCACCTCTCATCCTCATCATTAATACCTTCAAATAACGGCACATCCCTTCAGTGGAGTGAGAGTACATGC
Source organism: Monopterus albus (assembly GCF_001952655.1). Taxonomy (NCBI): domain Eukaryota; kingdom Metazoa; phylum Chordata; class Actinopteri; order Synbranchiformes; family Synbranchidae; genus Monopterus; species Monopterus albus. The sequence continues at coordinate 495,712 of NW_018127981.1, forward strand.
CTGGACATGATCTGATACAGTAGAAATACTCAAATTGTGTGTGGGACTGTGTGAAAAGGAGGCTAAATTTACCATCAGTTGTTGAGTGAGCCTGCTAACATTTATGAGGTCCTTTGAGCGGAGGTAAAACACCATTACACATACAGTATAGTGTGCACAATGACATGAATACAAACTGGGAGACACCAATATGAGTAGACAACTATAGTGAACCTAATCATTCGTGTGAAGCGTGACACGTGACAAATTGAAATGGAGGTGCAGCCTACATTATCTATTAAAAGCATTTCAGTGTAAACCCTTTAAACTGCTTATACACTGCTCTGAAATGTGAGGTCATCTTGAAAAAGGGTGTTTTTTTCCCCCTTTGTGTCACAATGTTGTATTAACATTCGATGTACAGTATTTGTTATTTTACAATAGGAAAAAGATCTCGATACCCTCGTGGGAATGGGAAGGCATCCACCACCATATTACATATGGTTATTTCATTGGTATAACAGCCTTTAGGTCACAGAATTTGAAATTGATATAGTCGATGCTCCACCATCAACTTTTAGAGCTGCTGTGTGGCAGCATTTCAGTTTTTCCCATTTCAAGAAATAACATGAGCAAAAAGAAAACCTACAAGCACCAAATAACTTGCAAATACTGTAGGTGTTCTGTCAAGTTATGCTATCTATCATTAGGGTTAGTGAATCCATAGACTCTGCGACTAAGGTAGCATATCTCGACAAGGTAGCACAATTTGACAGAACACTGAACAAAGATGATACTAGCCCCATTTAGGACTAAGACAGCCATGGAGACGAAAAAGGAAGGACTGTGCACAACACTTTAATGGAGACAGGAAAACAAACTGGACACACATACACAAACCAGCCACTTGGTAAGCACTCTCAAGTCTTTCCTCTTGAAAAGTAGATCCCGATGTTTTAAAAACGCCTCCAGTTTGTGCAGCTTGTCCAGTAACCTACTAAAAATCTGTCCATCGGACAGCACAGCCACCAAATAGAGATGATAAACCTGCCTAGGGACTACTAAAGCACTGATGGACCACCGTCGGTATGACTTGTTTTATTTACAAGATACAGCTGCTGCAGTAATGTATTAAGTATCTCACACGGAGCACTGCTACATTCCCATGGTACGATATTGCAATGATAAAAAAAATCCGATATTATCCCGATATTGAAAAAAAACTGCCCTTTACTAAATAATTTTGTGTGTGTGTATGTATGTATGTATATGTGTGTGTGTGTATATTTGTATATGTTATGACGGTGTTTGGTATCCTAATTCATATGTAGCTGTGGTCCCCAGTCCTGATAAACAATCATATATGAAAGAATAACCAAAAATCCTCACTATTTAGCCACTTTTTACAATTATACTAGATGACAGGGGAAAGCAGCTTACTTACGTAAGCTTATGTAGAGTAAAATAGAATCTAGCCTGACTCTGAGGCAGCTGCCAACCATAAAGTCACCACTGATAATGGAGAAGTAGTCATGTTTCTAGCAAGTGCTTCTTAGCTGTGTCTTTATGTCTGCTACCCTTAAACATACAAGCCACAGCCCTGATCATAACAGAAAGTGGTTTAGGGCCCCAGCTATTAAGCAACTAAGTGCTTGGTCTAAAACAAGTCAAAAATGTCCATCAGTGTCCTGATGCTTAAGCTGACATCTTTAAATTTCTCAGTCCAAAGCCCAAAGAGATTCAGTTTTACAATCACGAGACAAATCAACATCATCATACTTTAATGGCTGGAACTACATAAGGCAAAAATCATTTAAACATTAATTGATATTAAAATATTACATTTTCTGTTGATTGATTAAAAGACTGTTTCTACTCTAAAATGGTTCACATCCTAAAGTGTCAAATTAATTTTAGACAAAAGAAAAAACAATTAGTAAATCCCACATTCAGCTAATGTCTAAAATATATATTTGTAGTTGATATTTTAATGAAAGAAGAGCTGCATGAGGCTAATCAAGTATTCTATTAAAAATCTCCTACCCACCTAATCCTTTTCTGGCACACCTGGGGCTACAGCCTATCCCAGCATGCAGCGGGCAGATGGCAGGACACTGGGCAGGTCGCCAGTCCAGCACAGGTTGAACACCGATAGGAAGACATTCACTCACGTCCATATTCATACCTACAGGCAATTTAGAGTCTCTGCTCTACACACCTTTATGATGTGGGAGGAAAGCAGAGGAAAAACCCACACAAACTGTGCACAGGAAGAGCCAAGGATCAAACCTGGGTCTTCTTGCTGTGAGGCAAACATGTAAACCACTAAACTACCTCCTGTGGTGATTACTTTCAAGGCCACATCAAATGTCTTACAATACAGCTTTGGACATTAGTAGAGCTTTAACTTGACCAGTTATTGACCAATTTATGGACGTGCTGCTTAGTCTGTCCAAGTAATTCTGTGCTCTGTCTCCCCCGTACATATGGTAAACAGTTTAAAATGCCCAACTTAATTTCCTAGAGTTCAGTGAGACATCTTTAAATATTTAGTTTTTGGCTTTGTTTTTCAAGCAGCAGCCTCCAAGGCTGAGAAGTCAGTGTAGAAGTGTTAAAACCTGCAGTTCCTCAAATGGCCACTTGAGGCTGGTTCCGTTAGGGAGTCAGTCCCCATAGACTCCCGTGTTATAACTTTACAGCAGAAATAAACATATTTACAGCCTGGTACAAAAAACTGTTTTGGTCTCTATAGTTAATTTGTCCTTCCATGAGAACTGTATGTAACTCGTCCATTTAAATTATATAGAGGCTTAAATTTATAGATTTAAGTTATTAATTGGCGGGAGGGTCCAACCACAGGTGACTAGCCACTAGCTGACTAGCGAGCTCCATTGATGTTCCACTTCTTTGTCCATTTTTGGATTAGCCATAGCAGGAGGAATGAAGCGCCACCAAGATGGCAACAGCAAGAGTTTCAGAACTGCTGTTCAGAAAACCAATGAGTGACATGACATGAGTGTTCATCTATCTTTTGATATACAGTCAGTGTGTCACACCAACAGCCCAAAAGCCAGATATTAAATTCTAATTGTACAAACCAAAACTCAGTTACCAAATTAATTATCAAAGTAGCTCGAGAATAATTTTCTGTCAACTATAAATACTCTGTTCACTCTCAAAGATAAATTTCAGCTTGTGAGCAACAGAGACCTATCTGGAAAAAATAAAATTCCCCCTGGAACTACACACGACATGGCCAACACTGACATTTCCTGAAAGTGGCAATCCTTTTGTTTTCAGATTCTAACTTACTTGCTCTAACTTACTACTCACTTGTCATGCAAATGCTTTTGACATCTGTAATTATCATTGAATATTTTACCAGTTGTACCAGAATTTTTTACATATTTCCATGATATTGTGCCCAAACTTGTCTGTCTCTCTGTGCCTTGAAGAAGCTGGAATTTTAGATTAGAGTTCTTCATATGTGTATTATGAAAAACTGAAAAGATTAGTAGGTTGAAATGGGCCAACATGCTGGTAGTGACAATGTTAAAGAGAGCTGATAATGTTTCACAGGATTATGATGCATGAAGGTGCAATTTTTTACTTTTCCAACTTAAACATTTTGAATCATAGAAATCCCTGCTGGTAACTGAAGGTCCTATGTTTCACACTTATTCCAGAGTTGACTGGAGACTGGGGTTGTTCTGAGCTGGTAAAATTAATTTCCATGACCTGATATGAATGCCTCTCTCTATGAAGTGAAAGAGACTGCAGCATCAGAGGCACAACATGCATTATAAAAATGCAAATATAAAACTCAAACAAGCAAACACACAGAGGTAGATATAGAGAGGTATCCAAAATGAACAGCTCTATGGGTGTCTGATTAGACACCCCAGCCATGCAGTGTGGTCTCATTCAGTCTCATTCAGCGATTGATAACCTGACACTGAGGTTTAATCCAGCGTCAGTGCACAGATTTTTTTCTCCAAATTTTAGAGGCCATTATTTTGCAGTCTGTAGTAGTGCCCCTTATTTTACAAGTCCTCAAGCTACTTCAGGGAGAATTTTAAAAGGTACTTGAAAAGTATGACTTTAAGTTTGCATGTCAAAGGAAATTAAAAAAATCCCCCAGTGTACTTAACATGTTTTAATTATGCATGATTTTATTTAATGCAGGCTTTTTCAAATATTTCACAATGTGTGGAAAAATATGGGTTTCATATATTTCATGGAAAAGTAACCTTCATGGCAAAAAGTGTGATGACATCTGTTTGAAAACTTTCATTTGAGCAACATCACATTTTTAAATGGCAAAAGTCAGACTGCAACAAAACTTGCAAACCTTAACAAAAAACGCAATAGTTCAGTATATTACAATACATAATAGGACTAAGCATCTCCACATACTGTACAATGTAAAAAAAAAAAAAGCTCATCCGTTGGTCACCTCATGACCCTTAACACCGACATGTACAGTAGCATCTCCCACTGCTTCATGTATTTGGCTAAAACCTTCTGAATCATAAATATCCACGGGATTTGATGACATCATGCTTGAGAACGTTACGAGCCAACCATTTCCAGAGGGAGATCATTATCCCGGATTGGCAGCCCCTCTGATTGGCTCAAGAGAGAGGAGGCAGCTCACCCTGACCTTTCAGCTGTGAGTGAGTCCTGACAAGATCAATCAAAAGCCAAGACATTGTCTCTCCCTGCACAAAGCCATTGAGTCATTCCAGTCAGGCTTCACAGCAGAATTGAATTACACACCCACAAAAAGTATAGCTGAATCTAAAAAGCCACTCCTCCTAGCAACTCCAGCAGCCCCTGTGTGGAGTTCCACAGATCACTGGAGCACTAAAGGCTTTTAGAAGATAAGGGCATGGGTATTCTTTACTAAAGCTAGTTCAGTGTTGGGCAACAGAGAAAAGAAGATCAGCTGAAGACTGAATCTATTGATACCGCACAAAATGACAAAGAGAGCGACACAACTTGTCTACGGATCAACTTTTTCTTCACCAAAAATAAACTGAGTGGCACCTGCCATGGACATTCCAGATCTTTCCATTAGAAGATTGTAAAAGCACCAACCTCACTTTAGATGACTTACTATAGAATATAAAAATCCCTAAAGGAAGCTACACTCATCAAATGTCACCTGTTCAGATCTCACTTGGGGGAACCAGCACTTCCGCTTGTTAGATATCAGTGGGTCTACATGATCACAGTCCCTGCTGTAACACAACCATACCTCTGCTGCTGAGTTCAGCTACTGAATGACCTCTGTTGTAACAAAGTACAGGCCTGATCATTTGTGTTTAAACAAACATATTACTGCAAGCGACTGCTGAGCACCTCCCAATGTGCTTATTCACTGAATCCTTGCGCACATACCATCAAATCAATCAATAAAAATGTATTTATATAGCACTTTAAAAGCAACGTCTGGTCGACCAAAGTACTGTACAAAGGCAATGTAAAAACCAGAAATAAATAATATCAATAGAGAAATAAAAACATAAGAACATAAAAACACAAACTACACAAAATTAACAGTTATAAGAAGGAAGCATCAGACAATACTATGTATTAAAAGCCAAAGTGAATAAATATGTTTTAACCAATGATTTAAAAGTTGTCAAGTCTGTAGATGATCTAACATTAAGAGGTAAACCATTCCACAATTTAGGAGCTGCAACAATAAAAGCACGGTCACCCCAGCGTTTGTATCTGGCCCTGGGCACCTCTAACAGAAACTGGTTTGAGGATCTGAGTAATCTAGTCGGTTCGTACCACCTCACCAACTCAGCGAGGTAGGGCGGTGGCAAACCATTAAGGGCCTTAAAAACAAAAATCAATAGCTTAAAATGAATTCTAAAATGGACTGGAAGCCAGTGAAGAGAGGCCAGTACCAGAGTTATATGGTCAAATACGTATGTAAAATATGAGTCCAAGTTCAAATAAAGACCCGGTGAACCCTGATTGACTTTGTATTTGCAGGCCATTGCTGCATGTGTTTAACCAGAAAGCTTTGGGGACATGTTAAAAAGCTCATGACATTTAGAAGTGCTGACTTCACACGTACAGAGGGGATTTAGCCAGCAAATTTACAATATCCCTGAACTCAAACAGGGACTTCTTTAATTCACAGAACATCAGATCACTAAAGATCTGTCAACACCAACCAAGAAGCTGGCCAGCTGGAGAGTTCTGCCCTATGTGTACGATTCAAAGAAATGCACTTCTCCTGAATGCTCATCACTGGTCGAGTCCGCCACTAACGACACAACATCATCGCAAATGCATCTCCAAGACACTCAGCACCCCACAGGAGAATGAATGGGCTCTCAAGTTTGACAGATCATCTAGTGCAGAGGGTTAGATGAATCTCACGCATGCAGTACAGTAATAGCCTAACAGATGATGGTTCTTGGCACAGCCTGAGTAGTAGAGGGGTGTAAGACGGTCCCTTATGTCACATGGAAGAAAGAGAGGGACAGAGAAGGAGGGGGGAGGAGTGCGAGTGCTGCAGTGTATTGGAGGTGTGCTGTCTCTTTAACTATTCTTGACAGGAGCGGCTGTATCAAACTACTGTAAAATCAACAAGGCCAGGGATAGCTCAGTGGCTGGCTCCTGGATTCCACGGTGTCCATCTGCACTCCTAGATGCAGCCATTGTAGAGAAGGGAAAAGCGGCAGAGAAAGAGGAGAGACAGTGAGGGGGTAGAAGAGTGTGTGTGTGTGTGGGTTGTTCAGCATTGGAGGGGGGTCAAATGCAGCAAAGGAGAGAGAGAATAAAAATGAAGGAGATAGACTGAAAGGAGGTGTGAGTTTAAGAGAGCAAATGAGGGAGGAAAAAGATTTCGCCAAGACAGGAAGGCCCATTTCTGCTGCTGCTGCCTGCCTCCCACTAACTGCCTGTTCATGTGAGCCAGTACTTGGCATGACTGCAAATGGCTTGCCTGGTACATTAGTTTAATTCACTCATCAATGTGGGCTCATATATATATAAATATATCTGCATTGGTGAACATTGGTGATGGTTTTTGGCCCCCTTTCTCCTGTTACATGGATCAATATCTCATCTCCAATCACTGTCACACTAGTATCAGATGGCTTACCGTGTATTTTATCTCAGGATGTTGAGTCACTGTGCTGCAATAAATATCACACAGTGTTACATAATTGCTTTGAGTAACCATGGAGCTTCTAATGTATAGGTAGGCAGGGGAGATGGATGGAGTATGTGAGTGTATGGAGCTGGCTGGCCAACATGCATAAGTGTTGCAACTAATGGTTATTTTTGGATTATTTTCACAGTTAATTGCTTGGGCTATAAAATGTCAGAAAACCGTGAGAAATGCATGTTACAACTTCCCATATCCCACGATGTCATCTGCAGATCTGTTCATATTCCTGGAAGAAAGTACCCCCGCCTCTGATGTTAAAGTACTCAGAGGTTTGTCTTGAGAAGACTGAAGTAAAAGGGTACAACATATAATGAGAACACTGAGAATCCACAGTCTGCCACAGCTATACTAGAAATACTAGCTATCTACTCATGTATGTTGCTACTTGTACTGTCATGTAATTGTTGCTTTAAAGTCATTTTTAATGTTTTATCCATCTATGAGCATTGTGTTAATCACTTTGAATTGCCGTTGCATATGAAAATGTGCTATACACTGTAAATAAACTTGCCTCAATTTGCCTGACACAGTCCAAACACCAAAATATGTTCAATTAACAAAAAGAAAAGCTGCTTAAGCCAGAAGATTTCCGTAATTCATTGCAAATAAACATTTGATGACATTCCTGTAGCGCTATTAATAGTTTTGACATTTCCCCCACCAACACGATTTTCAAATTTTTAAGATATACATACTAGGGCTGATAGGAACGAGTATTTTTATTATGGATAATCCTTTGATTTGTACATATTTTCTTCAAAATGACTCAAAAGGATTAACTGATTATCAAAATAGTTTCTCATTTTCACTGATTGAATAAATTAAACTGTTGCAACTCTAATTCATACATTTAAGGGGACAATACACTGTGCAGTACATAATGCTAGAAAATAAGCAGGATTACAGGTGTACCTCCACAATTTAAAGTACTATGAGTGCAGTTAAGCTAAGATTGTAAACCCTCACTGCAGACCAGTGTATTTCCACACTGATAGACCTTACAGTCCAGCCTATGGCTCAACCCTGAGCAGCTGTACCAAACTGGTTAAGACTAAATGCCACTTGGCTCTGAAGACACCGTTTAAAATCAAACTCCTCTGTGTGATCACAGACAAAGAGTTCTCAGTGCCATCACTGGCAGGTTTTGAAGGTGCAGCACTGTGCTCACAATTTCCTGGCAGTGACTCCCAGAATGAGCCTGCATATGCACACAGTGGCCAAGCATCTCACCAACATTATGCAACCAACTTCTACGGCTACACTTGCAAGGAGTCATTTTGGCCATTATCTGCTTTGCTCTGAGGGAAGAGAAGGCAGAGTGAAAAGGAGGAGTGTTAAATTTGGCCTCTCTTTTCATGTGCAGCTCAGATGATGGCTCTAGGGTCACGGTGATATCTAAGAGCTGAGGGCTTTTTGAGGTTGAGTCTCCATTTTGGAGACACACATATTGTTCTACAAGGGGTTGCAAGTCTATGAGTGTGTGCGCTTGTATCACCACACACGCACACACACCATCACTCGCTCTCACCCTAGCAGTCACATGCAGTACACCTCCACTCTCTCCTGAGCCCACACACTCTCCTCGTCTCACACACCCACATCCACTTCCACCCGATCCACTACATTTTTTGGCATCTGCCCTGCTTGATAACAGGTACTCACACAAACCACGGCAATCCCAATCCTTCACGGCTCCTCCGAACTTTGTGCTGGACATTTCATCTTACTCCAGTCTGACTCTGTTAAGAACCAAGCTTTTCCCCCAGCCCAGGATTAGCCCTTCTAATCTTACACACACACACACACACACACACAAAAAAACCACAGTGCAAATTGAACGATTCTACTGGATGGATGTGAGGCAGCTCACTGCAGCACGCCTGCTCACACATAGCATTAGTCACAGTTGTAGTGCAATGATACCAAGGGGAATCTGCCTTTACCATACACTGAAGCGCCTTTCACCCACTCACACTTGAGTATGGGGGAATAAAATACCAGCAAGATTGAAGTAGCCTCTCATTCTGGTTATCTACACGTTTTCTGGGTCCAAAATCTTTGATCACAAAAGGAAGAATACAGTCTATTGTCAAGATTCAACATAATTCATACCATACTACACTACAGAAAACTCAGTAAAGAAGCATTTCATGAACAGATATAAAACTGTAATCGAGTAATAAAAGCACTCAACTCCTACTACACTGAGATTGCATGAATATTATATCAAACATCTACATAACAATTATGACAAGTGCGATCTAAGCCCCATAACATAGCCTACGAACAGCAGACAAGTATCCTCCTGCTATAAACTCCTTACTAGTACCACATGAAAAGCGTTTTTCCCCCATCAGTGCTGTGAGGCTGCTGTCAAATGCACTTGAGAGAGTAGACACCAGTACACACGCGTACCTTATTACAGTACTATAATTGCTGCATGCACGAGTCTATAAGGACACACGCAGCGCTGGATCCGAGTGTGCATCAATCTAAAATGCACTCCAGGCTATTTCTATGCACCTGTCGGCTATGGTGCGTTTAGATATGCCTACTGTAGTGGCAGAGAGACAGAGGGAGAAGAGAGGGATAGAGAGAGAGAGGGTGGTGAACAACGGGGGAGGAGGACAGGAGAGAAAGATGCAGTGGGTGACAAAAATAAAAAGATTTGCTCTATCTTACCTTGAAAGGGAACATAGGACATGTTCCAACGGCATTGAACGTAGGCTTCGCGTCTCGGCAGTCTCTCGGAGCTCGGAAGTAATGGGGAACCAAATTAGAAATAAATCTGATAAATGAAAAAAAAAACGAAAAAGAAAAAGAAAAACAAGCGATTCGCTGCTATTCACAGTTGGAGCCGAAGGAGAGGCCAATATTCCGCCGTTATAAAAACTGGTACCATAATCCACGACCGCTTATAAAGCGCCCGGTTCCCAGTGCATAAAAAATACAGGATGCAGAAATGTGTATGTGTGTGCGCACGCGTTTATTTGCACACTGCTGTTGAGCTGTGAGGGTGAAACACGAGTAAGAGAGAGAGAAAGAAAGAGAGAAGGGGGTGGAGGACTGAGCACGCGCGCGCACGTGTGCGTGATTCTGTGTGTGGGGGGGCGCACGTTTCCCATATACAACCTATCTTTAGCCTATGCATTTCACATTTTGTACTTGCCTCTTGGAAAAATTATAATAATGTTGCAGCGAGTGTAAACTCAGTGTCCTGCTTCAGGCTACAGTATAGTGTCTACAGCAGGTCTGTGCGTGTGTGACTGGGGTCCTGGGCCAAAATCGTGTTGCTGGACCCATAGTGACCCCCATAGTACCTGGCATTATTTTCCCAGACACCCAGAAACCAACTAGCTAAAATGATCAGTTGATTGATCGATTAGTCAAATGAAAACAATACTTACTGTAAATTTTCAATATTTAAAAAATCTGTAAAAGTATTTTTAAGCAAAAATGCCACAAAAAAGTGCATCTTTCCACTTTCTGAAATTTGAATATTTTGATTATGTTCACTGGGGCTTCAAGGAACAATGATGAGGATGTTTCACTGTTTTCTGACATCTTATACACTGAACAATTGATTATTAATGAAAAGAATTGCAATTGCTGGCTGCAGCCTTTATGGAATGCCACGTATCCAAAGGTTTTCTTGACAGAAAAAACTTTGCAGCAAATGACCTCAATATAAAACAGTCAAGGTCTTTAAGTGATTTTGACACTGGACCCTCTTAAGAGCAGGATGGAGGAAGGAGAATGTGTCGCTGCTAAATCTGCTAGGTTGATTCATTTATGGACATAAAGATATGGAGTAAACCTGGGGCTTTTGGAGCTGCTAATCCACCTCGAATGTCCAAAAGGTGTCTTAACTTTTTATTTTCTTAGCCTGAGAAATTAGACACTAATTATTTTAATGCAAAATCCTCAATACAAATTAAAGTAGGTCTACAGACATATTTTACATTAAATGTCAGGGAATGAACCCATTGGGAATCGTAGCTTAGACTTTTTAGTCTATTGCAACAGAGTAGTTTGGGTTAAATTAGTTTTCATAGATCTGAAGCCTTATGGTTTATGTTGTGACTCTTTCAGTGCTTAGACCTGTTGAAACCAAGCAAACTACTGGCTTTCTGACACATCTGCTACCAGTCAACTGATAATAAATCCTGGCAATAAAGTTGAATGCTACTTGATAACAACTGCCCTTCATTTCCTCAACACCTAAAGAAAAAAATTAATGCAAACGCAGGAACTGCACCGAGAAGAGAAGCTGGGGAGCCAAAATGGCACCCTGAGCAGGCGTATGCTGCGTTTGGGTGAGGTGGGGAAAATGAAAACTACAACTTGTATTTTTAATATGAACGACCCAACATAGCAATTAACACATCTAGAAAACAAGTGTTATGCTGGAGTTTACAAGAAGTTTAGGTTGTCGAGTTGTAAAGTAAAAATTAAAAAAAGAAAAGACAGTTTCTTGAACAAGTAGTTCAGTTGGGCTCTTTTTTGTGTCACCGTAATAAAAATGAATTGGCTGCAGCTGTACATACCCAAGTCAACAGGGGGTTTTGCACAGTTCACCAAGTTATTCCAGGCTAATTGGAAACCACATAGGGATGTTATTGACGTTCATTATTATATCACATTTTTGTCAGTAGCCTATTTCCGGCTTGATGTTGCAGTGTTTCAATAGGCTAATAAGCAGCAGAAACATGATTGATTCATTAAAGATCATGCAAGTTTTTGGTAAACACTTTATATTTCTATCTAAGCCAGATGAAAGACAAAATGTCGACACTATTTAATAACGTTACTCTCTTGGGCCTTTTGGGAAACAGCTTTTTAACATGATATAAGATCTGCAAATACCGTGATCACTGCAATTTTGGGTTCATTTTGGCTAATGTGCTGGTTAATTTACAGGCACTTACATATCTGACACGCATGTCCTCTTCCAAAGACATTTGAAATTGTGTGGTCTCATCACTTCTCTACTTCACTGCTTCAGAGGGTGAAGGCAGCACAGTGCAGCCCCTGCCTTGGGTTTTGATGTTGAGGTGTGGACGCCACCTTGTGGTCAAAACCTGCAAGTGTAACAAGGCCATGAGAAAAATTCAGTCCGGGAGAAAAAAAACATAAGTAAAAATAAAGCTATCCAGGCAAAGAACGCAAACGTGCGACAGAACAAACCAGAGTCATCTGGTTACAGCAACCTACTCCACTCCTCACATTTTATGAATATCAAAACAGGTTCTCATGGGGAACTTAACTTCTGCATCACTAGGACTAGAAGGGCTCTCAACCCTCTAAACACATTCAGTTAAATTCTTTTCACAACACACCGGTGTGTTATTGGCCTTTTTCACAGCAGCCACTTGTCATAGTGGAAAAAGCATAGGTGTTACTAATAACTGTTACTGACCTATAAAAGTGTCCCAGTAAGTCCAGCAGTGAGCTGGTGTGTGCGGTACCAGGCTCCTCAATCTGAGGCAGGTACTGTAAATAACATGAAAATACCTTTTCTATTAACACCTTCAAACAACAACCACATGATTAAATACCTGACTTTCACAATATAGCAAGTAATCAAGAACTGTTGGCACACTAGTCCTAAAGTTACTTAGTTAAAGGTTTTTAAAACCAAACAGCTAAAAAATAGACTAATACTTTTCACAATATTTAAATTGTTATTACTTCTGCTTCCCAGAAATAAAATGCCACAGGACCTTACTCTTTGGAGTCTTTATTTGGCATCTCCATTTATTTTAAAAACTCGTTCTAACTGGCATAAACACAAAGTAAACAGCTGTCTTTTATGTTGGCAGCAGTAGCACTTGTTCTACCAAAAAATAAATAAATAAAATCATTAAAAAAAAGTTAAGCCCTCCTACAGGACATATTTGGTTGTGATGAAACATCCCCATCAGGTTAATTCTCTGGAAATCTCATCTAGACTGAAAGATCTGCCTACAGTAACTCACCCTGTATAAATCAGCCTAGGGTTAGCAGTGGCTTCTCGTGCATCATTGTTTTTTTGTTTGTTTCCATTTCAACCAGTTCATCTTTATACTGTAAAATACAACAGAGGTAGTTTAAAGCTCCCAGTTGGCTACTGCTCAACTGTGTCTTATTGCTCACACCCAGAAGAACGTTTTTATTCCTGACTTGGATCAGGAATAATACATAAAGATATGATAAATACCTCTAGGGGCAAATTCTGAGCCTTTATCAGTGACATTTTGGGGACAATGACCACACCATACTGTCTGACTGTAAAGAAAATGGGGCAGGGCCCTCAGGCACTATTTACACTGATCAAAATTTGACTGCTATTCTGAATA
>NW_018127981.1:509621-512245 GCF_001952655.1 Monopterus albus
TATATTTTTTTTTTTTTCCAGGAATTCCACAAGGTTCCCAATCCTAAATCAGTTATTATGGTACATGGGTGACATCACATTTATTCACACTTTTTTTTTGACAAATGCACACACGTGCATGTTAAATAAAGAGGTATTATTTTGTCCCACATACAATCCTAAGGTCATGAAATAATTTTTATAAGACAAAGCAGCAGGTAACACAGGGAATGGGAAAAAAAATATTACCTGGGTGTACTAACAGATAAAACACACTGAATGAGGTGATATTTTTTATTATTCATGTTACATATTAGGTGTTTTAATGCAGAGTATACATGTACAAATGTAATTTCTCCAAAAATACACAAAACTGAACTTGGACTTGACTACTAATCAGAAAAAGGAGGATTATCTCTCCCCAAATAAAAGTTGCATCTCAATAATGATGTCTTTATTTTCTCCGCTTCGGTTTAAAACTAATCTGGTTGAATTCCACCTAGAGTATAACCTATAACAAGCACTTGACGGGTAGAGACGTACCATAAAAAACACACAATTACATTCATCACCATCGCGTAGAAAGGTTCAACACACGCCTTCCTAATACACTACAGTCAAATAGTTACTGAGGAGGATGAAAACTGCAACATCATTCCACTGGCTAAAAACGTACGCAGGAGATAATTCAATGTAGAGGTTGGAGTTTAAATAAAATCAGATTTGCATTGGTTTATTATAACAGTATAAATGTTGTATTTGTCTTTTGCTTCCCCCCCAACTAAACCTGTAATAGTCTTTTTTCAGTGATAAAACTGACAAACATACATTGTGCAAGTTTTATCGAACAGATTGCTGAAATAAACCTCTGTATAAAATATAAACTCTGAAACTCGCAGCACAGTATTCTAGATTTATGTGACCTGTTTGCACAAAGGTAAAATCCTACTACAGCACCCCACATGCCTCTAAAAACACATCTGAGAAGAAGGGGCATGATCAGTCAGGTACTGACTTATGAATTCACATTAAATGCAATAGTGTACCTTTCAAAGTATAGACTGTAAGACCCTGGAAGATTCTGTGGGTTTCAGTTAGGAGACAGGCCTGTCAGTGTCTTCAGTACCTGTACTGTAACTATGAATGCAAACTCCCTACAACATAAACTCAACAACAGCAGTAGCAGAGCGGCTGGACCTTTAGATTTAACACTCATAAAATAAAACACATTCTCTCAAAATAATTTCCATTCCCATTACTTCAAACTGAACTTTTTTGTCGGTTGTGTGCAATATACAGTTAAAAACACTATTCAACATTATAACTGGCCCTTGGTGGGTGTATCTGTCCACTTATAGAGAGCCATCCTCTTATTTAGCAGTAATATGGCCTTGTTCATCTCTCATTTGTTTGGCCACCTGACAGGTACACAACCCATATAGGCACTATGCAACCACGTCGAAAAAGTAAAATAAAGTTTTTTGAACATAGCAATATACTGTGAATATATAATTCAATCTATAAAACAACAGCCCTCTTGTGGCTCCTAGTTCTAATACATATATTAGTCTAAGTGTAAATTATGTATGACAAAATCTAATATAACAAATAGGTACCTCCATAGTAACACGTATACAATCTCATATTAACATACTGCAATGAGAAAAAATACAAAAGCCTCCACAGAATTTGTTGTATTTGGAGCCAAAGTCAGCTGGAAGGGCCTGGAGAATCTAGCTGAAATCCATCAACTGCCACTGCTACAGTGCTCCCAAGCAAGGCATTAAACTACCTTCTGTGTGGGCAGCAATATACTGTAAGCCTGGCAGCAGTGCTCCAACTCTTCTGGACAATAAAAGTTTACTGCTTTTTCACAAGCTGCCCGTAGCCTCCACCCGGCTGCCGCCGTGCCTCCCGCTGATGACAGACCATTTATCACTGCTAATTTTCTGGGCTACTTTTCTCACTGAACTCCATATGAACAAATAACCATTAGCTGATGAATGAGCAGTTATAAAGTGAGGGTTGATGGAAATGTGGGGTTGCCTACTTGAGGGTTCAACTCTTTTGTTACCTTTGGAAAGAACAAACAAGGAAAATTTAAAACTTCCTCTTTATTTACATTTCCTACTGAACCCCAGCTTGGTGATTTGAACCAGGTCACTTATATGTTGAGATGTTTGGACTATATTTAAGCTAAATTTGGTTTGAGAAAGGAACAATTTTGGTATAGCAATCACTGTTTCAATAGCAATTAAATGATCATGAGTCAGTGAAGTATGTTTTTTAAAATTTTTTAAAGGTAACATTAAAAATTAAAACGTCCAATTATGGATCATGTATTTATTTACTATTAATTAAGAAGTGAAAAAGCAGTGATCTTTCTTTTCATTTTGTCTATTATACTTTGTCTTTTCTGCAGTGCTGTATATTAAGTTATGAGTGCTCATGTTCTTCCTAACGTGGCCCACACATTAACAAATCATCAGGAAGTTTAAATAATTTCCCTCATCACTGTAAAACATGATAAATGCAAAGGCATATTCCAAAGTTAACAGTACAAATATTAGAGAAACACTAGCAAAGAGGAACATTTACTAACGAGTAGTGAGGTTATAATCATGTAGAGGTGATACTATGAGAGC
>NW_018127981.1:512351-523481 GCF_001952655.1 Monopterus albus
AACACTGCCACATATCACATACACAGTATTCCTGTGGCAACTGTGAAACAGTCATTGTGTCTTGTGTTTACTTTCTCTGCCTCAGTACAAACTCACATTCTCCCACTCCACGAGGTACTGCACCTTTCCATCGGGTGTGACACGTCTCGCCAAGATCCTCACTGCTTCCCCTCCTCCCCAGCTCCTGGCCACTGTCCCATCCCCCCCTCCGACTCCCATCGCCCCTCCACCACCTCCAACCATGCCACCCCCTCCGCCCATCCCAGGCTGGTAAGGGGGCAGGTCACGTAGGACAAGGGGCTCCAGCGGCTTCTGCCCCGGCTGGTGCTGGTGTTGGTGGTTGTGATGGTGCTGGTGGAGGTGGTGGTGGTGATGGCTGCCGCTGGAGTCGAGGGGGTAGGGGAAGCACGGTGGCGGTAACCTGCAGGGGTCCTCCATGCTGGGAGAAGAGGAGAGACAAGCATAGGAGACAGGAAGAAGGACTGATGCATTTGGACGTCGTTCACCTTTAAAACAGTTTTTATAAAGAAACAAAGTTTTTAAAGTTTTTCTAGTTGTAAATTTTAAAAACTATAACGGACATATACATTGCCTTAACTAGCTGTCACCACTACGAGTATAAAGTGCTGTTGTTTTCGTACTGATAAGTCTGGGTGTGGTGTCACACCTGACATCAATTTGAAGGAGTCTATACTATATGTCCCGTCAGAGTACAGGCTGGGAATACCTGAAGACTTAATGTCAAAACGTTGTTGAGTGGTAGCTTGGCCTCAATAAATATGATTTCTGAAGCATCAAATCAGTTTGCGGAGTATAATCTTTTTACTTTACTAATACTTGCATCGTGGCCTATACACCTGATGCAAAAAGTTTTGGGGGAGGTGCATGTACTTTACTCAACATATTTATTGAATAATATTTGACTTAATGTTATTACTATATATGTATGAATAGAAAGAGTTGTAGGAAATGTTGATGCCAGATGATTAAAACCTGTTGTAGTGATGAAGACTCCTGGAGAGTGCAGTATTTCCATTGTAGGTGGTGTGGTACAGGGCATACATCCTCTTGGGAGGAGAGCTGTGGATGGGACACACAAAGACTGAAGACAACATTTGATTTACAGATTTAATCAAAACTAGAATTACTGCCTTTTGGTTGAATGCCTCTGTTGTCAACTTGCAGGTTACATGCAAGTTGTTCATGAGATATCACATTTATGAGAATAGGATGGACGGACGTGAAGACATAATGCCTCCAGCCTCAGCTGTCGTTGATGCAAAGGCATGAAACATATTTCGTTGTATCTACTGTGGTCGTGCACATGAGCTTATTTAGTTAATGTTTTGTGCTTCTGGCCTCCAGGTGGCCGAAACAAACCAGATTAGTGTTGTTTTCTGACACACTGCACATTAAATATCATTATCACAAGCAGCACAAGCTCTGGAATCATATAATATATTGCACAGGGTCCCATAGTATTTTGGAGAAAATTTAGGCAGCCAAAATACTTCAAAGACAAATTTCAACCAGAAGTCAATCTGCCAAGCATTCCCGACTCCAAATGTGTTACTTGTAATACAGATGGACTGACCCTTAAACTCTTCTCATGGCCACCAATAAGGTATCACCACAGAAACAAAAATGGCACCGGACCCCTTACCTCAAATTAAACTCCTCCTCTGACTTCCTGGAGTTGTAAAGGCTCACCCCCCCCATGTAACCATGGCAACATGGCAGTAGCTCAATAGGGTTGGCAGGACCTGGAGGTGGACAAGCCTGTGGACAGGAGACAGGCACAGATCAGCTTGTGTCTGGATGCCAACATCACCACAGGTCTCAATCAAGCTCTGTGCTCACTCACGCATAAAGTTAATTCTGCATAATGAACATTCAGGAGGTTTCCAATAAATCTATTTGGATACAGGTGCTTATACCGAAAATCACAGTGGCAACGTTTTTAAACTGAGCTGATATATTTTTGTTTTTTGCATCCTTAAAAAACACACACTAGCTTGAATGCCATGTTCATGCATCGCCTGAGGGTAGTTAGTCTATAAATCTGCACTTATAAAATGAATGGATGTGAGTCCCACAAGCTTAAGGCTCATCAGGCACAGCCACCGGACGTCCTGCCTAAAAGTATCAGCTCATAGCACACTTCATGGAGTTGACTGATTAGTGAGACAGTTCTCCTCACACACTGACTCGTGACCCGTGAAAAGTAAAAACAGAGCATCATCCGTCACTGGAAACATCTTCACCTAAAGGCTTTCACATTTCTCATCGCTGGACTGTGACATATGGCATCACACATATGGCCCATTATCTCCTCTAGCGTTACTATTAAGAAGGGAGATTATTATTCAGTGGCCTTAGTCGATGTTGGCGCCTTTAAATGGATGTGCTTTGTCAATGCTGCACTGACAAGGTGCCAGCGCCACCTGGCCAAGCTGTAATCAACTGCAAAGTGCACTTGGAAGTGATCCCAGGCTACGCATATCAGTATTTTTTCCCATCCCACGTTCCTTACTACAATAGACCTGCTCCTACACGATGGACTGAGATTAGCATCAATCAGAGAGGCACAACGGGGCCTGGATGTGCTCTATGGATACAGGATTACTGTATGTGCACAAACAGGGATCACAGTGATGTGTAGGAGGACACAGTACAATGAGCATTCTCCATGTAGAATACTGTGTAAAAATAGCAACAGCCACATGTGATGTTGCCTGTTTCAGTGTGACCCACTCGGAATTGGGTCTGATGATCATAATAAATGCGGAGCTGAACTGCAGATGCTGATGAAACACACAGGGGGGTTTGTGTGCATTCAGCATTGTATTTGAATTAAACATTTTAACTGAGCCAAGCACATGACAGCTCATCTCTCACGTGATACCTTTACCGTAACTGGAAAGGCATTGAAGACAGTGAAAAAGGAGAAGAAAAATACTGAGGCACTGAGCTGCGCTGGGTGTTAAAAGACACACAGACTGATCTAGACTGTGAAATGAACCTTCATCACAGTGTCTGACTGACAGGTTATTTGGCTCACAGAAAGCTGTTTACCTGATGGCATAAAAACAGAAAAAGGGGGGGTGGATGATCAGAAAGGTTTGGTGGCCCGGACCTCCCTCCTCCCCTGTGCTGGAGACAGAGGCACTGACCTGTGTCTCTATGATGCGACGCTTTGATTTACGTGACTCTGGCCCCCCCGGTCTCCTCTGGCAGGGTAGTGACAGCGGGCTGAAGTGAACAACAACACACAAATTAATATACCATAAAAAAATACTAAGATAAAAACACATATAGTCCCAAAGTGCAATGTTTAGTTTATAACAGTGTGTCTCTGTCAGTGTGTCTATTGTAAAATAGAGGAAGATGAGAGCAGTGAGATGATGTACTGAATGACTGTGATATATTAGTAACAAATTTGGCATACTATATATGCCATATATACCCACACATCATCAGGAAAGAGGTTGAAAATGTGAAACAAGAAATAAATAAAAATAAATATAAACAGTTCTCCCCAAACTGAACCTGAACTTGCCTTCTGCAGCTGGCTTGTTTATGAAAATAGGTCTTGAAGTCTAGAACCCCCAAAGTGGCCCTTAGAGACTGAAATGCCCATTACAACCCATAATTAGAAAACGCTGCATAAAATAGACGTGTTCTTCGTGCTATAACAAGAGATGTACAAGTAGTGGGAATGTAAATGTACATTTTGCTAAAGTAAAGACTTGGGAGTCATTGAGATCTACAGGATTTACTGGCATGAATGTGTTCAGTAACGTGCACTGCAATCTGACCAATTCTTTATGTGATATCTTGTGCACAGAGTTGACATTTTGGCCTGAGGGTGATATAGAAGGATGCTTATCGAGTAGCCAATATACAAAGGTCTTTTGGCTCTCTTTATGGGAGTGGTGAGGTTTATAACAAGAGAAATCCCATTGGGTTTAGATATTTCTTATACAATTCTGTGTGTTACTTTTGGCCTGATGGTGGCACAACAAGGTCACACTTGGATCCATAAAAACCCATAGCAATCTGAACAAAAACCCGGCATTAGTTTCATAATCAGAAGGGCATCCTATCACAGTGATGAATATCTGAACCAAACTTCATGGCATTTTTGAATGTAGTTGAAAAAATAGTAGGGCAGTGGTTAGCACTGTCGCCTCACAGCAAGAAGGTTCTGGGTTGGAGCCCTGGGTCGACCCAGGGCCTTTCTGTGTGGAGTTTGCATGTTCTCCCTGTGCCTGTGGGGGGTTCTCTCCAGGTACTCCGGCTTCCTCCCACAGTCTAAAGACATGCAGTTTAGGTTGAGTGGCGACTAAATTGCCCGCAGGAGTGAGTGTGAGTGGTTGTTTGTGTCTAAGTGTCAGCCGTGATAGACTGACGACCTGTCCAGGGTGGACTCCGCCTCTCACCCAACGTCAGTTGGGATTGGCTCTAGCCAATGGATGGAGGGATGGATGAAAAAACAACTTACTGTGGACACTAGTATCTCAGAAAAACTGAGTGTGCCACCTGCAACACAGAGTAAGCCAGGCTAATAAAGCTGAACAACACCTTTGTAAAATAACCTTGCTGCAGGACACGTGCATGCACATGTGAACTCATGCTTACAGATGCACACACATAAGCACACAGGGGGGTTTTATACTCTTTTAGAAGAATATTATGATGCTGATGCTTTTGCTAGCATGTAAAAATGGCAGTCCTTTGATTTCTGAGTTAATTGCTCTTGTGTAATGTACGCCCTGTGGGAACCCCAGAGGTCTTACTGAGATATGAGATGAAAAGAGAGATGCTGTCGTTACTGACCTTCTCCGGTGCGTGATGTTGATAGGTGGGTCAGTGATGAGGGGAGACGAATCAGAAGTCAGTGGAGGTGGGGCTCGGACCTGAAGCCCAAACAGACACTTCTTCTTCTTAATCTCCTTCCCAGAGACAAACCTACGTGACATCAAAGAAACACCTCATACAAGACAGCCTTACTGTAGCTCTTCAAATGTATCCTCACCTTGTGTTGTTTCTTTTCATTACTCCGCTTTGATGCCAGTAAAGAACAGTGAAAATAATGAAAATTGTCCTGATGAAAAAGTGGAGCAGACTTTGCCTGGAGGGATTTGCAGTTTTGTAACTGCAAGGCTGTTTTTTTGTTGTGTAAATTTCAATTAAAACCCACTAAAAGCAATTGGTTGGTTGGCGGTGACTTGTTACTCTAATTGAATACTAGCAACCTGTGCCCAACAAGGTAAAAAGTGTTAAATCTAATCGGGTCTAATTCGCAGCCACTTTTTGCTCATGTATTTTTCAAAGTCACACATTTCACCTTGGTCATTTCAGCCTGCGTGTCCGACGTTACGGACTATGACGCACTATGAAGACCCCTCTGTTCGTGGAGTGCTATTCATCAGTTCAGTTCTGTGTAGTCAGTGTTCACTCTTCTCATCATATGCAATGACTTACCTGTCCTTGTGGGAGTTCAGAGCGTTGAGGAGATTGTGACAGCGGTCTTGCCTTGGCGTGTCAGAGAGCTGGAGGACAGACAGGAATGAAAAATCAAAACTCTGTTTACAGAGTGTAGAGCTATCAGACAGAAAACCTTTAATGCATACAATCAGTTCCTTTTACACTGACAGCATCGATGTTGGTATAGATAACTACTTGTTGCAGCTATGTGGCTGAAAAACCTTGCTGTCATGTGATGACAGGACAAACAATGCACTTCAAAATATCTCTGAAAAGCAGCTTGAAGGAGAACCCACAACCTCAGATGCATGTGCAGGAGACACTCAGAAATTCTTCCTGGAGTGTTTCACAGTCACCTCTACTTTTATTTTCCTGTTTATTCTCCGTGGAGCAACTTCAGACTTTAAAGCACACGGTTTCACAACTTTGTGTCTTAGCAGTCTAGTCTGAAGATTTGTCAGAACCCAGTCATGTTGTGACTGTGTCCTAGATCTGCGATTCCCAACCAGGAGTTCCTGAAGATGCATGTGGAAAGACCATGTTTAATGGGCAATAAACAGCCAAACAGGATAAAATGGTGTGACTGATTTTTAGTAGATCTATTGTCACAATATCCAGCAGCTATGAATAGTTCCCAGCAAGTGAAGCACACCTCCAACTACCCTTAGTCGGCTGTAGCACCAGGTGTGGGCACGTGTTTGGCTCAGAAAGCAACAGTAGTTAGCAAGAAAGCAGAGAAGCTGAAATAGTTTGTTTAAACTATCAGATAAACATGTCAAACTGTTAGCTAAAAGCAATGGAAAAAAAGGTTGAAATAGTGAGTTGACAGTGTTGGATAAAGAGTTAACATATCTATCGAAAAGCACTGGATAAATGCATGAAAAAGCTAAAAAGCTAAAAGCACCCTCGAAATAACAAAAACGAGTTGGAAAAACAGTTGAAATTAGTAACATTGGCTAAAATGAAATGAAATACTACAGTAATGAAATATGAGAGTTAGCTAAAGGCAATGGATAAATGCTGACATATTTAAACAGAGGTACTGTATTAGATAAATAGATGAATTATTTATCTCAAAGTCATAATCATTAAAATGAGCTAAAAGTAAGCTAATGGACAAACACTTGAAATATCTAATGGACAAGTAAAATAACTGGTTGAATTGTTCTCTGCACTGTAAGTGGTTATAGTACAAATGCAGACCAAACTGATCTAACCAACTATTTGAAAAAGTACACTAAATAGTAGTGGTAAATAATATGCATTTTAAAGTCATCTGAAATGAACCGTGGCTCTGGGGGTTTGTCAAAATCACTATTTACTATAAAGCCTACTGTAATGCACTAGTTATCTGAGTATCTGAATTCTGAGTATGTAAATCCAGTTATTGTATGTATAGTGACCTCAGAATTTCCACAATGGAAGCAATGTAAGTAGCTTGAACACTACGTTCTACTAACAATCCCAAAATGCAATGCTCCAGCTCAAAAGGTGATGAAAAATGTGTGAAATCTCACTTTACTGCTCACTGCTACCGAGAGTCCACTACACAGGGAGTAGCGAATGAGTGAATAAGGGAGTGATTTTTGCCAAAGCCACCCATTTCTATAGCTCGGTGTTCCCCTTTAAGCTTAAATAGAGGTCATACTTCTTTAAATGTAATTTTTACCTTAATAGCTGTTAATAAGCTTTAAGTCTAATATGCAAAAAGGCTGGCAGCATTTCACATCATTTCATCATGGTGCTTAAAGGGGGAAATATCAATACCGCTCCTAGGAGCAATGAGTCCCAATTCTCATTGGTGAAGGACAGGATTTCATGGTCAAAATCAAAGTATTTCCTCTTGCAGCACAGCGAGAGATGGTAGAGCACTAAATGAGCCAAATCCACCCTGCATTTCAAATAAGAAACAGTAAGAGTTAGATACTGAGAAACAAAAAAGAAAATACTACTAAATATTACACAAAACATGTAAGCCTACACATACCATGTATTACAAAGAGCAGTACTGGTTCTGTGAAGCAGTAGTAACACAATTCTCAAGTTCATAAGAAGAAATAAAAATGTACTGAAAGGCAACTTTGATTTTAAAATTAGCTTGAAGAAGAACAGCTAGAAATTTATTCTAACTACTGTTTTTTTAAAGTACTGCCTAAATAATTGTGTGAAAAACTGCAGTGATCTTTCACTGTAAAGGTGTTACTGTAGCATCACCAGGTCATGGGTAGTCTTTGGATGGTCTCTGGTCCCTTTGCACACACCGAGCACTGGAACTGATAAAACCTAGAAGCACATGGACATAAGAAAACGATCAGACAGGTGCACAGTTTCCGAAAAAACTGTCGCCTATCTTTTTGTGTGAAATATAGCATGTACAATCTGTACACTGCTATTTTCTTCCAAAACAAGTATATTTTTTTTACTTCATATTGTGTCATCCAAGTCATTCATACATGCTGATTTTTTTATTATTGTGTTAAGAAGCTTTACAGTTCTTCTTTCCCTTTACTTTATTTACAGTTTATATGTCACTCTCTGGTTGGCATGGTGGTGCAGTGATTAGTGCTGTCGCTTCACAGCAAGAAGTTTCCCGGTTCGGGCCTCCGCTGAATCCAAAGGCCTTTTTGTGCCGAGTTTGCACATTCTCCCTGTGCCTGTGTGGATTTTCTCCAGGTCCACAGTCCAAAGACATGCAGCTTAGTTTGATTGGTGACTCTAAATTGCCCGTAGGAATGAGTGTGGGGGTGTGGTTGTTTGTCTCTAAGTGTCAGCCCTGTGATAGACTGGTGACCTGTCCAGGGTGGACCCTCGCCCAGTGACAGCTGGGATTGGCTCCACCCCCCACCCCCTTGCGACCCTGTTCAGCATAAGCAGTATAGATAATGGATGGATGGACGTAATGCTCTTCTCTAGATATTTCCTCCTGTAATCAGCATGACCTGAGAATAAATGGATCTGTCCCACACTATCCTGTTCTAGATGACCCCTGACACTTACCTTTGACAAACCAACACAACACTGTGTGCATCTGTCCTTCTACAAGCATGTGTTCGCTGAAGGTCACAGGAAAAAATGAAGCACAGTCACAGCACAAAGGCAGCACATGCTTACTATTCCAACTGTGAACTCAGTCTTCACTATCCCTCTACCACCTGCTTGGCAGATGTTGTACACATCCAGCCTGACGCTCCCCATCTGTCAATCTAAGTCTAATCCCTCCTTTTTTTTCGCACTCCTGTCGGACAGGCTCAGCAATAACAATGTGTCAGCGTGGGTCCAAAACCCAGTCGGCTAATACAGGCAGTTAATGGCAATAATAACTTAATGGATGGACACATTTTATTACACGCATGAGGTGCGGCCTATCAAAGTGCACTGCGATCAGCACCTTGCATATCCACCCAGTAGCAGAGAGGTGACATGTCTGCTCTGCTGTCTGTCACTGTCCACTGAGTTATTAATATGATTAACATGCACACTGGTAATTTAGTCTTAAGCTAACTAGGGCAGTTTTCTAACAAGTCATACAGACATCTTCATGAGTGGGGCCTGCTCCTAAGACACTCAATCTATTAGTGGATAGAAATGTATTAGCAATTTTGATAATAAATTAGAAAGTCACTTTCGGCTTTTCCTGTTCAAGGGTCCTCACTGACAACTTCCATGTTGACATTTGGCACATGTTTTACGCCAGATGCCCTTCCTGACACAACGTGGATTCAAACCTGGGGCGCAGCGGTGAGAGGACTGCGTCTTAACCACTAGCCTACCAGGGAGGCCACAAATTTTGATAATAGTTTATTTTTTATAGATTGGCTTGAAATCTGACTATACATAACCCAGTCAGCACAAGTAGGTGTAGTAGGCTCGGTCCATCCCAGATATCGTACCCATTAAAGAAATACACAACCTGTGGTGAGTGGTAAATATAAAAAACACCGATCAATGTAAACCAGGTCAACAGAAAAGTCACATCTCACATCAAAACACAATTGAAATATCTGATCCTAGCTGATATATTATATCACTTTTTATGCTTTTTGTCATTTAGCCTAAATTTAATACATTTTCAAAAAAATGTAAAGCTATAATTTATAATGATGATGATGATGTTTTTAAATTGACTCATATTTATTTACTATTAATATCATCTTCGGTATTTTTCTGCATTCAGATTGTCCTCAAAAAGCAAGGGATCACTGACACAAAGAAATGTATTTGTGAGTATAAAGAAGCCACAGTTTCTACAGTAATGCTAAATAACACACCTGTCCCCATACAGTAATGGCTTGGCTAGACACTGTGTGCAGGCCTCGTGGAACCACTGACCACAGCTTCCACACTGTAACATCTTCAGGTTCCACCTGCAGGAAACAAGAAAACACCAAGACACCTTAAACATATGAATGACTTAATGTGTCTAACATTAGTCACCTGACAGGTTTTATGCATATGTGAGGAAGGATGAGGGCTGCTGGCTGCAGGTGCCTGGCAGGTCACATTTCCTATGGTCAAATGTGTCTTCAGGCAAAACTCTCACTTTGTCTTTCTAGCGATAAAGATACAGAAGTTGAGAGTAAATTACTTCCACGTTTATATAGCCGTTTCTTGGTTTGTTCACAGCATAACTCATGAAGTAATGAATAGATTTGGGTGAAATTCATTGGAGATGTAGGGTTTAGCCAAAAGAACAATCCATTAAGTTGTGGTGTTGGTCTTGATCATCACCCAAATACAGATTTCTTTTTTCTTTGCCATTGCAACATAGGGTCAATTTCAATATTTTTGCTTCAAACTCCATACATAATGTGTACAATGGCTGGACAAACACTGCACAATAACATCCACATAAGATTTACCACACACTAAAGTATGATCTGGATCCAAGTAATATTCCATAATGTTCAAATTTATAGGGATCATGAAAAACTCACTACTGTGAGGCAATAAATAATGCTACAGACTTGAACTAGGATTAAATTCTAGGTGAAACACTGTTGATTCAATAGGATGTCAATAGATTTGTTCAAACTATCATGGGACTATTGCTTTTAGGTGGAATGGTATTATGGGGACACTGATCTACCTTGGTGGAGGTTTGCCATCTCTGAGTCCTGCCTAGTTTTATTCTGCTTAAGATGTCAGGTGGGTGGAGTTTGCCACTGTTAGAAATTAATAAATTAGTCAGATAATTATTAGACTTTAATGTGTTATTAATTCAGTTTAGTAAGATTCAAAGTCTGCTCTTGTGTGCTTTGCTTCAAGGTTAGAAGATAATGTTGATTCTGAAAAGTGTACCTTGACACCAGTTGTTTTCTTGTATTAATCTTGTGTAAGAATTACTGTATGTCTGAATGTTTTAGTTACACGCCACGTAAACAACAACACACACACACATGGAATTCTTCACTTTGTTATGACTAGTGCTTGATGCATGCGGAGCATAAGATATGAGAAGGAGACGTCGAACTGTCTCCAACTCGTGATGTTTTTACATCTGTCTGTGTAAGGGGTTAGCCCAAAACCTTATAAATGTATTAGGTTCTGTGTTTCCGGGGTCTCTCTTCTCCAGCAGCTTGTCTGAGGGAGAGAGCCACCCGGGTTGTTTTTTCTGTAACTTTTATTTGTGGCTTTTTTAAA
>NW_018127981.1:524211-541497 GCF_001952655.1 Monopterus albus
TCACGACAAAAGAGAAAAAGGAAGCAGAGTATGGAAAATACAGCAGGCGAAGTCAAAGGTAGTTTGGTGTATTTTCTTTGACTGACCACAACTGAATGGACTGCACTGTAAGCATCAAACTAAGAAATCTCGCAGATACTGTTTGACACATCTGATATGCTGCATGCAGAATGCAAATAACCCACAAGATGACATTGACATAGATCAGATCAGGATTTGAAAGAAAATGTCAAACGTTATAGAGCATGTATGTACAGTACAGTCAAACTTAAACTGGCCTCTGCAGTCTCACTCACTCTCCAGGTCCAGCACAGTAGCAGTAACACTGCTGCTGATTGGTCAGATGCTGCGGGTCCCAGTCTAAAGATGACAGCTGGTAAGGGAGGCGGAGTTTCATAAACTGCATGAGCCGGGCGAAACGTCCCCGTTTGAGGGCCCCACCTCTCTGAAAACACAATTTTAGGACAGAGCTGATTTGGTCGGTGACCTCTCAAATCACTGTCACGTCAGAGCAGTGAAGGAGACGGATCACATTCAGTGGGGGGAAAGCAATTCCTCTCATTTTATTGTAGGTCAACTATGAGAGATTGTGTCTGAGGCATCGAAGTCTGGTCAATGAGATATGGACATTGACCGATTGACAATTAACTGGGTGTCTTCTCAACTCATATCTACAGAACTGGAGCACATGTGATTGATTGACTTTAAACGTACTTCTCGCAACTTCAGCGCAGCTTTTCAGCTTCATAACTATTGACTGTTTGTGATTTCTTGGACACCATGTAGAACATCTAATTCTGAAGTCAATACTGAGGGAATTAATGTGCTCAGATAAACCCGCTGCCTGCCATACACAACAGCGTAATGGAGAACAAGTCTGATGTGTTTGACAGGATTTCTCCCATATTACATCCCAAATGCTTTTTCGCTACCGTGTGAGACAGAGAGATTAGCAGCCTGACCTTGGTTGCAACTGCAAAGACACATTGCCGACATATCCATGAATCGCTGTCAGCTTCCGGTTCGATGGCTGGCGTGTGGCACTCTGGATGATAACCTGTAATGGGAGGAGGAAGCAGAGCGTTTAATTCGTGTTTACAAAAGCGACAGCCAGAGTGACAATAATAGCAAAGCAGTTCCACGTTTAGTGCTCTGCTGGTTTGTGTCCACAGCATGCAAAAGACTTTACTATACTATTTGAATCTGGTGTAGGGGTTGTCAGATTTTTTTCACAAAACAAACTGTTAGCAACCCTGGTGGCCTGACAGAGCTGTGAAGATGTGACGGTAACATCTGCTGCTATTTCTTGCCTGTGCAACCTGGTGCTGAGTGCCATTCTAAAACTTCCTCCCACTTGCACTTTAGTATATCTAATTTCATTGTAATACTTTTAAAGTTCCCACTCCACTCAAAAAAAATTTGTTTAGTTTACTGTTGCTTCACTGGGATGTTTGGCTGTGTCTGTGCAGAGTGATATATGTGCATGGTTTGCACCAGATGATGTTTTCACATTCATCTGCTGAGGGGGGAAGAGTTTCTCTGTGCTTACTTTAAATCTGAGTTTACAGCATGCACAGTTAAAGCTTGACTCTGTGATATCACAGCTAGTTTGGAAGCCAACCAGGGTCCAATATGCAACTTGCAGAATTCAGTCCACACACATTTGTCAGTGAAATAGGAGACATCTTGAATGAAATTAAAGATATCTGCATATTTTCAGATCCTGGATTTGCCAATGAAGAGGAAGCAGAAGTAATTTTAAGAAATTTTATCTAGATAATTAAACAGTTTGTATAAACATTATAAACATCCAGAAGTATTTTTAAATGTCTTAAATCATGTCAGCAAGGGACTTTAAAGTTTGTGTATGAAGTTTATAGGCATCTTATTCATTTTCATTCCAGTCAGGATGCAGATGCAACAGCACACAGCTCATACTTTCTCTAATAATAACACCAGTATTTACCATACTATGTCAAAACTTCAAGGTCAGTGCAAGAACTGCTAGAGGACCCCTATCTGACGGGGCATGATGAGGTGTGCTTCCTTACCTTGGCGACATTTAAGACAATTTATGAGGGGTTCTTTAAGAGGCGGAGCCTCACAAATACAGCAAACTTCTTCCACTCCAGCAGCAACTGAGGCAAACACAGAGAGGAGAGAAGCAGGGGAGGGGAGGAAGTAAATATGAGAGAGGAAGATGGAGAGCGAGCAGTCAACGGCATTAATTTATGTATATTGATTCACATTCTTGCCACCTCATTGATTTCAGTGTCTCCTGCACCCTGTCAGATTTCACTTCATTTGACAGGGTGATACTCAGCCTGGTCCTAACAAGAGTCCAACTTCCCCCTTCGCTTGATGTTGGGTGGAGTGGGGGCACAACTTCCCTGAGGAGTCATCAGTCTAATAAACTCATAAGCAGACTCTAATGTACCAATTACATCTCAGTGTGCCCTCATCAGAACACTCAGCATCATAACCTTGAACGAAACTCTAATCTCTTTTCTGCATTTTTCTTGGATGACAATTCAGAGATTCTGAGACAAAAGGTACAAAAACGGAAAGTTTTACGATCACAAGGGGAAAGAATCAGAAACAGTCCCACAACACCTCAGGCAGTTTCAGAATGGAAACGAACACTTTCAGTGCAAGTTCAGTGGAAAATCTACGTGTCCAGAAGCCTCAAACTATGAGCATTTATTTAAATCTAAGAAAGACAAAGTGCCCCCACCAGGAAGCTGCTTACTCTTCCACCTGAGAGAATAGGGAGGAAAATAGTAGTTCTACTTACATGAGTGAATGTCCTTTCTCAGTACCCAGAACTCCGAGTTGTCCTCAAATCTCACCAGACAACACTGCTTGACTCCATCTACCTGAGAGGAGATAGCAGGTGAGCAGAATGATTGACAAAACTAAATGGAAGTCTTTTCAGATTCACATGAACACACTCACTGACTCACACAAACGCAGTGAACACACATAGTGAAAAGTGTCTTTCTGCCACACACACACTTACTCTTTTCACATTGCCGAGGTACAGTAGTCCATCACTCCATCGAGCCAACACATCATCTCCTTCACTTACTCCCCCCATCCTGAGGAGAGAGACAGATGGAAGAGAGAAGGACTCATGTGAAATGGAAATCCGATTTATTTGCTGAATACTTCGCTGCCATTGCTGACAGAGGGGTTTACAGCTTCGGTGCAAAAGGGTTAAAAGCTCCCCCACTCCTCCTTCTAGACCAGAGCATAGCGACAGACTGTATCCACCACAGTGAAAGATGAGAGTGAGTACACACCAAGAACGCAAGACAAATGATTACTGCACACATGAAACACACACACTGAGAACACTGCATGATGACTGCTGCAATACAGTTTAACAAAGATCACTGTGCAGCTACTTGAAGCATCTGCCATGCACTTTCCTCACATTTTCTTCTCTTCTAACATCTTTTTTTTTTTAAACTTGATGTATGAAAAGCCTGTGCAGGTATTATTCCTGCATGCTGAGCATTTGTTCCAGTGCATGCACTCAAGTCAATTTAGACGCAGGATAAATAACAGTGCATGGAGCCTTTTATGAAGCAAAAGGAAATCGGGCAAATTGTACAGTAAGCTGGCCGGTGAAGGGTACCTGTGAAGTCGAACTCCTTTCCGTCGGGGTCACAGTGATTCCTGGACAGGCTGGACATGAAATGCCCTCATCTGCTGTGGATCTCCGCTACCCAATTACTGCTCGCTCGGATGCGCAGCTTGTGTGTTTGCAAAAAGTGGAGGATGTGCATGTATGTTCCCGTCTGTGCCAAGCGCCTGTGTCAGTCAAGCCGAGGAGGACGAGGGGGAGGGGGGAAAGGCGACTGACTGTCCGTCCGTCTCTCAGTCTAGTTTGTCCGTCCTCATCGATGCCATTTCGTCATGTTCCCGTCGCTTTTGCTCTCTTCCTCCCCTCTCCGCCACCTCCTACTGATGCTATTAAGGCGGGTTTGTCAGAGCAGCACCGGAATCAAGCCGCCAGAGACGCCATCATCCCTGCTTCTCGCTCGTTGTGACGCAGACATAAAACACCGAGATAGAGTGGGAGGGAGATACTGATAAAGGGGGATCCAGAGGTGGCGGGGGCGTCCACAGTGACAGCACCTTCCCGTCTGAGGGATTGTCCCTAAATCTTTGTGACAAGGTGGGACTGTGATGTCTGAGAGCAGGAGGGAGGGATGGCGGTGCGCTAAAAGCCAGCGGAAGCAGCGCGCGCAGAGACAGGAGCCAATTAAGTGGCCAATTAGTGAGTTTAGCCGCCTCATTAATTGGTCTCGAACAAGAGGGTCCAGCCAAGTTGAGGAAGACCATGGAGAAAAGTTTGAAAACTGAAGAAACACAGCGGATCACTTACTTATCTTTATCAAAATGATGATTAGCCTCCATCTTAGCCAACTTAAGGCAGTGTAAATGGTGCATTTGATTTATTAAGGGGAACTGTTTTAGGGGTTATATTAGACATTATACTATCTCTTCAGAAGAATTCAATAATGTGCATCATATAAAATCTTACAAGGTAGATTTCCTTCCTTAAAAATCAAAACAAGTTCCCTATTTTTCTTTCATCTAAAATGTGCACATTTGGAATAACCATTGATGAAGACATTGGACGCCAACTCCGCCCTGGACACAGATGTGACATCCAGAGGGTCATCTCTTCTGACAGGACATCCAGTATGTTACTTAATGTGTGATGGAAAAATATTGTTCATACAAAACAACTACGGCTCTGAGTAGACACCAGTCGTACACATAAGATATCTGCCAGAAACTATGCGAAATTCGGTTCCACCGTCGCAGTAAATAAAGGCCCGGTCACAAACAGGATGCATTGTTATATCAAGTTACAGAAAACCTATAACTGCTTCAAACAAAGACAAACTTCAGGCCTAAACAGTTTTAAGAAAGTCGTGGACTCAGTATAAAAATGCTATAAGCAAATTTAGATTATACTCACAGTTAAATTGCTTTAGAAGAATAAAGCGTTTTGCTGGTTTGGCTACAGGCGCGTTTCCATTTCAGCTCAGGGTTTTGTTTGTTTATTTCCCCTGCTTGTGTCTTTTCTTGTGAATTTATGTCTTACACATTACTCACACCAGTCAACCGTGTGGTAACACCGCCGAGCAGTTCAAAATGGCCCCTGGCAGATTCAAATTTGGTAAAATGCCAATTTCCAACTGCGACCAGTAGGTGGCAAACAAATACAAGGACTACAACTGCACTGCCCACAGTTTTTCAGTCTCAGAGATGTTTAGCATCATTTCAGCAAGACCACATTAGTGTGTGATCATATATAGTAACACATCCTGGGGGGAGGGGCCCAGCATCAGTGGTCAAGAGATGATTAGGAAAGAATAGAAAAACGCATTTCTGCTTCACCAAATTACGTAAATCTTTGCTTGTTTTAATGTGAAATAGTGTCAGCAGCCCATCACTGTCTCACACAGACTCTCACACTGTCAGTTTGGTCGAGACAACTTAAAAAAACACTTTTGACCTTTTCAGATTTAAGGAAAAACATGTCTTAAGATGTCGTTCCACCATGATCTTCCAGAACAGCTCCAGCAGTTCTTGTCATGAATCCTCCCAAGTTTCCGAAGGTCTACTGGAGCCATATGTGTTTAACTGGTGCTGTAAAGGCCAAATATATGATACATGATTCAAACAGTTTCCTTTCTCATCAAACTATTCAGTGACCCCCTGCCGCCCTTGTCTGCAGTCATATTTGTAAGCTGTCTGAACATTAGTGAAGCATGTGGGATTAGACTTTGCAATCCTTGTGAGAAGCAACTAGTTTTAGAACCAGAGTGATGACATTTTTAGAAACATTAGACACACTCCACCAATTTTACACATTAAGTGTACTCAGCCTGTTAGAATTTGTGTAACGTGTAATGATCTTTGCAGTGTTGTAAAATAACTGTGAGGATGTCATCAGGGTGGGTTTCAAAACCATAAATCTGTGGTATAACCTGTATGTGGGTGTAAGAGAACTGGGTCACTGAATAGTTTGATGAGAAAGGAAATTGTTTGAGGAGGGGGCTGTAATGAAAGATGCTATTACACTAAGTTGCATTCTGTAAAAAGTATATACGGCCTGCTAAAGCTGACAACTGGTCTTGTCCAGGGTTCTTAAAGACATTTCACTTCTCAGAAGCTTCAGTTCAGAAGGACCCAGCATTTCTGGACCTTGACCCAGACTAGAGTCTTGAGACTCCCCCAGATTTATAACAGTGCAATACTAAAGTGATGTTAAAATAACATGAGAGAAGTTTTGGTTAAAGTAAAAAAAATTGTATTTGGCTTTAGATTAAAGTGAGAATCAATGTCTTATTTGTCACACACACACAAACAGTAAGTGTAGTGAAATGCAGTGTGGCATCCTCGTAAGGTTGGACTAAAACAGTTGTGAAAAAATAACATTTAGAAAAATAAATATGAAGCAAGAAAAAAATAAACATCAAAACGTAAAGTACACGTATGTCACCATTTTAGACCTGGCCACATAGTACAATTGTGCCACTGCATGCAAATATGCAAAGGTGCTGGGAAATACAAATGATTACAGGGGACAATGTAAGGCTGAGGATACAGAGGTCTGAGGACAAAGTGAGACTAGATGTGTGATATGTTTTAGGCTAATTTAAAAATGTAGTATCTTGAGTTTGTTCGAAGGTTCAGGTTTTGAATAAAATTTGAAAGAGTTCTGCTTAGAAACATAGAACATAAACTGTTTATAAAGTAACATTCTATACTTTAAATTGCTTTAAGAGCTGCTTTGGACTCAGTTACAGTTCCAGTCTGTGGATGAGGCGATGGGTCTATAGTCTCTAAAAACAGATCCGTGCGTGTGATTGCGTGCGTGCGTGTGGCGTGCGCGCGAGCTGGCCGTGCGTAAAAGCGTTCGTGTGCGGTCAGGCTGTCTCCCCGCTGGTCCAATAGTCCGCTTGTCTCTGAAGTCACAATTCTCCGGAGGAGCGGCGGAGCCAGGCTGCTGTTACCCTCGCACTGTGCCACCCGGAGAAACGGATCTGTTGCTAAAGCGCGGAGTCTACATACAGGAACTGCGACGTCAGAG
This sequence comes from Monopterus albus, assembly GCF_001952655.1. Taxonomy (NCBI): domain Eukaryota; kingdom Metazoa; phylum Chordata; class Actinopteri; order Synbranchiformes; family Synbranchidae; genus Monopterus; species Monopterus albus. The sequence continues at coordinate 531,329 of NW_018127981.1, forward strand.
AAAGCGGGGAGAAGAGGGAGGGAGTCCTCCGCCAGATCAAGTGCGCTATCAGCTGCTGAAGGCTGGACAGACGAGCTGTGTGAGGGCGCAGATAGACGGGAGAGCGAGGGTGGGGGCGAGGCGCAGGACGCAGACTCCCTCGTCGTTGTCGTCGGTGACGGTGGTACAGATGGGTGCGACTCTCCTCAGAGATCCAGCTGCGACAGCGGTCATCTAATGCTGCCGGAATCCAACTGACTGCAGTTGGATAGCCCACATCCCGTGAATGACACTTGGCTAATAGTAAGTTCAATTACAGCTTCCTTCATTTCTCTTCCTCTATTTGGGCAATGTTATCGCCTGTTTTGTAAATTTACCGGGCCTTCATGTCACCGAGTAACTCACAATAGGAAGCAAATGTCAACATCTGTCACTCTCATATGTTTTGCTGGGCGTGTCATCACGTACAAACTTTTACAGTCCTCACAGCCAGGCTTAATTCTAATGGTCCAGCCTACAGTGACAGCAGAGCATAGCTGCAGCACCACCCCATGGCTGCATTTATTGAGTAGAAAAGGAGGATTATGGGGTGTGCCTCAACCTAGTTACAGCTTTGCCTGTGTACACCTCAGTCATATGTGGGCTGTTTGCTTTGGTCTGGGCCAGTGAATAGGAGGCATTCAGGCCTCTGCGTAGCTGTTGGTCAGGGCAGAAACTGCAATGGTGGGTTTTCCTCGCAGGCCTGTGTCTGTTCCTGTCTCATCTGCTCTCTTCTTCAGCAAGAATATAATGAACAAAACCTACAGCAATAATAAACTATTAAGAAAAAGTATTAAAAAGTGTTAAAAAGTATTGCCCAAAGGCTGTATAGCTGCAGGAGGCCAAGACAAAAGCACAATGGAAAGTTGGTAGTGTCAGTCCAGCTCACTCGAGGCCTTGTAGCTGCTGCTCTCTCTTCTCCGGGGCCATGAGAGCCTACAGGACATCTAGCACCTCGCTCCAAGCTCATTTTCACCTGGATTGAAGTGTTAGTCGGGTCTTTGAGTCTGTGGGTTTTTACTTCTGACTGCCATGCACATTTTGCTCACAAAGTCAAATGGAAACTGCAAGATACAAAGCATTCATTGACCTGTCATGCACCTGCACAACTGAGTGTTCAAACAGTGGTTTTCATACATTGCTCCGGGGTAGCAACACTGCGTAAGAGTATAGTTCACATTTCCATCGTAACATAAGCTGAATGGAAGAAGAAGCGACTTTTTGTGGGCTCACTGGAGCCACTTTTATAATAAAAACACACAGAACACAGACTGTACACAGACTGTACACAATCCCCAGCCAACCCCAAACTATACTGCCTGCCCAGTGGAGCATTATGGGGGATCCCGGCAGACACCCCCCTCTCCTCTTGAGAATTCGGGGGGAAGGGTCTCTCTGCCCCAACATTACAGTACTTTATCAACCTCTCCATCTCTGTCCCTCCTACACCTCTTTCCTGAAACATTGTTTACCAGATGTCTATCTTCATGGCAATCCAAATACCAGAGAGGAAAGGCAAATGGAAGGAGGGGGGTGGTATGCAAATCCTGACCTGCTGTGGGGCACAGTGAATGTGTTTAACAAGTCAACTGTTGTCGTGTGTTCCTTACATTTAAAATGTCTTTTAAAGTTGGCATAACGTTTTCACAATGACTGCCAAAGTAAAGCTGTGCCTAATATTTTGCCCAACAATGACCTTTAGCAGGTTCAGAGTACTAACAGTGGTTACAGATAGGGACTCCAGCAGTGACATAACCTGGCTATATAATGTGGAGCTGCAATTATTAGTCAGTTAATTGATTTGTTGATCTGATCCATAGAAAATTTATTTGCATCTGTTTGGATGATTAATTCATTAAGTTAAAAAATTTAAACATTGTCTTGTTTATGCTTCTCAAGTATAAGTTGGGTTTTGGACTGCTGGTTGAACAAAACAAGGCGGTTAATGAAATCACCTTGTTCCAGGTCACTTTGATGAGCTTTTTAAACTGTTTACAGATGTTTATAGGCCAAATAATTATTCCATTAATTGAGGAAATAATCAGCAGATTAATTAAGTATGAAAAAAAATTCATTAGTTGCAATGGTTGGTACATAATTTTGTGTTAATTAGACTGTACCATGATCATAAAAAGCTCAGCCTAATGTTTCAGCCTGTTGAATTCATGTTGGTGCATCAAAATATTAATTATAACTATAATACACCGATACATACATAAAATTTAACCCTGTAACACCATTTGTATCATATTCATTGTTAAATGTTTGTTGCTATCAAGGATATGATCGCCATCAGAGACACTGCAGAATGTGCGACGGCTCTTGCAACAAATGCTAATAGTTGTCTTAGAGATGCGTCGTAAAAACAGTACCTCATGAAGGTGGTTGTGAAGCGCTGCAGCGTTGTGGCATCAGTTGCAAAATCTGTCTTTGAACTGAACAGGAGTGTACAGTTAGTTGGTTAAGAGGTATCTTTTGTGTTTCTACTTTAAACGTATTAAGCTGTGACTACAGTGAGTGGAGCGTATATAATGACTGACTGTCAAACTGCAAATAATTGGTTTAATCAGGTGTTGTTTAGAAGCATTTTTGGGGGACCCCTAAAGTTGGGACTAGGCATGTAAAATTGTATCCATGCATTCTCTTTAGTATTTGGTACAAGATTTTGCTGTGACTCAAATCAAATTTTGGGATTTTGGACCACCCTAATGCTTCACTCTGTCCTCTGTGTCTATGGTAGCTGGCACCATGCTCCCCCGAAACATGCGGACAGGTGGTTATGACCTGCCAGGAGTGGAATCGAGTAGTGTGCCTCTCATTGGCTACCGGCCCTTACCGCCTGACAGCAGCATGCCCCCGAGCAACCATTCAGGGAGCGGGAGCAGCAGCAATGAACCAGAGACTTCACAGGTGAGAGTTTGTGAAGCCTTTTGCCTGAATGAAACACATTCATTATTTTGTCACTTGTGCACACAGTTGGAACTCTGGTGTGACTGAGAGTGAGATGAAGTTGTACTGTTACTCACAGCTTTGTTCTTTGAAGATCTTTGTGGGGTTGTTTGAGTATTGACGGTCTCAAACCATCTACTTTATTAGTTTTTCTTATGTTCACACAATGAAATCATCAGAGAACTAAGATTTAATTTGTCACGGTGGCTCCCCTGGCCATCACAGCTAACAGCATTGAGAGCACTCAACTCTGGTCCCACGTGCACTGCGTTTAAATACAAGTTTCTTGAATAAACAGCAGATGCAGTGAGCTGGGTTTTAAAAGACTCAGAGGGAAAAAAGTCAGTGTGATAACAAGAAAAAAGCATGAGATAAACACACCATATGTATGTGTTTGCTACTTTTCTACAACAGAGCAAAAACTGACCAGCGACAAACAGTAGATTAATACAGTTTAGCTCATTTTTCAAAGTAATATTGGTACAAAGACTAAGAACAGGGCTATAGCATGGCCATTTCACAGCAAAACTGTAAAGTTAAGATGGAGGATGAATCCTCCTGGTGAGCCGCTCACTGTTGCTCTAGCATCACCATGATGTGGACATTTTTGGTTTCTCATGATATATCTCTATAACTATATGAAGGATTGTTATGAAATTTGCAACACACATTCATGTTCCTCACTGGATGATTGGTAACAACTGTAGTAATCCTCTCTCATTTCCTATAGGTTGATCATCAGGTCCATATTCTAATATAAGTAAATACTTTATGACCAGATATCTGTAAAACTAATGCCATTTCCATCATCTTCAGTTGTACTTTCGGTTTAGTGCTAATCAGCAAATGTTAGCATGCTAGCACGCTAGACTCAGATGGGGAACATTATAGCTGCTTAGCGTCAACACTGATAAGCATGACTTGAAAACAACATCTATGATTTGGACTCACAGTGAACTGAAACAGAGGAAGTTAAAAGCCTCATGGCACAGGTGAATTTCTCATGATCTTTCACCTCTGTTAATGTTTACTGACCTGATAGTGAGGCAGCTTATCAAATCCATTTCAGATGGTCGAATGTTAGCTTGAGGCTCTTTATAAGAGAATCAAAGCTTTTTACTTCAGCATTTTGTTCAGCTGAGGGCACTGTCAAAAACTGCACACCTGAGTGTATGACAAGCATCAGAGGGAAAAACCAAACTTGCAGAAACCTACAGTAAAAACCTCCTTTCAGTTGAGAGTGGGAATAATTTCTTCTCTCTTCCACATGTAGAAAACCTTCAAAACTCAGTGATACAACATTTTCACTGAGTCACAATGATCTGCTGACCAACTCTCTTGCCTCAATCACACATTAATTTCACACTTGGCCTTTAAGAAACTTCTCTTGGCTAAAAAAAGAAGTTGGCTTGACTCCTTCCAGATGAGCAGAATTCCTGCTAATGTCAAATGACGGCTACTGGACCTCACAGTAAATAATGTATGTGTAGGTTTCGTTGGTCAATGCGGCGCACACCTGCTCTCCCTATAAACAGTATCCAGTATCATAGGTCTCCATGGACATCAGTCTGTCGAGTGAAATCCAATCTGGCCACTTGCTCATTCTGTAACGAGGGAAGCTTGGGCATGTGAGTCAGGATGTAGCCTCCAGTCAACAAGGAAGCTTTTAGATGAAAGGGCCTGTTGTATTTCACAGTTTCAGGACAATGACCGGCCAAAAGTGGGTGATGGTTTCACAGAAGAATATATCAAGTGCAGCTGAAATATAAAATAAAGTTTTCATCAGGTTTGGGTGCCACTTTTGTAAAAAGACCAAAGATTTCCATCTATACTTACCTTTTTTTTAATTAATGGCAATAAATATACAGCAAAAAGGTAATGCTAGAGAAGGCAGAAATGCAAGTCAGTATACTAACAGTAGGTTCAGTAGAACAGATTAAGACTAACAAATGGCCCAGCTGTTATAAAATGGCTCTTTCAAATGGGGACACATTTCATAAGTAGAGTCAAATGAACAATTCACCGAGGTGGTATTCACAACTACCTGAGCGAGCATTTTCTAATAGGTCAGGGTGGACAGGTGTGACATGTTTTTAAAAGCATTTGAGCCATTTGACATAACTTTTCTTTCTTTTTTTGATGTCAAATATTTTCTTTTTTTCCTGGAACTGACATGGAGATTCAATAAACAAACATATTGATCATATCAAAAGGGAATTACAATGTGTATGTTTTGGTTGTCAGACTCCCAGTTGATGTTCTGATTAATTAAACAAGCATGCTGTGTGCTTGACATCCCATAACAAAAACATAACTTCCTGTGTTTCATTTGAAGGCAGTAATAGCGACACCACACGGCCAAAAGTATGTGGACAAATACTTCTGTGTTCAGTTTGAGGCAGTTTTTCATGGTTGGGTCCCCCTAGTCCCAGTTAAGGTAACTCTTAAAGCTAAAGCACATATTTTAGTCTGCTTTTAGTGTGCTTCCAAGTCTGTGGCAAAAGTTGTGGATGGTCCTTTCCTGGTTAAATATGACTCTTGAGCACAAAGCCAGGTTCGTAAAGAAATGCTTTGTCCAGTCTTGAGTAGATGAATCTGAACCCAGCGTTGACTGTGAGGGGCCTGGTTATGCTAGAAAAGAGTTAATTTGTATGACATGTCTGATCACTGGAAGACTAAAGTGTTTATAGCTGTTTTGGAACGTACGGTATTTAAACAATAATTATGGGAATAATGACACATATTTCATGGAAGACATTTATAGTGAAAAGTTACAGAAATAGTTAGGCCAAGATTTAAAGCTTGCTTCCTTTCTCATCTCCACACACCTGGGTAATTGCTACATGAGGTGGGTGCAAATGTCAGATTGGCGGTTTTCAGAAAATTACAAAACTTTAAAGACAATACGTCCAATTTTGATGTTAGAAATGTGTTGTATGAGGAAGCTTCTGAAGCTATCTGTGGATGAACTCAATAATGGCTGACCCTCCTAACTTGTGGCTGAATGGAGAAAGTCCCTGCAGCCATGTCCCACAAGCCAATCTTGTGGAAAACCTTACCAGAAGAATGAGGTTGTTATAGTAGCATATTAATGCCCATGGGTTTCAAACTGAGCTGTTTAACGGTCTATGTAAACTTTGGCTGTTCACATGCTCTGGTTGTCCACATACTTTTGGCTACATTCTGTTTGCCCCAATGTTCACATTTTGCTTTACTAGCGAGATACAGTAGCTGCTGTATATACCCATAAACCCAGATCTGACTGACACGAACAAGTTGTTCTTGCTATCTGGACATTTCACTGATAGAAATCCCTCATTAAAGATGAGCCAGGTTAATACAAAGTTTGCTCACCACAAAGTCAGCTATTCCTTCCAAAGTAAAATACAAAACATTGCAGGCTGATGATATCTGACAGAGTAATTATATTCAAGGGAGGGCTTTTCCTTTAAAGGGAACTGAACAGCTTTGTCCTGAATGCCACAGAGTTGTACCTGAAAGAAAAAAAGGTAGCGGGCACCAAGGAATACATAGATGAAAGTATGAGAACAGGAGCACAGAGAAAGATAGGAAGGCAGGAGTCAGGGCTGTGGGCCACTCAAAAAACTTTAAATCAAGCTTCAGAAGATGTATTTATGACCCCATTTGTTGGAAAGAATTGTCTGACTGTAAATGAGGGTGTCAGTAGTGTGTGTCTTTGTTCAAAGTCAAAGCGGTTTGGCACAGCAGAAGCACAGCTACATAGATTGATTTAAGGAAAAAGGTTGGAACTGGTTATTTTTTGAGGCCGGGGAAAAATATGGAGAGTCAACTTCCTGCATGGTGCTTCTCTGATCCAGCCTAATGGCAGACATTCAGGAGGAGAGGCTGACACAGACCCAACCTGTGACAAAGGAAGGCGAGGGGAAGAAAAATAGCTTCATAACATGATAGCACGTCCTGCTTCCTGTGTTTGTCCCCACTTATTATGCACTTCCTGCCTGTAGCTCAGGGTGGGGCGCTTTAAGGAAAAGAAGAGCAAGACCCTGAGGGAAGATCCCATCTAGCAAAAAACATAATGTCTCACATCTGATACCAACAATCACATGGAAAAAATCAGTACTGATTTTAACAAAGGTTAAAAAAAAAAAATCACAAGCCTCACAAATAAGGACCATCACGGTGGCCTGTAATCATGATCCTTATTCAGCAGCCTTTGAGGCAGATGAACTGCAAATTACACATGCTTAGAAAAGTTTCTCAGCAGAAAAGGCTGGTTTTCTGACCCAGATTTACCCTGGTTTCAGAAGACTCAACTGATACTCCGCTGAATATGCTTTAATCTCAGGTATCTTCACATGCCAGCTGGAATATCACCCCACATACCACTTTCTGGAATAGGAAACAGAGCAAAGGGCTAGTTTCCTCTGTGTGTGTGTAATCAAGGCCCATAGGATCACTACGCTAATCTGCTGAAGGCCACACAAGTGATGAGCAAGAGCTTTAAGTCACTTTCATCATTTATAAGTAAGCAGTAAGACTGTGGCTCTGGGGGTTGTTATGCTGTCTTATTTATAAGCAAGCTGTATACAAAGCCTCATTTATAATTCTTTTCATCACAGTGAGGCTGCTGTTAACCACTGCTAACCGCCTGCACATGCATTTACAAAACACATTGAATTCCCCCATTTTGAATTTTCTTCACGTCATTCTGTTTTCATCAGTTTCTGGGTTAGGTTTAGCAGAATGAAACATAAATATTGAGAATCAGGTTTTATTTATTCTGTTGTCTGTTCTGGCATCAGGTCTGCATTGGCTCATTGGAACACAAGTGTTGATTTACAGAGAAAAAGTTGTCTTTTTCTTTCTTTTTTTGCTAAAGGACTTTTATTAATGTACAGTCATGTGAAACAATTAGGACACCCTTTGAAAGCATGTATATTTTGTAACATTTTTTAATATATGGTTATTTAATCTCAATTTTAACAATACAGAGAGATTAAAATAATACAACTAAACAATTAAAACTGAAGAAAAGTCTTTTCAAGATCTTCTGTAAATGTAATTCTGCTAAAAGAGGTCTCCAAAAACCCTAAAATGTCATCTCGAGACCTACAGCAGGCTCTGGCTACTGTTGATGTAGAAGTGCATGCCTCTACAATCAGAAAGAGACTGCACAAGTTTAACTTGCATGGGAGGCGTGCAAGGAGGAAACCTTTGCTCTCTAAGAGAAACCTCTCTAAGGTCAGACTGACATTTGCCAGAGAGAATGTTGACAAAGACCAGGACTTCTGGAATAATGTTCTTTGGACAGATGAGTCCAAAATTGAATTATTTGGACACCAGAGCAGAGGACATGTTTGGCGTAAACCAAACACAGCATTCCAGGAAAAGAACCTCATACCAACTGTAAAGCATGGAGGTGGAAGTGTCATGGTTTGGGGCTGCTTTGCTGCAGCAGGACCTGGTCAGCTCACCATCATAGAATCCACCATGAATTCTACTGTGTATCAGAAGGTGCTTGAAGAACATGTGAGACCATGCTCTCACCATGGTGCTCACTCTCACTTCAACAGTCAGGAGCACACCAAACTAAATGTCTGAGGTTTAGATAGGGCAAGCCTCATTCAAAATGCTAACGATCTACTAATTATGTGCACCTGGTGTGATATACCTGTGTGTGCTTTGAGCCATTTTAAGAGGGCATACATGTGAGGGTGTGCTATCTTTTTCCTCAGTTAGAATAGGCATTTTTGTAGAATTACATTTACAGAAGATCTTGAAAAGACTTTTCTTCAGTTTTACTTGTTTAGTTGTATTACTTTAATCTCTCTCCATTGTTAAAATTGAGATTAAATAACCATACATTAAAACATGTTACAAAATACACATGCTTTCAAAGGGTGTCCTAATTTTTTCACATGACTGTACATGGATCATCTAAGGGTTTAAAACAATGAAAGATAAGTTTCACCCTTGTCCACATGTTGTAACAGGGATTCTAAGAAGCAGTCTGGAATAAGGAAAATGTAATCCAGCATTTTTCTTTTGTCAGCGCATTCATCACTTTCAACCAAGGTAAAATGAAGTATAACACTTGAATTTAGTGTGCTATCAGTGCTTTTTACATTTTAAACTACAGTTTTAAATAAAACCTTTACAAGTTGTGTCTAACAGGACCTAATAACAGGTGACTGCAGCCTGTTTTAAGTTCATAAATACAGTGTACTGTGTGTATATTCTGGATCATTAGAATGACTAATACTCATTAGCATACTTGTGAAGCCACTAACAGTATGAGTAACTTTTCACAAGTTTGTGTGGATTTGCATTTTTCATTTTGCAGCACTTCAGACCACATTTTGCTCAGATGTCGGTCAGTGTTTACCTGTCTTAGCTCTTATTCATGGTTTAATTCAATAATTTTGTATTAAGAATGTGTCAAATAATTATGTGTAATGTCCAATGTATCACACACAGTGACCAATTCACAAAGAATTCTAACCCAACTCTGCAGTGAAATGTTTTACTGTCTTGCAGCTCTGGTTTTATTCTTCACAACTGTACTTTGTTTCTAGTTACAGCAAGCAGCTGTTTTTTTCCAAACAAGCTCAGATAAACCAGTACACTACCTGCTTACAGACACACAGAGATAGCAACCCACTGGTGAACGTAGTGGAGCATTTAGCAGCTAATGAGCCACTTTGCTTCAGGAGTTGGTGGAATATAAATGTGAGATAGATGGATGACTAAATCAGTGACAGTGCACATGCTGATGTTGCCCTGTGTCTGCTGGATGTCTAAATAGGCATCACATTAGCCATAACAACTACTATGTATTAGGTGGTATAATAAGTACTTTACAGCTTGTTCCACTGCCCAGTAGTGGAAAAACGGGTTATGCTGCTTTAAACATTGTCCATATAGTCTGGGATGTGTGTTAGCTGCCATCCACACACATATACACAGCTGTGAACGTCTCTACCCAGTTAACATGGCTCCACTGTGATGTCATTAAATAAACACAGCTTGCTTCCTGATTTAGTGGCTGCCTGAACATTTATTACTCTCCTCACAGGCCTCGCAAACAGCAGGTCACATTACCAAATAAAAATATAGTATGAAGGCTGTCCAACTTCTACCATGTTATCAGATGGCAGCTTTCTCAGCTAATTGTTGTTTTGTTTAGCGCTGTGTTAAACAGGATACGGAGCCAAACTGGT
>NW_018127981.1:541549-544915 GCF_001952655.1 Monopterus albus
AGGGGGTATTGTTCTGGAAATAGCTTCAGGGCTTTGTCTCTCAGTGTGTGTTTGTGCAGGCAAGCGCTCATGCATGTGTCACCTGATGAGGGCCTTTATTTATACGTGTCTGTATGTAAAGTTTTCCTGAGTGTCTACTGGTGACTGTGTAAAAAGTCAGTCACTGACAATGAGTGCTGTCAGCACCAACATGTCCCTATCTCTGTGTTAGTAATGTGTGTGACTGTGTATAATGGGTGTGCCAAGGTGATGCAGGCTCACAAGGGCTGGACTTAGCTCCTGTTTCAGGCGTGTCTTTGTGATATAGAGAAACGAAACGTAGACAGGCAAACAGTAAAGGCACAAAGATACAGATCTAGGTCAGCTGAAGTGCTGAATTAAAGAAAGAAAGAAACAGTGCAGGGAACGACACAATTGCAAAAATGGGGAAAATAAAAATGTAACTTCTACCTTTATCCGGAAGGTCTCCAGGAAGTATAGGGACTGCTACCTGTCTGGACTTGCCAGGGGAAAGGTACAGTAACTTACAGTATGTGACCGATTTTCCCGTTTTTGTGTGTTCATGGGAAAGCTATCATCACAGGCAGGTTTGCCTGTAATGATAAGCAGAATAACAGGTTAGATACACAGACTTCTTCAGGGCAGTATAATCCTTTGTGAATGAACGGAGTGCCTGCTTCGAGCACTGACCTTCGATCAAGTCAAGTCAAGGTAAAGAGCCTAAAAGAGGCTAACATACACTTATTACAACTAATTACACCACAGTTTGAACAGGAAGAATAGCAGAGAACAGACAGCTCACTTCACCTCTACTGTCTGAATACATATGCTTCTTGGGTCGTACTGGGACTTTGAATTTGCAGATGAGACAAGTTGCATGTCTGCACATGCAACATGCTCATTAGTTAGTGTTTTTTATGAAGCTAATTAACAGTCAAAAAGGGTTAGAAGATGTTATGTTGTTGGTGTTGTTATTTGGAGTGTGTTCCCAAGGTGTTGCTTGTGTGTTTTGCAGATCAAATCTGTTGACTTGGTTTGAAGTGTCTAAAATTGTCTGGATGTTTCGTCAGACACCTGGGATGACTCCACACACTGTTCTTCTCATACATTTTGTATTAAGGAAAAAGTCATAGTTGTGAAAGCATTGATGTTGGGCAAAGTGTAAAGTGATATTGATCGGTCTGTTAGTTTAATGCACAGTCTGTGATCTGGATGTAAACAAAACGGCAGACCCATCTGCCACAGACACCTCACAATACAAAATCTGAACCAAATGGCTTTCTCAAATAAGTCGACAGTTCGTTAACTATAAGAACTAACACTAAAGAGCTGTTAAAAATGTGTTCACAGGAGTGAATAATGTCTGTACTGCCTGAGAAACACCCCATGCTGATTTTTCCTTCCTCAGCTCAACATTACAGGCATGCATGTGAATATACTTCAAATGTATGTAGCCCAAAAATATAGGCCTTTAAAAGTGCTGGAAAGGGACTGAAATTATTTACTTAAGCAAAAGTAACAATAGTACAGTCTGAAAATACTTAACTACAAGTAGCAGCCCTGTATTCAGTAGCTTGGTTAAGAAAAAATATGGAATATTATCAATAAAATGTACATAAAGTACAAAAATAACAGTATTTATGCTGCAGAAAAGAGGCCTCAGTGACTGATGTTTAAAGGAAAAAGATAGTTGTATTTTATAAGCTGTTCATATGTTTTAATGTATAACCTTAATATGTAAACTAACTAGCAGTCAGGTAAATGTATTGTACTTCAGTAAAAAGCATGGCATTTACCTCTTAAATGTATTGTTTTAGAAGTATAAAGTTGTACAAAATGGAAAAACACTTGCCTTTAAAGACATATAAAAATATGTGGCTTATAAAATTATCAAAACATCATCTGACTCTGATGACTTGGGCTGTGGGGTCCTGCTATTCAAATGTGTCAATATGTAATTGTTGATAACACTGTACACTAATGCTGACAAGACAAATGCTGGTACATTCATTGCACTTCTCTTTAGGTGGTTGATGTGGTTTTAAGTCTGATTATTACACAACATTTAAATTAGTGTAGCAAATATAAGCGCATGCTCTAATTTTCAGTTTGCTTATGGATAATGCTGGACTGCACCAAGAAGGCGTGTGCAGAAGACCAACAAACCAAAGATTGCTTGTTTTATCAATTACTAATATGATGTAATAGAAGAAAAAGAGAGGATTCTATGGAGGTTATTGAGGCTTGAAGGTGATAAAAATGCATGGGACCATTTACAAATATAGCTAAAATTCAGAACCTTTTTTGCATAATGTGCATAGGGATCCCTCACAGTGCTGAAAGACGATAATAACTTGTGTATGCAACTTACTGATGAAAAGAATATTACCATTCCATACTTTTCGGGCTCTGCATGTGTAGCTAAAATGTCCACTGACATTAGTCCAGGCAAAGATATACATCAGTTTTTTTTTCCAGGAAGTTGCGAAATGGTTTCAGCCAAGACAAAATTACTTTGTCCACTTCACAAATTTGTTGATGTCTGTTTTCAAGTTTCCACAAATCTTTGCTTCTTGTGAAATACATCCTTATTTTTGTACTTTTTACATCTTCTGACTATGACTCATCAAGTGAAACAGTCTGTGTTGTGTGTTTCTGTTCTTTAGGCAGAGCCCTCACCGATGAAGACTACCTGGTACTGTCCTCTGGATCTGGTAAGGCTGAATGTGTCGCACATTCTTCTGTAACATTAACAGGATACTGAACCTGTGAGCCAGTGCCAGTAGAAAGCAGGGTAACTGCATCAAAGACATTTACTGAGGCTAAAATGGGATTGTTTGAGCTCCATGTAGTATGTGAGGACGTTAGTTCAAACCAGCTTGATTTGATGCCTTTTTAAGATATACAGTACAGAGTATCTACTGTATAGTACAACTGATTACATCTGAATTGTTATTTTATGTGATGTGAGTCCATTTAGTTCAGTAAAAAGGAAGTTAAATGTAGTTCTTGGAGTCAGTATCAGCAGTAAGAGTGGAAATGAAAGTTGGTTTTTGATATATTTCAGCTGTAAATCCCTGCTAATGTCAAGTCTGTAAAAAAAAAAAAATCAAAATTTCATATCAATGATAAGCAGTGACATAAACGCTGTCTTAACTCTTCTCTGCAGTCCACTGTGGTGGAGGAAGAGGATGATGGAGTGATCTACACGGTGGTCAAACAGCAGCATGGAGGCCCCACCAGCCCAGTGGTAAGACATTCAGTATGTGACTGGCTGGACAGACTGAAAAAGCCTCAGACATTAACTTCCTTTCTTTTTCTGTCTCTGGCCATTTTCCTTCCTGCTTTCCTCCAGTCTGCAGATTC
>NW_018127981.1:544972-551963 GCF_001952655.1 Monopterus albus
GGGAGACTCCTCCTTCATCACTATCTTCCTTTCCACCTATCGATCCTTCACCTCCACGGAGAGAGTGTTGGACATCCTCACTGACAGGTAGAGTTCCACCTCCTATCAGTCTTGGGATTGAATCTGGGTTTCATGGAAGGTTTTAAAAAGACAAAACAGCAGAGTAAACAACTGGTATGATTGTAGTTCCTGGTGCAGTGATGCACAGCAACTACAGCAGCTGTAGCAGGAAGACAAAATATGATGAGGAATTTAACAAGAGTCTACAGCCATGCTAGCAACTCTGTGAAGCTAAACGCTAACAGCCTATTAACGTGCTCACAGTGATTACACTAACATGTTGATGTCTAACAGGTATATGTTTATATGCATGTTCACTTTAGCATGTTAACATTTACAAATGACCAATAAAGCATAGCAGAGACTGATTGAAATGTAAATGCATAAAGTTTTGGACAGATTAAAAACTTGATCTGATAATGGCACCCGATGAATAGTTAAATGGTTTCAAAAGATTTTCAGTTCATCCTAAGGGGAACATGAATTTCTCAAATGACATTGCTATCCATCCAATATATGGTCTTATACTTGTATAGCGCTTTTCAGCACACTCAAAGCGCTTTCACACTACTTGGCCATTCACCCATTCACACTCACAAACGCTCACACACCGGTGTTATCACCGGGAGCAACTGGGGGTTCAGTGTCTTGCTCAAGGACACTCCAACATGTTGACTGCACAAGCCGGGAACTCGCTAATCCTCCAGTTAGGAAACGACCTGCTCTACCTCCTGAGCCACAGCCACCCCCCAATATAGGTGACATATTTCACCTAAAACCACAAATGTCAAACTCATGGTGGCATTAAAGGATAAGTCAGAGGATCTGTTATCTGAAAACTGAAATTTTATGTCAGTCCATCTTGTAGACTTTGCTGTTTCACTAGATAAACTTTGACATGTTGGTGGTGCTGCATGAAAAGTCTAGAGAGCATCACAGTCATTTGGATTCCTCCTGTGGGCAAAACAGAGTCTGAAATGAAGCGATCTACTGTTAGCAACATTACTATTGTAACTAAGGTGGCTCCATTTAGTACAATTGCAGCTGTGAATATGCCTTTAGAGCCACAGTGCTAGAGAACTAAACACTAAATGCAGTTAAATAATTAGAGGCATCAAAAGTGGCTGATCTATTTAATGTAGACCTAATTTCTGTTTTCACTAAATAAACAGGTGTTAGCTTCAGCTGTGCAATTTGTCTTCAAGCTAAGCAGCAGTTTCTTGTGCAGCTTAATTTAGAGGCACTTAACATTGCAGGAAGCACCTGTGTGCCTTTTTATATCTGCAGTTTAGCGGTTTTCTTAGCAGTGTAACTCAGCAAAAAGCTTTTTTCGGTTCTGTTATAATGTCTTTATTAAATAACGAAGCATTTGTATGAAACACCCATTTGGATGGTTTTCCAAAGGTAACACAGAAGAGAGTGAGTTTAGACTCCCTGCAGCAGCACCTTTGCTAAAAAGTATACCATAGGCACATTTATCATAGAGCAATAATATTATTTATGACACAGCAAATGCACAGATTAAAAGATGAATGGTGCTTTGGAGCTCATGTTTCTGCTTTTTGTCACCAACTTTTTCTTTGGTGTTTACAGATTGGAGAATCCACCTGGAGACAGCAAAAAGAGTCAGACGAGACAATCTTTCAACAAGTGAGTTTTTGAAAACGTTATCCCACATCTTTCCGGTACATTAGTATGATTATACAGTATGTGTCTGTGTACTTAAAAATATAAGTGAAAGCTAATGTATGTTCCATAATCTTCTCAGAAGTCTTCTGTTTTGGGGAATATTACAGTATTGTTACCAGGCAGTATTTCTTTTTTGTAAATCAAAACTATGATGAAAAACATCATTTACCATTGCATAAATAAATAATGAAACATTAACGTGAATCCAGACTATTAATTAAGTGAACATCAGAAGACACCTGAACAAAAGATAAACGATAAAATGCAAAACATCTAAATGGTCTATTTCTTTGACCCACTTTAATTAAACTGTACTAGACTTAACTGTTTTGATTTTCAACACTGACATATTAATATTTTATCAAGTTGTTGTTGGTAACCTGCTAGAAAACAGTTGCTTACTTAGACATTTTGCTGATACAAAGTTAGTAATCATTTGGAGTTGTGTTTCTGTCCCTGTGATGAATGTGAGTCCAACATTCACTCTCACTGTAGCTGTTTTTAGTCTCCACTAATTCTTGTGGAAATAAACAAAAAACATTCCATTATGTTGATCAGCTATAAAAAAAAAAAGTAAAACTGTCTATTTAACAGGCTATTTTTGACATAGCCTACTAGCATTTTATGCATTGAGATGACTATAGTAACCAGTTAAAAAACCTAATTACACTAAACTTAAACTAACGTACTGATCATTATAAGTAATTTAAGTCACAGTGTTATTTTCTAAGACAGTTACTCTAACAAAGCATCCCCATAAACTAAGGTTTGGTTTAATATAAATTAAAATGATTAAGCTCCAGTTGCCAAAATACTAATATAAATACATATATACGCCACAAAACTCTAATACATTTCTCGTGACTGGTCAGTTGCTTAGTCCACTCCAGTGCGATCAGAGAAGCTACCCAAAAATTCATGTGTCCTGCTCACAAAGCCATAAGCTGAACCATCTTCATCTGGAGCTACATTAAGTGGAGGTCAAGGCTATAAACAAAGGATTATGATGTCTCTGATGTTGTCACCCATGAAGCCTGGACTAACATCCCTCAAAGCCCGTAAATGGTCCGAGTAATTCTTTAACCTTTTCTCTTCTTTTCCTCTGCCCCTCTCTGTCCCTGCAGAGCAGTGTGCACAGTGTTCAGGACATGGCTGACAGAGTATCCTGAAGACTTTAAGAGTTTGGGGGAGCCCTCTCGCCTGCTACGACTGGCTCCCCTCCTCCCGCAGCACTCCTCCTCTGCAGCCGAACTCCGCGCTCGCCTCCTCAGGATAGCTGAGGAGCTCAGCGAGAAAGCCCTGCTCCCTGATGCACATAAAGGTCTGTATTTTAACTAGGATTTAAATGACACAGTTAAAGCCTCACTAGATAAGGTGTTCATGTAGAAATATACTTGTCTTATCACTTTAAAACACAAACTGAAGCTTTAAATGCCAAGAAATACAACTTGAGCTGGTTGTGGCCTCCTTGATAAGGATAAGGATAAGGATAAGGATAATCACCTTTATTTGGCAAAGTATGTTACACACAAGGAATTTGTTTCCGGTACAGAACCGAGGCAGCCATCTGCGGCGCTAACTCAACCGATGGCTCTAACCATTGGGGGCAACGGGAGACGGTTGGGAGACGGTCTAAGGGATATAGAACCAACTGCTTTAAACTGCAGCTGCTATGAAAGCCAGAGGTGGCTGTGGTTGAAAACATTTTTAGCCATGCAAGTGGGGCGCAGTGTCAGCAGTGTTGGTCAGTCTGTCAGTTTTGAAATATGTCAGCAAAAACTACATGTGTTGCAATTACATTTGCTACACATATCCATTGTCCCCAGAAGATGAATCCCAATGATTCCTCCAGCTTTTCACGTACCCAATGAAATATCTCAACATTTATTAAATAAATTGATCCGAACATTGTACAGACATTCATGGTTGCTAGAAAATGAATCCTAATGATGTTTTATTCAAGGGCCCTTGTGAAGTTGACATTCTGGTTTTGAGTGAAACATTTTAACATTACTCTCATGAGAAAATTTGATATTTTTCCAGATTTCTAAGATTTTCTTTATATAACCAACCATGTTTCAGAACAACTTTGTTATTACAGTGGACACAATGAAAGATCAGAGCTCTCAGAGAAACTGATTCCTGCAGCTGAATGACAGAAAAGATTTTGGGGCCCACAGATGAAGGTGCTGCTTTATCCAAACCATGCGATTCACAGTTTTAGCGAACATTTTCACCTTTTACAGATCAGACTAGTTTCACCAACCCTCCTCTACCAGACGCCTCCAAGTTTGAACCCACCAGCATCCTAGGACTCCCTGCAGCACTCATTGCCGAGCAGCTCACCAAGATAGAAACAGTGAGTTTACTTTTAAACTTGAACATGTTTTTGATGGCGGCATGAAACAAACTATTGACCACTGATGATGAAATTTAATTATTACACTTCTTAAGTTAGTGTAAAATTGCTGCCTTTTACTTATTGACAGAACAATTAGGGAATATGTTTGCATGCTACTGACATGACGTAGATTAGTTCAGGCAGTTTTGTTTCTTTCTACTTATTTCACTCACTGATAAAACACAGAACCCATCTACATTCACAGCAGTTTTACACAAACAGAATGGTGTCATCCACAGAAAGTCAAACTCTGTTGGCAGGAAAACCTGTTTTTTAGGAAATAAGCTGTTATTTATAGATATATATATATAATATCACCTCTCAGGAGCTGTTTGTGCGTCTGGTCCCATACCACTGCCTTGGCTCACTGTGGTCTCAAAGGGGTAAAAAAGGGAGGGAAGGTGTTTGTTGGTCTGTCCGGGCCACCATATGTCAGTTCAACAAGTTGGCCAACGCAGTCCTTGCATCCTGCCTTTGGCTCACGAAGCTACGTAGCCAGCAGAGAGCCCGACTGCTGGAGAAATGGATCAGCGTGGCAGAGGTCAGTTAAACAATGTCACAAGGTCACAGCTCTGAAAATGCAGGATTTGTTGCCATAAACATATTTTTACAGGTTAGAAATGAAAAATGGGGTTCATGTTGAATTAAAAACTGTGTCAGTTGGGGTTTCAAGCATTCCAAAAGCCTCCACTGTGCATTTTTCTACAATAAGCCCCCAGTAATCCCCTAACCATAATCCTATTGTCAGCTCTGACTGTGCACATTCCATCACAAAGCCAGAGTCCACTTGCTTTCTGCTGTGACTTTACTAGTTATTTCACTTTAATCAATAGCTGAAAGCAAAGCACATTACTGAAGTCTTGATTTATGGCCTTTTTTCTGGACAGAGCAACACCAAATAAGTAAGTGATGTTTTCTACATTAGATTGCATTGGTGGTTCACCACATTGGGCACAACATTAAAAGAGAGATAGTTCAAAATCAGCATTTTTTTTAAAGCTGGAGATATACATGCATTTCCAGGAAAGTGCTGAGTCAAAAAATGGGATGTTTGACCTGGATGCAAACAGTTTAAATCTGCTTCAAAATGACAAGAGGAAAATGTGGATTAACTGAGGTCTGTAAAAGAGTTACAGCAATCAGCTCATTTTAAAAAACTGAAGAGTTTGTAGCACAGACAATCTGCTACACATACGTACATGTGTAAAACAATGTACGCACATACAAACGTACAGTGATTATCCTGTCCTTGATAATTATGGTCCCATGAGCAGTTTTATTCATTTTCAAGGCAATTTATCAGTGAATAAAACAGCTTTTATTCAGTATTCCTTCGTGAAACTGCATTTGTCATCACATACACACAAACACACACTCGCACACTCCAGCATCCTCTTTGGAAAAGTGGAGGACCAGTGGTTTGCTGCCAAAGTGCTGTCCCAGTCTGAGCCCAGCTTGCTTTTGGGACAAACCTCTTTAGCAGTATATATTATTCAGCACATCAGACTGACACACTAACTTAATACCAGCATGAACCACACACACAGATGTTCTCACCTACAGTGTGAGTGTGGGTATTCATCTTATTCATCTGTCCATGCGTGTTCGATAGGAGTGCCGAGCCAGGAAGAATTTCTCCTCGCTGTATGCCATTGTGTCTGCCCTGCAGAGTAACCCCATCCACCGGCTGAGGAAAACATGGCAGGACACTGACAGGTCTGTGGCTAGTGCTTTCTAAAAAGGAATTAAAATCTAAAACACTCAAAGCTTTAGTGCAATATACACAGAACATGATTGTGTGTATAACATACTTGGCCAAATAAAGTCATTATTCTTTTTCTAAATGGAAATGCAGTTGTTCTACAGCAGCCACTTCACATAAATCACTAAACTACGGGGTAGTTGAGAAACGCATGCCCATAAAAAGCCAAATAATAAGCAGTGATTGAAATAGTATACATTTAAATAAATATAAAAATGGCAAACACTTGTTAAAAAGTCCATTGCGCAGCAGTAGTTCAAACCTGTGCATTAACTCTGGTGTGAAGCAGTAGTTGGAATTTGGCACAGTAAGTGTTTTACTATTAACAAAGAATTTTTCAGCCTTTGCTGGGGACTAAGGAAGTGCAGCTGTGTCATCGCAGGTCTCTGAAACTGACAGAAACAATGATGTCTCATTTAAACACTAAAAGATATTTCTTAGGGAGTCATAAGTTGTTTTAAATGATATGTTATTGTGCATACTGGCTGGCTGATACATCAACTGTAAAAGGAATACCCATCATTAATGATATTAGCTCCAGCTGTGCTTTTCATGCTATGACGTGTCAGAATATCCACTAGGAGAAAGGTCTGTAAGTAATAAAGTGCAGACATTCCGCTAACATCCAGTGAGTTTCTTTGTCAAGTACTGTAGAGAAACAGGTGGAAATTCACTGAAAGGTTATTCTAAAATACAGTGAAAAAAATAAGGTTCCACAGTGAACTTTATGCCTTTATAGGATTTTTAATCTTGATGTACTCTGGAGCTTCAAGGGATTTAACAGTAACTAATAAGACAAAATTATCCTATGCCCTTCTAAGAAGAAAAAAAGAGAAAAAATGTACAATATAATAATTTTCAGATGCAGAGAACCTTCATTACATATTAAAACTTGTATATTTTAAAAGAGCTAACCCTACATAAAGTATTGTATTAATTGTAAACGTGATGTGTTGCTTCTTAACTTGATTTGATTTGATTTATTCTTTCAAGCATGTAAAGACAGTTGATATGTCAACACACATAATTTTACACATATCCAACAAATGCTAATCCAATATCAATTTGCTTATACCTAG
>NW_018127981.1:555177-604980 GCF_001952655.1 Monopterus albus
TCTACTTGGTTTTGTAATTTTTGGGTATAAACTGCATCTATATATTGTGTTAATAAACTCCTCAGTTCCTGTGTGCTTGTTTTAACAAATCTATATTGAAGTCACCACATATGAACATTAATTTATGACTTATTGTCAAGTAATTTTCTTCCATCCAGTCATTAAATTTTTCTATGCTGGCTCCAGGTGCTCTATAAATACAGCTTATTACAACATTTTTCTTTTTTTTTCCACGAGTATTTCTACAGTCACACACTCCAGCAAATTATCCACCACCCTTGACATTTTCTCCACTTTCTTATAACAAAAGTTTTTATCTTTATGTACAAGGCCACACCACCTCCCATCTTATTCTCTCTGTTTGTGCATACCAAGTCATAGCCAACTTCCCTTGGGATACTTTATTTATTAACCAGCAAGTCGACATCGCAAATAACTTTCAAACTCATAAAGAAACAGAAGTTAAAATGTTCTTCCTTAACAGAATGTTCTGTGTGATCTGCTGGAGTTGTTGCTGCATAAAAATAAAGTGTCCCTGACTCTCCTTCACCAGCCTTTGTTAAATTATTAAACATTAATGTAATGTTGTTAAGGTCCAAAAATTAATCACTCACTGAATTACAGTACATGCTTTGCAGACTTTTCAAATTCCACTTTTCAAAAAATAATTGTTACATTTCTTTAGCTCCAAAAATAATGATATATAGACAAGCAGTTTTTCTGAAACCAACTCACTGATTTGGTTATTTTACAGGGAGGCAATGAGAAGATATGAGGAGCTGTCAGAAATCTTCTCAGACAAGGACAACTACTCACACAGCAGAGAACTCCTGAAGGAGGTAAGTTGTTGTCAAGATGATCGACATGACAGTATGTTTTCAAAAGTGGCTGAGGGAAAATACCAGGTATAGTAGGGCACCAAGCTCTGAATGATGAGATTATTTATACCGTGTGAACAGCAGGTTCAGTGAGAAACTTGATTATTTATGGCATGCACGGGCTGGTTTCTACTTGGATCATGACACAACATGAAACCTTTTTTTTTTTTTTTTTTTTAAAAAAAATGAGAGTTTGAAGCCTGAAGTCTGTGTTTTCTAGGTATCTTGTCATTCATGTCTTGGTTCATGATAAAATGATCTGCTGGCCTAGAGGCTGGTGAAACAATATCTTATGCTGGAAAGCTGCCATGTAGGGATCAGATTTCAGTAACTCAGAAACGTTTCTGTTTCAGGCCTGTTTTTACTTAGATTTATGTTGTTCTCAGCTGCTGTTAGACACTTTTATAGATTATCTTTTTACTGCCTTGCTATAAAAATATCTTCAAAGATGCTTTTTTTCCTCCACCTTTTTTTCCCATTACTAGAAACAGTTTGGTTTTACACCTGAGTGTACAGTATCTAACTGTGCACTTTGGATACGCAAACTCCTGAAGACTTAGTCCGACAATCAGAAATAAAGCCACTGTTTACTGTCTCTTTGTGGTACACAGGTCCTGGTTTTTAATTTTCTGTAAGTCCTGACTCAGTATCAACATCATATTCTGAGTTTGGAAATTACTGTTTAATGTAATACTAATGAATGTGGAAAACACAATGTCAAATACTCTCCCAGCCCAGCCTCTAATATTCTTGGTTGTCCCAATGTAATGAGAATTAAGTAGGATACTGCTGGAGACTAACAGTCTACAGTCATGCTAGCAGATCCGTGAGGTGTTTTGAGCTAAATGCTAACATGCTATGCTGATGTTTACAGTTTATAATGTTTACCATATTAACCATCTTAGTTTAGTGTGTTAGCATGCTAAGATTTGCTAAGTGTCACCAAACACAAAGTTAAGCTGTGGCTCATGGGAACATCATTTTGCATGCAGGGGACACTTTGTAGGTACCTGGGCATAAGCCAACGTATATATACAAATTAAAATTTGCCTTAATTACAGCATTTAAGTTATCACTCAGGTTTTTATGATTTATACTGTGGATGATGTAAATATCTAAATTACATTTTTTTCATACTCAAGAACATGTCAATCTCATGGTGGCGCTAGCGGAACATTTAAGCAATCACCAAAGACATAAGGTGCATAGTGAATGTCTGTATAAAATGTTATGGTAATCCATCTGCTAGCTGTTGGGATATTTCACTCTGGAGCAAAGTGGACAAACATGGTGCCCGATCACAGCATGGTTGAACACATATGATTGCTACAAGCCTACAGAGATGTTTAAGCCTTAAACTGCCGCTTTGATAAACCATATGGCTTATCTACACTTTGATATCTCACATCCTGGTGACTAGCATCTCGTAAATTTGAGCAGCATTGTGAGACATGTATTAATGTGCCTGTCAAGTGCCACTACTGGAGCACATTTGTTAAACGCCTATCTCTAAGCACTGATGTCTGGCCTTATCCTCAGCTTTACTGTTAGACCTTAGACTGCTTTAAAAACCAGAAACCAGTCTGATCTGGTTGAGTAAACCTTCCCTTTTTCTATTTGAGAATTGGGGAAACTGACAGAATTAGCTATGTTTTGATTTGCTGTGATGGTGCAGTACATCACAATATCATTCAAACACGTGCTTTCGTTTTGAAAGCTTCACTACAAGCTTTGATGCCAGAAAAACACCATCATTTTCTGTTGCCCTTTCATTTCACTTCCCTTCATCTCTCAGCCCGTCTAAAAGCATTCGAGAGTGTGATGACACTTTACTGTAGCATTTTCATGACAGACTATTTCTTCCTGGCTGTCCTGACAGATCTCTAGACATATGTCATTGTTGTGTTGTCAGCTTCTTTCCACTGCCTCCAAGTGGCCAAAAGAAAAAAAAGAAAAAAAAATTCAGCGATTGCAGGTTTAAATTCACTATGAAAATTTGTGAATTTGGCATTTCCAGTGGCAGCATTAAAACACACACTGTTGCAGACAGCACAGAACAGCTGGCATTTGAGCATTTACCACAAAATGCAAACGATTACTGAATAAACATGCCTTCCGGTTAAGATGACGAGGTCCATTTAGCAGACATATTAATTTGCCTTGGCTTTTAATACACAGTAGGGCGTGATGCATTCCTTTTAATTTTATTGAATTTATTGAATGTGTCTCATCTGTGTGTATGTGTTATTGTGCTGTTTTATTTTTTGCACTGATCTTATTTATTCTATTTTAGTAATTTATTGTGGTTTTATTCTGCTATGTAAAGTACTTTGGTCAACTGGATGTTGTTTTTTAAGTGCTATATAAATAAATTTGATTTGATTTGATATTCTGGAAGTTTTGATAACATTGCACCATCTTCATCAGCAGATACCGAGTTTGCTCAGTTGCCATGGAATTGTAGATGCTCACATTTCCATTTTTTACTGACAACTTTATGAACTTATTGTCCATGTTGGCTTAAAAGGTGAGGTTCACAGTCCAAACTCCAAACACTGGCAAACTCTGTCTGCTGATGAAGCTCGTGTGATACAAACGAAAGCTCCAGAACGGCAAGTGAAAGAACTTTGTGATGAGACTTATTTTTCAATAGCTGTTTTTTTGGGACACAAATGAACTTTAAAGCTCAGACTTTCCCTTGGTTTTGTCTTACAGGAGGGAACCTCGAAGTTTGCCAACATTGACAACAAGCTCAACAACAAACATCTTAAGGTGAGCAGAATTAGAATGAAGACATAGGAAGGTCACTGGTGTGGGTTATGCATAACGAATTCCCTCAGCAACCACTTGAAAACAGAAGCACTCAGGTGTCTAACAGCTACCAACAGGTCTCTAAAAAGGTTCAGACATGCTTACTATGTTATCAATTAATCCCACTAGAGTGTCAGATCATTTAGGGGTCACCAAGGCAGTCACAGAGGAGTTGTGTGTGTGTGTCTTTAGATCAGATCATGAAGCATGTAAAAAAGAACAATTTTCACTAACTTCATAGCCCACGTCTGGTGTGAATACCAAACATTTTAGCCTGAAGGGTTGTACACTCCCACAGGCCTTTCCTGGAGACCTTGGAAAATTTAGGAATGATGTAAGACCCTGCAAAAGTGTCATTATTATTGTAAAAAGTGAGGCGACAGAGATACGGTGTAATAGCTTTAGAAAAACAATCGGTGGTTAAATTTGCTTTCAAGTGTATTTTTAGGGCTTATGAGCCTTATAATATTGTATATTCAGTGTACATTGATTTAGTATTTCACAAGCATCTGAGTAGAACCAAACGTTTTGAGTTAAAAGCACTCAACTGCAATTAATATAAAGCACTATGGCTGTGCTTAATAATGGATTACATTCTAAAAGTTTTGAAAAAAGCCTTTTCCTACAAAACACTACATTCAGATGTCAATACTGGTGTCACTCAGTGGGGAATGTGTCAGTGGTTTGATGAAGGGCTGTAAGAGGGAATCGACCAGCATGCAGCAGTGAAGTGGAACAGAGAGCTGTGTGTGTGTGTGTGTGTGTGTGTGTGTGTGTGTGTGTGTGTGTGTGTGTGTGTGTGAGATGTGGTGTGGTGAATCCTGAGCCTTCATTTGAAAAATAGCTGCAGGCAGCTGCTCTGAAATCTCTCCCTGTGTGGGCTCTTTACGATGGTGAACAGGAATCTCTGGGGAACTGATGAGACACTTCCTTTTTTTGTTTTAAAACACAGTGCAACCCCCAGGGCACTGTGCCCTACCTGGGAATCTTCCTCACTGACCTCACTATGCTGGACACAGCAGTCAAAGACAGGCTAGATGTAAGTTCATCACAAGTCTATCCCAGTCACAATTTCTGGAGGCAGTTCAGTATTACAACTATCAAACTGACATCTTGTCACTCTCTTTGCAGAATGGCTACATCAACTTTGACAAAAAGAGACGGGTGAGTGTTGCAGTATGTACTGTATCAGTTAGAAGGATAAAGGGTTAAAAAGTTGGGTACATCAGCTGTTTTAATGCATGTATCCTAAGCTTAGGTGATGATCTGCTAATGAGCAGTTTGCAACAAGTGAAGCAGCAAAATAAGCTTCACTTTCTGCAGCATTAACAAGCTGCAAGGAGTAAGGAGTGCCACAGTAATCCCTGACAAAAATCTCATGACCCTGGGAAATAGGAGCTACAGTAAGAAGAGAGACTGGAAGGAAACTTTCCAAGATAAGAGCATATTAGAGCGAGCAGGGGTAACACAATATCTGAGGGAGGATTAAGATTAAGTGGGGGGGTGCTGTGAGGTGCTTCTAGTGGAGAGGAGAGAATAGTAGATCAGCCAACATGGGCGCTTTTTTAAAATAATGAAACTGTATGGTGATATGACTCTTTGTTAACAGGAATTTGAGATTTTAGCTCAAATTCGGCTCTTGCAGTCTTCCTGCAAAAACTGCGTTTTCAGCACTGATGAGGCCTTCATGCAGTGGTATCACAGTGTACCGACGTTAACAGAGGAGGAAAGGTAAACATCTAAAATGCTGGTGCAGTTACTGATTTGAAAAAAGAATGCATTCACTCTTATAATGTGAGCATGTAACTCGTGTTGTTGTTATTTAAAAATTTTGTGAAGAAGGTCTACACTTTTGATGATGATCTCTACTGCAGTTACAGACTGTCCAATGAAATTGAAGCACCCACTGAGCCAAGCCCCCGTGGCCTTGCCCCAACAGTCATCGTTACAGAGTGCCCAGAGTGAGCTATGCACACACAAACACACATTACACAATAAGATGACCATAGTACATTAGCAGAATTCAGAATATGTAAACTACTCCACTCCACCACCCAACTGTTTTAACATACTGTATAAAGATTAGTTTACTCAGAGTAGCAAAGTCTAAAGTCTGAAAAATAATTAATGATCATTAGTTGTAGAATTAATTTAAATGTATGTGTATGTTTGTGTGCCAACAGCCTGAGCAGGTCCCAGATCAATCTGGTTGGTGATAGTGAGGGCCTCTTTGACTTCCCCTCCCCTGTCAATAACCTGCTCTCAAAACTCACAAAGGTAACATACTATTACTAATATTCAGTCCATCTGTGCACTTACAGTATATGAGCTTGTTCCATAGACACTGTATGCAGGTGTGACTTTGTCTGCTTTAGTCTAAATTTGATGAACAGTGTTGTTCTCTACTTTGTTATTATACCAGATAAAACATCATCAACAACATTGCTTTTGCTCCATTGCAGCATATGAAATCTCCATCTGTGTCCTGTCTGGATGTTGACACGTCTCCTCCTACGAATGACTCCGCACCTGCCACATTAACTCCAACCACTCCTACAAAGTCACACCGCCGATCGGTCTCCTGCGGCAACAACCCCATCCATAACATCCAAGGGTCAGGGCCCGACATGCGCATCATCAGGATACGGATGGACCTGCATGATGGCAACCTGTACCGAAGCATACTGGTACCAATTTAAACCATTTGTATCTACTTTACAGCAATAGTAAGGTTGTATAAAATTCTCTGTCCCTAATTATATGCGACAAGGATCCCATAATGATAGTGATCAGAATCAGATTCTCAGGATACAATGGACGCAGGATATCATTAGTGCAAATCCAGCTGAGTGTCATTGTTATTTTTCTCTATTCCCTTAGGTTACAAGCAATGACAAGACACCCACTGTGATCAGCTCTGCCTTAGAAAAGCACAATCAGGACCCCAAACAGTCATCCAGATATGAGCTAATCCAACTTCTTCCTGAAGGAAAAGGTAAAGGTGTACAGTATTCCACTGCAGCAACAGAAAACTAATCTGCTCTTCCCTCCGCACTGTAAAAAAACAAACACTATTTTGAAGTTTACTCTATTTCTGGACCAGTTATCCAAATCTTCGCAAACGTGAGATCATCTTGAGATTTCAATCTAAAGGTCTGTTGTAGCACAGGCTTGTTTTACCCATCCATCCATCCACTATCTATACCGCTAATCCTAATGAGGGACGCTGGAGCTAATCCCAGGTGACATTCAGCAAGAGGGAGGGTCCACCCCGGACAGGCCGTCAGTCTATCACCGGGCTGACACTTAGAAACAAACAACAACACACACCCACTCCTACAGGAAATTTAGCATCATGAGTCAACCTAAGCTGCATGTCTTTGGACTGTGGGAGGAAGCCGGAGTACCCGGAGGGAACCCACACAGGCACAGGGGGTATATACAAACTCCACACAGAAAGGCACCAGGTCAGCCCGAGCTCAAACCCAGAACCTTCTTGCTGTGAAGGAACAGCACTAACCACTATGTTACCATGCTGCCCCAGGGTTCTTTTAACATTCACTATTTCGACTTTCAACGGTCTTGCGGGGAGAAGAGTATTACCTCTGCCAATAAGGTAATGAAGAAATGAATTTTGATTCTGTATGTTGGTGCAATGCCTTTCATCTTGATACAGGACAGCGGAGTTTGGTTAAAGGTTAAGCCCTGGTTCAAAGAATATGTGTTTACTTATTGGTCCAGGAAATTTCCACCACAAAAATGTCCCACTCCACCAAATGTATTTTTCATACTGTTACTTCACTTGAATATTTTATCTTCACTGTGTAGTGACATTGTGTTTGACACTTTTACATTCATCTGCCAAAGGGAGAGGTTTCTTTCTGCTCGTTGTAAAGCTAATTGTAAAGCATGTATCTACAGGTATAATTTTGTGACAGTCCAACTTGATTTGAAGTTAGTCAGGGTCCAATATCCATTAATATTAATATTTTTTAATAAAGTAGTAGGTGTCTTCTGTCCAGCAGTTGAACTTCTGAGATGAGAAATATCTGTGTATTTATATATTAGTTTTTTACTGAAAGAGTTATTTTAAGAATTATTAATTAGGTATTATTCATTCTAAATCAGGGAGGTGATCTTAAAAAGTCAACACTGAACACCAAATTGTTCCCAGTGCCATCCAGCCCACCAGGGTGTCCCATGCATTTCACTGGTAGAGTACTAATGTAACAGTGCAGCAGCTTTGGAGAAGCTCTGTTGAATTCTAATGTCTTTATTTTTCTTCTCTTGACACAGAATTGGTCATCCCTGCTATGGGTAATGTCTTTTACGCCATGACATCATCTAGTGTTGACTTCTTGTTGAGAAGAAAAGGCGGGAACACTCCTCATGGCTCAGTGTCAATCAGCACAGAAACAAGCGCCACTTTTCCACGAATCAAGGCCAAAGGGAGGAGACTGGTCAGGACTCTATTTTGACATCAGTTTTTTTTTTTGTCCATAGTAACTGATTTTTCTCATAGTCCTGATGTGAATGCAGGGCGGTCTCTCACAGACAGTAAATGGGGCCTTCTCTGTGCAAAACAAAACTCTACATTATGCCTTTCTTCCATGCTCCTTCAAAGCTTATTCTACCCAAACACCGAGACCAAGTTTGAGAGACATTTCAGACCTCCCGCTGCCCTGCTGTGTTCCAGAGCCACCTGCTGCTAAAGACTCGTGTCACTTTTCCTCTTTCAAAACAATATGCATTCACACCCAGAGGAAGAGCAATGGCAGCCTTTTGGTACTGGTTCTTGAGTCCTAGTCAGGTAGCAGTTGATGCTTTTTTCATTCCAATTCAGTGAAGTCTGTTTTTATCATCAACAAATCTCAAGTTGTTGTGTGCCTCTGACTGATGTTTCCAAATATAAAAAGAAGATTTAAGTGTTGTTCACCTCAGATGCCGTAGAAGGATTTAGGACTATAGGTTTGTTGGTAAGAAGCATAATAAAATCCAAATATACAAAGCCTGTTGGCTCCACGTCTGCTAAAGCACACATATCAGGAAGACACATGGATAGTAACCAATACAGTGCAAGTGCATCATTGTAGCAAAACACTGGAGTTTGTCAAATGAGATATGAATGTTTTGTATATATTTATCTATTCTGTATATCTGTATGATGTCAATATTGTGTTTACACTGGCAAGGAGCTCTACACCCATGTGTTTAAAAAGTGAGAATGACTGTTTCAGCTATGACTCAAGTAAATATTTATTTCATCATAAAGTTAAAGCTGCACCAGTCAGTATTTTTATATTAGCACAGACTCGGTTGATGCTTCATATTGTGAAGCAGGCCACTGATTTTGACAAACCCTCAAAGAATTATCATGAACTCTGCAGCTCTATTGATCTTTTAGCCTATTTTGGCTGATTGTTTTGGTTTTACAGCCCAGGAATGTGCAGAATGGGTCTTTCTCGCAGCTGGTATCAACACTTTATCCAGCAGTAAATCTGATAGAGCTACAGATCTAGCCAAGGTAACAACTAGCTGGGGACGTTCAACATCTAGCAGCATCTTGATCTAAGAAAGCCTGTCATTATTCTCAGGAGTTGCTAAAGACCAAACTAGAACTAAAAGGAATGTGAGATGGACTCATTTATTAAATGGGCAGAAATACAGCTCCAGATGTTATCTTCAGATGGATGGGTATGTAGGCAGCTGGTATCAAAACAACTTTATAAGGAAATAAAATGTTGCACAGCTCAATTTGATGCATTTATGTCCCCTAGTGGCCAAAATGATTATTGCAGCTTTAATAAGCTTGTGGCTTTGCTTTATCACTCTAGTACCTCAAGCATAACCATAAGAAAAATCTAAATAATATGCCACCAGCTCAGTAAGATACATCTTCACTGCTGTTTACATTTAATTAGAAAAAGAAAAAAAAAACATAAGCAACGATTTCATGTTTGGAATTAACATGTTAACTTCAGTGCAGGTTTGAAACATACAACCTTGACTTTGACTTATGTCTTGTGACCTCTGGTTCCCTACTCAGCACCAGTGAGGCCTCTGTGTTGGCTGAGGTATGAGCATGGTTGAATCAGGGAGAGGATTCTGGGTAATAATAGATGACGTGTGCTAGCATAATGCTATGCTACTGATTGTTTTAGTGCCTTTCTCTACAGGGTGCTCACTTTTCCCATGTTTGCAGTATACATCGAGTATACAGTGGTGTGTACTCTCACATCAAAGCTATGTATGCACTACATACAGGATGTCCTATTTTTGTGGTAATAAATTTACTTTTATATGAATTTCCCAGCTTTGGGTTGATTTGCTATAATGTGTTCCAGGTTCAAAAGAGACATATTTTCCATGCTGCTGAGTATGACATAAAAAGAATTAAAGTTGTCTCTACATATCAAATACTGACATTTCTATTTTTCCTCATGGATAAGGTAAACAAAGCAAGGTGAATATACTTCAGCGACAAACCACACACCTGTGCACTGGTCTGTTGATTTAGAGTGAAGACGGTCAGCATCTTTATGCTTAGGCAAAATCAGAATGAATTTATGTAACTAAGAAATCAAAGGCACATAAAAAATATTTCTAGATATTTTTAGAAAAGCACATACTTGAGTACCCAGTTATTATCACAAACATTCATGGAAAACAAAGAATTAAAACATTCCTCACCTGAATGTTGTCAGTGTCCATGTGTTAATATCATCAGGTAAATGTGTGCATGTGCTGAATGTTTCAAAGTGCAATATATCCCACATTGATTATTTTAAAATCCCATAAAATCCACTTTTATACAGTTTTAATTAACAACATTTGATGTCCTCACTGAGAACATACACAAAAAGCAGCTCATGGTGATTTAAACAGAAAAGTTAGAGTCAGAATTAGTGACACAGCGCTTTTGTAACAGACAGAGTCCTCAAGTGACAGAGTCAGAATTAGTGACACAGCGCTCAGTTTGTAACAGACAGAGTCCTCAAGTGACTTGGACCTATGCTTTCAATTTAAAGTTGCACTTTGAGGTTTTTTTGTTTTCTAAAATGAACACCACAGAAAAGAACTAATAAAAGATGCTAAATGAAATACCATTGCCTTACAGAGGCTAGTAGGACAAAGGGTAGTCCAGACGTGATGGAATGATTTCATCCCTCTATATGTTTAAGGAAATGATTGTGTCATCAGTGAAGAGCATATCATATGAATTAAAATGGTAAACACTGGGTTATTCTACCACATCTTGAAATAACTCACTTACAAATCCATGAGATGGCCTTGCCTCAAGCCCAGCTGACCCCTTGTGGCTCAAACTGAACATCAGCACTGGATGATTTTTTCTTCTTCACAAGACTCACACTCCAGTGCCGCAGTCCGGTAAGCCTTCCACACCACCGGGTCCTGCAGACATACTGTGCCTCCCCCGCGCTTCTCCTCTGCCTCGTTTCGGTTTATGTCCCCCACGCACACCCATCCTCCTCCATTCCCCTGCCCAAGTGACTGGGGGCTCACCGCCCACTTGGAGTGGTCCTGGCTGGCCTTGAAGGTGAACGCCTCACCTGGGTGAATGAGTGTGATGTCCAGGACCTTCCAGCCCTCGGAGCAGTTGGAGTGGAGGATACCTGTGGAGCGAATCCAGAATTGGACCAGGAGGTCTGACTGGAGGGTGGGAGCCACCCAGGAGTGGTATAGGTCTGACAAAGCAGAGAGGAAAGACAGGTAAGAACATGTTATCATTTTATTGCCTTTGAACTGTCTGCATGCTGTTAAATAATACGATCTTTAAAAGTAAATAAAGCTAAAAGTGTATTTGTATGTTACAAAATAGAACTAGTGATGCTCACATTGGACTATTATACCTGCAAAGACATAAGTAAAAGTGAAAGAATGGCACCAGTAGTCAGACAACTGCAAGTATTTTTATTTCTCCAAAGTCATACCATTGTCAAAAGAGGCTCCTTTGGCAAAGCTGATGAAGTTGGTTCCCTCCTTTGAGGTCAGAGTCACACTGCGATTGGATACAGTTTTGATACGGGGAAAGATGTGACCAGACAGATGTTTCTTCTTACAGACATCAGCCAGTGCGGGCACCAGGGACACCAAGGAGTCGGGGACATCACAGTCGTACACATTAGGCTGATTGATCTGCAGCTGCTCTCCTGTGGTGCACAGCAAATTAGATTTAAGGAAAAAGCTGCTAACACTACTCCAATTAGTGAATGATGAATGACTAACAGTGTGGTGTAGTGTCCCTTCATTTCTTTTAGCTTCACTTTACATACTTATCTTTTTACTTCAGGCGGTAAATTCCTGCACTTCTCAGAATTCTCTCGTGCTGAGTGTAGAAAAATATTATCTTTGTTCCTTCTGATACCATAACCTGACATTTTTTACTTATGTTATACAATAACTCCAGTCTACTTATAACTGTTACTTTTTCTACATCTGGTCAGTTAATGAACCACAACATCTTCCCACAAATGCTAGTGAACAACACAAAAGTGTGTAACAATATACAAGTTGGTCCTTGAATAAACCAATTCATACAATTTCTTGTTGTGAGGCCCTACAGTGCAATACTATACGCATAACAGATGATTATTTAGATAATCATTTTTATACTTTTTTTTTAACTGATGAACTGATTTGTTATTTGGTTTATACAGTATAATATCAGTAATTAGTGAAAAGTGCCCATGACAATTTCTCAGGGCCCAAAGTGAGGTAATCAATTAGCTTGATTTGTTCGGCCTATAGTCCAAACCCCAAATATATTTAATATAAAATGAAATAAAAAAAGAAAGGCAGCAAAGCATCACAACTGAGAAGCTGGAACCTAATGACTGTAATGATAATGACTGATAATCCCCTGATTTTATATTTCCTCACCTGGTTATGAGTAAAATGTCAACACATACTGTATGTACGTGCACTAATGCAGATCTGAATAATACAATTATAGCAGGATTTTAAACTAAGGAATAAGGAAAAATGCACAATACAAGCTCATTTCAAACCACTGATTACTAGTCATCTTCAGCAACTCCATGAGACATAAACTAGAGCAACATATAGGACGTCTCAGATCTCAGCCCAGTTGACCATTTATGACAGATGTTGGAGCGACGTGTTAGATGGCATTTCCACCACTATCATCAAAACACCAAATGAGGGAAGAATGGTGTTCATCTCTCTAGCAGAGTTCAGAGACTTGGGGAATAAACGCCAAGGTGCAGTGAAGCTGTTCTGGTGGCACGTGGTGGCCCAAGACCTTATTGAGACACTTTGTCTTGGGTTATCCTGTTATTTGTCACCCATCTATATTTATGAACTCAGTGTATAATAAACTTACACAGTGGTAAATCTCAGTTTTGTCTCGTTAATGTGCAAATTCATACTGCAAGGTGATTTAAAATGAAACTCGACATGGCTGTTGGACAAAACATTTATGCACTGTGTGTTCACATCACCCCGGACAGTGTCACGCTCCCAACATCCCAGCTGGAGAGGTGACAATCTGATGGAGCAAATGCCTGCCACAGTGTGAGGTCCAATATCTCTATGGTTACATACCTCAGTCTAATTACATTACCCCAGGCACTGTCGTAGAAACTGTGCCAGCTGTCAGGTCTGCCAGAGAACTGCAGAGGCAGCGCGCTGACACACTGATGACACTAGTTTATGCTGGTTATCTTGGATCGGGATTTTTGTTATTGTGTCAATACCTGACTGGATTAATCAGTGCTGGGTGATGACAAAGTAACAATGATTCAAGAATTTAACACCCACACAGGCCACAAGCTTCTCTGTTAAGGTTTGACAAAGGAAGATACGAGTGACACTTTCAGAGGTTCTGAAGATAGAAAATATGTGCTGAGTAAATTTTTATGACAAATACAAGATTTAAACCCTCATGGGAAACTGAAGTGTGTTAAAGGCAGAGTAAAACAAAAACAATCAGTGGCTGGGAAACTGTCATTACATGTTTTATAAACTCATTCTTTACTAAAGAGCCTTCACTATAAGTTGGCAGGGGATTACACGGTTGACTGATATGGTGATAAAAAAGATTAAATAAAAAAAGAAACCCTGATATATTATCAAATAGATTTATCAGAACAATATAATGTTCTGGAGACAGAGTATGAACCTCCATGAGCTGCCTGCTCCTCCTCCTTTCAACTCACATACTCTGATAACACTAGCTAATTAAACATCGCCATAAAGCATTAACTCAGTTTTTCTACCAACTCTCTTTGCGTCTAAAGGGCCATACTGCAGGACTCCAGTCTTACCGATGGTCTGGAAGCGGTCCAGAGGGTAGGTAACACAGATGAAGTTTTGTCCGTTGGTCACGCCGCTAGTGGGGTAATAATACTCTCCTTCTTGTCGTACAGGGGGGAAATGAGGAGTGCTGTGGACCAACCAGAAGCCCTGAACTTTATCCAGCAGTATGACACCTGACGCACAGAGACATTATATTTACCAGCAAATACATATTTACATATATACATATTTTATAAGACATACAGCACTGGTTTTTGTGTGTTTGGAATTTCTAATGTGGGAACATGCCCCTAGCGGTTAATGCTTTGAATGTCTCCATCATTAATTAGTGGTCTGAGTTCATTGTGTGTCAATACGCAATGATGTGTTTTTTAATGTGTTAGGCATTTTATTATTTACCATCCACTTTGAGTGCCTCGATCGAACTGATTTCTGCCACATCCCACCCATGGACAAGGATAGATTTTTTTTCCATATTTGTGGTGTTTTTAAATGTTCTATACTTCAGTTACTCTCTACAACTGTTCCAGCCCTTTAACAGAACTATAAAGTTTTTTTTAAAATCACTCCCAGACTGTTTTTTTCTTAAACATGCATATTCCTCTCGAGTCAGTTTGCTTTTCTCTCACTTTATACATTTGAATTCTTAAAATTACCAGAGCTGAATCAGCAAATCTCTAAAACGGCTTCAACAAAAACATTATATGTTGACATTATGGCAACACTATAACCCTCATAGTTAGAATTTATTGCAGGATTGTTGTATTAGACTGCATTAGTTTTAGCTGAGTGTACCTTATAAACTGCCAACTGAATGTTATAGGGTGCACAGTGAAGATTGGTTTAAGAAATCCTTTATTGTATATCATATTGTGATCTTTTTTTTTTGCTTTGATATAATTTATACACTGTACATACACGGTGCTAGTCTGTCTGGGCTACAGGAGTATTTTAGAGCTAGGCTGCTCTGGTGTTCACCTTTTGTGTGCCCCCCACCATGTCCACTGTTGTCAATCCATCTGTCGCCAAAGTCCTCAGGTGGCCTCTGGTCATTGTAAAGGATGTATGCTACCTCAGTGTTCTGTAAAGAGGACAGACTTTATTAACTGAAATTAA
This sequence comes from Monopterus albus, assembly GCF_001952655.1. NCBI lineage: Eukaryota > Metazoa > Chordata > Actinopteri > Synbranchiformes > Synbranchidae > Monopterus > Monopterus albus. The sequence continues at coordinate 570,282 of NW_018127981.1, forward strand.
AAACCACCATATTTGGACACATTCTGGGAAGAAAAACACTGGCAGAATTACATTTAAACTGAAAAACAAAATAAAAAAAGCAATCATTCGAGTGGTCATTACCGACCTACTATAGATCTGATCTACAGTGGCAGGATACCTGAGTTGTATAGTTTTATGGCATTTTACTGTTTCATCATTAGTAAATTGTATGTTTTGTGTGCTTGTTTTATGCCTTGAGTTGTTTTGTCTGCATTTTCCTGTTGAGGTTGGTGCTTTAATGTATGTATATAATGTTGAGTTTTGTGTCTTGGTATTTTATTGTTGAGTTTTAAGTGCTTCAAAGGACCATCAAGGAGTATGCATTACAGACTAGCTTAGACTGTAAATATTATAGTATGTGGTATTGGTTCATGCTATACACTTATCCCTATACAAATAAGCATAAATAAATACATGAATAAAACAGCAGAGCACTGAAAATGCCAGTTATAAATTCTCATAAGCCTGGTTTGTATAATCTTGCTGTTGAACCTGGTGTATTAGGACTCACAGCCAGACAAACAGACAGCATTTAAATGAACAACTCAATTTTCAGTTTTCATTCTCAGTTTCTTCCTCTTATCTAATAATGACAAGTGGAGTTAACAGAAACCCTTCCTTAAATAAATTCCATCTGCTACAGACATGCTACTTAAGTTGGTGTCTGAAAGAACTCTGAAAGTATTTACGACTGATTTTGCTTAAGCAAAGTCTAGTTTTGTTACATTGTGGATATAAAAGAAAGTGTATGCAAAAAAAAAAAAAAAATGTGTGTGTGTGTATGTTAATACTTTAAAACTATGAAAACCCCATGAAATAGCTGCAACTGCCTTGTGGCTGAAGCTAATGATGATTCAAGTAAATAAACAATTAATAATTCTAAAACAATTAGGGAAAAGAAAGTGAATATTACAAAAGGCCTACCAATACTATTTTACAGAAATGTCAAATAAAGAATAAAGCTCTGGATGTCTTATAAAAGATGTGGGCTTTAGCATGACCATTTCACATGAACCATGAACATATTTAATACATAAATAATAAGGAACTGACAGCTATGTAATAATCTGAGCTAGCATCAGCACTTCCCGGTTTCCAAATGGGTGATTTCCTGGAAAATGAACTTCAACTATCACTAACACAACAGTGACTTTGCTGGATTTGTTACAGACAGAGACACCTAATGAAAACAGACCTTTTCTTGTGAGTACAGTTGTCCAACTGTCCTTCCCAGGGCTCCAGTGGTGTCGTTCACTGTCACCTTCCCATCAGTCCATCCTTCGCTCCCCTTTTCCAACAGTAAATACATCTCACCTTCTGCTCTGGGAGATCTGCTGCTATGTTCTTTAGGCAGCTTGTACAGATAGAACCTAATTCAGACAAAAACAGAAAGGAGGAAACATTTGTGAGGTGTGTGTAAATGTACAAACTTCTTACATTGCTTAGGCCGGAAATACAAGCTGATTTTGAAATGATTGTTTCAGCGTTATAGGACTTATGCGATCTTGCTGCGTTAAACCATAACAAAACGTGTATTTGTAAATGCTTGTTTTGTTCACGACTGTTTTCAGTGAATTACCAGTCAACAGCATCTCCTTGGTCATTGTAGCAGGTGATTGGTGAGGTGTCGCCCTCTAGTGGTATAAAAAAGATCATCATGGAAAGAAACAGAAGCATCTAAGAACAAAGACGGGCATATTATTATAAATACTGTATATGAATTATAAAAAAAAAAAGCTGTTTTATAAAATACCTGACGCTGCATTTAAAACAGACTGGACGATTGGAAGATCCGTGACAAGAAGGAGACAGTGCCCTGAACATGTTTTATATTTTAGAAACAGACTACATTGTTTTGTATGAAAATTCTCAAAACTGCAAAGTACAGCTGACAACTAAACTAAATTAAGTAAGAAGTACAATTTGAAATGTTGAGAAGCATAATTTACATTCAATGTAGCTCATATACGTCAATATAGGCTAGCATTATAATAGGCGTCTTAAGTAGGCTTAAATGTAGGCCTACTTACCTTCCACCGCTCAAAATGACTAAAACCGCCATATTAAAATGAACACAATCAATAACAAATGAAAACTGACTCAAACATAGCCTATGTTTGCACCAAGTGACAGAATAAATCAGAGCAGTAGACGGTACTGCACCCACTCTTTATCTCCGCTGAGCTTGTTAACTGTTAAAAGCACGATGGAAAAGTCACTAATATAAAAGTCACTAAAACACTTATACCCACCTCTGAGTCAGTGTGTCTGTCCTCGACAGAACCGTATGTATTTCTGAGTACGACTGTGACCTGCAGTGTCCACTCCCGAACAACTTTCAACTTCAGCTACATCCTTGTTTTAGTCTGGGACAAGACGATGTGGAGAGGACGGTGGCGTCATGTAACCGCTAAACGATAACTAGGAACTAACTAGCAACGTCTCAGGTGGAAATAACAGGATTTAAACACACCCAAGCGGCTTTTGCTATAAAAGAATACAATGTACTAAATATTTAATGAAGTCAGCATTAAGGGCTCTGTATATTCTTCGCCCTTGTCTTATCCTACTCAAATGTCCTTGATTTTCTTAGGGTAAGAAAGTCGGTGAGGTCACCCTGTGGGCGGGGCTACGAAAAAGTTTTTAAAATCTTGAAATAGGCGTTTATCGAATAACTAATAATTATTTTCTTTATCTGTTAATCTGCCGATTACTTTCTCGATTGACTGATTAATCGTTATATGATAAAATGTCAGAAAATAATGAAAAGGTTACCCAAAACACTATTTTTAAATTGCTTGTTTTATTCATAGATTAGATTACTGAACCAGGGGACCAAGGTGTCAGGGGGCCGTTAGACCAGAGAACCCTGAAGGGACTGCACTGGGAAGTCAAACAAATTACTTCAAAACAACTAAAAGAAACCACTAAACGAGAATAAATGGACTCAAAACCACTACAAAGAGATTTAAAATGGCTAAAACGAGAGAAATGATGCAGCCCCTAAAAAAGGAAAACAGCAAAACAACTAGAAAAATAAACACAAAACTGCAAAAAATGGAAAGAGCTGAAACAAAACATGTTTTAATAAGTGCAACAGATGCAAAACAAGCAAAAATTAATGCAAAGTTGCTAAAAACAAGCAAAACAAGCAAAATGAAACACTAGCTGACTACAGATAATGTGGTTTCTCAGTATGTGCGTGTTATTGAGGAGAAGTAGCAGTCTCTCGCATGTCTGTGCACAAGGACATTGTCTCACAATTGATGGTTTTATTTAAGTAACAGTCCAAATCTAAAATAAAAGCTAAAATGTTTCATTTACAGTAGGAAAATCATCAAATCATTATATATGGGAATTTTTAACAAGTCAATGATTGGAATTGCTTAAAAACGATGAATCAGCTAGACTATATGTTACCCTTTTTAAAAAGTTTTACCTTTTAAAATTGTACTGTAGCTCCCTTATAAATGCAACAGCTACATTATTATAATTATTGAACCTACATTGATAAGATCTGAACTATAATGGAAGGATATCTGAGTTGTGTTCATGTCAAATATTGAAAGATATTTGATAAATGTGATTCTTTTCACCAAACTCCGAAAATGAGCCATATTCAGTGTTTTCCCCATTGATGTATAAAAGCTTCTACAATTCTATACACAGAAACAGAGTAGTTTTTTTTAAATGGTTGGTTTTGGCAATTGGCCATTTCACATGCCACACCAGCAAACTGATGCAGTGTTTTATCCTCCATACCTCTCACACTGCCATGTTAAAAGTGGAACTTGCACCTTATGGGTTTTCCTGCTGTTGTTTTTTCCTGTTTGACTCTTTCACAATTTTGGTATAAGGTGCAACTTCTTTTTTTGTAACATGTTCTTCTCTGTTCCTCTTCTATGTTTGAAATGCTTAGCTGCCTTTATAACACTTTGTCATTTGGAGCAGTGAAGAATAGATCATATGAAAAAAAAACTGATCCTGTCATCAAGAACCGGAAGATACACTGTACCATGGCATTTGATAATAATGCTCAAATTTAAAACTCAATCCAACATAATACAATAAATTTAGAGACAATGTTTGCTTGCTCTGTTAGCTGACTTACACCTTCTCCTTCTAACCATCGTGTTATGTTGTAAAGTTTAAACATCTAAAAACAACAGTTAAACGTATTTTATTGGTATGAAACTTATTCTGCTTGGCTTAATAGATGTAATCAACATATAAAATGAAAATGGTTCATTTCACATATTTGCAACCTCCCCCTGCATGTTTATATTACAAAGATACTGATCAGGTCAATTTGACCCTGAACAGAAGAGGTGTCTCGTGTTAATTTATCAACATCACTTCATAAAAAGAAAATATTTCAAAATATAACATAAAATAAAAAAAAATCAATGTGAAATGTAAAAATAATGTATTTTATATGTAGGTCTTTCCATTGTACATTACAAAAAGTTTTAACATGCATTTTTTATGATAAACGAGTGCATTATCCTCATTGAACCATAATCTGTGAGAGGTAAAGAACACAATTGCACTAAATAGTGACTGAAATGGTTAGTAATGGTAAAATTAACCCAGGAACATCACTGCTGTTTCTGAGAAATGAACATAACAGGTGGATTAACCAGTGTTGGTCAGAGTGCTGAGATCACATCTCACATAATACTCCTCTGACTGAGGAAGTGACACAGTGTCCTCTTGACACCTATAACCTCCCTTTTGCAGACCAACCAGGACTTCCTCAGAGAGCTTCCCTCTGTGCTGAATGGACTAAACACACACCAGTGGAGGTCACAGTTCTCCATGAGGCCTCTTCTGGCTAATGACACAGCATGGCCCCGGATTATTGCGTGCAACTTTTATGCAAGTACAGTTGCTGAATCATGGGTTTTATTTAATGAGAAACACTCTTGTTCTATTTAACAGCAAATACTATATCCCATTTCACAATGAGCATTTCTTGTCTGTCTGCATTGTTTACTGCCTGTTTTTACTGCTTATTTTGCATTGTTTGCACTGTTTGTTGCTTGTTAATACCTTTTTTTTTAATATTACACAGCCTTATGTTGGTTTACTGTTTATTTGCCCCTTGCATGGGGATATGTACATGCACATTGAGAGCCGATGTACCAAAGTCAAATTCCTCGTGTATCCGACACAACTGGCCAGTAAAGCCGATTCTGATTCTGATATAAAACAGAGGTATCAACACTGAAATTCACAGTTAATGCCATGACAACACTGGTCTCATTATGCCCGCTTATTGATATTAATGTTCAGAAAATGCACAGAATTGTGAGTAAACTTTAAATAAGGTTGACAGTCATTTTCAGATGGATAAATTACTCACTCATCACATTAAAGCAGGCTTTAAATATGTTAATAATAATGCATGTCTATAGTATTTTTGTACAAGTACTGTTTGTCTTTGGGTTGACTAGAAAGGACTGTATAAACCAATACTCAAGAACTCTGAGATAACACCTGCTTTCACTCTCTTCATTCTCTGAAAACTTAACATCTTGGTCTTTGTCTCATTTGTTTGTAAAGCACTTTGTGACCTTGTCTGTGAAAGGTGCTATATAAATAAAATTTACTTACTTACTTACTTGTTCCCTAAATAGGTGTAAGCTCATCTCCTTGTGTGTGCATGTCTGATTTATATGCAGCAGGATGTTCTAGAAAAAGTTAGACACAAATTTGTGGGAATGTGAATAGGAAGTGAATAATGATTAATGATGAAAATAAAAGAACAGGTTTCACATATGATTCCTTGTTTGTATCAACATAGTTTATGTTTGATGGGAAAAATAAAATGAAAAGGAAAGGAAACACACTTGAAAGATATCCACATCAGAGCACATTTTAAATGTATTTTTCTCCTGGAAAATTTCTGGACAAACTGCAAATGGCTCAGATGCACATTTATTTTTCAGAGGAGAATTATCCATATACAGTGAAGCACTGTGTGGCCTATTATCTCCTTGTCACTGTCCCTGGTGTGTTTAATATCTACTGTACAAATAAGGAGAACAACACAGATCAGTAGACTACCTCCTCCACAACATACACAAAACCATTCAACTACTCATTGCAGACATTCAGTAAGATGTGAACTTCTCCAGTATGAAAGCATGTCTACTGATCCTACTTAACAGGAAAGAAAGAAACAAACTAGAAGTAAACTTAACAATCACATCACTCAAGTTATCTCAGAAGCTCTCTTGGTCAAACATTAGCGTTTTTGCTACAATCATACCAGTTTAACACTGACCAACGCTATAAGGAGGGATAACCATTTCATAAAACAAAGCATCACTAAAGTCAGCAAGAAATCTGACTGAAAAGGCTAAAATACTGGAACATCTCACACAAAGCCCCACAGCTTTTTGTTTTCCAGCTCAGGTTTGCAGCATACAAGGTAGTTCAGTCCTCTGCTCGTCCATGCGTCCTCCCTGGACCCTCAGGAGCAAGGAGAAGAAGTCCTCATCATCCATGGGACCAGGAGCCCTGCTACGCTGGTCCTCCAGCCTGCCCTGTGCCTGTGTGTGGATTAAAGTGAATGCCTGAATTATAATTCTCTGAAGTTGACATGGCACTGAGGTTTTGCAAGATATTTTCTGCCGTGACAATGTAAGAATATGAAATATTTCTAAGAAACAAAGCTAAGGATGTTTTTTTACCATGAAAAAGAATCTAAACAAACTAGTCCTGATTACTTACCTGTGTTGTCAGAATCATATTATACAGGTCTTCTTTGGGCACAGGAACAGGTGCAGGCTTTCTCACCAAAGAGAGTTGTTTTATGCTGCCTCTGAAACTTCTGGCCTTTGGCTTTACCGGTGAAGAACTTTGGAGATGCGCCCTCTGGTCGTCCAGCCGGCGTGCTTGAGCGGTGGCCACCAGCTCAAAAAACTCCTCTTTCTGCAGTGAAGTCATTGAAGAAAAGATGACTGTGGAGAAATGAGAGAAAGGAGCAGTGGAGAAAACGGTCAGGGGTCAAGGCAAGACGATGAAACATGCTAGTCACATGAGTTTCAAAACATTCTTTAGTCATAGAGAACTGTTAGTTTCGTGTTGTTTTACCTTGAACAACATGAGTCAGCATCACTACATGGAAGCAAATACAACAGTTGCATTGGTTTCATCACTTTACCTGTGTAAAACAAACTATAACTTCTCAAAGCACCCCCACCTCTGTTGGCTGGCCTAGTGGCGTTTGGCTCAGAGTGGCACCTCCGCCTCCTGACCTCACTCTCAAGTCTGAAGGAGCAGCGTTGGTCATTGAGCCGTCTCCCCTCCTGAAGGGTGCAGAGCAGCTCATACAATGCCTCCGGAAAGTCAGGGGTTAACTGGTGAGCATGAGGAAACGTGGGTAGGTGAAAAAGCAACAGAAAAAGAGAAAAAGAAAGAGGGAGGGGAGAAAGGTTTCTCAGTGAGTGGCACAAACTGTTTTTTGGCAAAGCAACATAATTCACTCAACGCCTCCATACTCCCACATGCTTAGTAGCAAAAGGTTGTCGGCTGTTTTTCCACCATAAAATTGTTTTTCTGTTCGGGTACAAGGTAACTGTTTGGTAAAGTCAGAAATATTTCAAACAAACCCTGTGTATGCTGTATGACCTGCTAATTGAGTTCCCAACAGATGTAATCTCAGAGTACCAGGCAAGGCTAAAATAAAACGTACCTTTTTTGAATCCTCTTCTTGGCATTTTGTTGCTTCGGGTTGTTCCTCAGAGGAATTCGACCTCTTTATATCCACTTGAGGGTCATTTTGTATGACCTCTGTCTCACTGGTATTCTCAGGTTTTTCACTGATCCTCATCGCTCCCTCTGTCTGACCTATACTCTCATTATCACCTCTGTTCTGTCCATCATTTGTGTTTTCAGTTTCCTCTGGTTTGTCCTGTTCATCCACAACAGTGTCTCCTGTCTGGCTTCCCTCTGTGGTGGTTTGTTGTTTTTCTGGGTTCTGCTCTTTTAAACACATGTCACTCTCTACATGTTCTTTATTCTTGTCGTCTTCCATGTGCTCCTCTTCTTTTTTCAGAGCCGACTCTCCACTACAGCTCTGCACAATGACAACGAAACTGCTCGCTACCTCGCTTTCAGTGACGCCATCAGTTATGTCTTCGTTTTCTGTGATGACAAGAGGTTCTAGCAGTCCCCCTTCAGCCATTTCAACTTTGAGCTCTGTGCAGTTCCTTAATCTCGCTGTCAAATCCTGACAAAAGCATACACAGAAACAGATATTATATCAAAAATTTTAGGTCAAAGTCTGAGAGGACCACACTCTTTAATTCTTCTGAGAAAAATTTAAATACTAAGCAAACTTCGCAAGTATCGAGCCTAAAGTGATTTGAAGTACACAAGCAGTCAGCCGCAGAGCAGCTGTGCCTTTTTCTCAGTATGAGAGAAAGACAGAAACCAGTGTGGCAGGTCTGAGCATGTTTGACTGCAAATGTTTAAGCTGAAAATCCAACTGTAAATCATAAATTCCTGTTAGCTGTACAACAACAAACTGGTGTGGCAATATTATCAGAGGAGAGTTACCTTGTGTACTATACAGTAAATGTAAATTCAGTAACGTCATTCTTACCTTTACCTTACGTTTCAAAAATGTTCTCTTCAAGGTATCATCTCTTCAAGTCACTACAGACTGAGCACAGCATTTTTGGCTTATCATTTGTCAGTATCTTTACGAAGAAGAAAAAAAAAAAAGCCTGCTATTAAGAGTTTCACATGCCAACGTGACAAGCTCTCGCCTTACTGTGTGCCTTCTCTCTTTTGACTCTTCTCTTCCTGTTCCTCTTACCACAGGCCACCCCTATTTGTCTAGCCCACATATGACAAGTCATACTGTTGTGAAATAATACTGTAAGAAACAGAAGAAACCTCCATCATACATTTCAAGTATGGTCCCAAGCAAAGTTATTAAAATATATAATTCAAGATAAAGTCAAAGCCGTAATAGTTTTCATAGGCATCTTCTGGTGTAGTTGCTTCTTATGTGACAATGTCAGACCCAACTCCAACATGGTGAAAGAGATGCACAGTTCTGACACTGCTGTGGTTTTCGCACACATCCTGTTGACTTGCAGCTAAAACGAGAAGTAGGCTCAGAAGTGAGAGGAGCTGCCTAAGTAAATTTAAACACCTTAAACCAAAAGGTTAACAAGTCACTTCTTTAATTTAAATGCCTGTGTTTGTAACCAGGCAACTAGCACAAGCAGAATGGCAATAGAGCACACAATCTTTGGTTACAGCATCTTTCTTTGTTATTCCCGGACACACAAACACACACGCACACACCTCTGCCTTCTTAAAATTCAGGCCCTGCAGATGTTTTGCTGTTGTTGTGGTTACATTTAACCCAGTAGTGTTACGCCTCTGCTGACACACAAAAGCACGGTCTATCACATGCTGTGGTGTTTACATGGCTTGTACCTTTTCCTGTCAATCGCTAGGGGACTGCGCTTTGTGCGATGCCACAGGCCAAGTTGTGTTGTTGTGTGTCTATGAGCACAGTTGGGCAGCAGTCGTCGCCACTGTGCGTCGCGGAAGATGTTGCAGCAGCAGCCTCTGACGGGCAATGGGCCCTCCAACGGCCGGGGACTCGGCATGAATAGCCACACCGGGATGCATGCGCTTAATTCGGCTCATCAACCTTCCCAGCACCGGTCGGACGGAGGGGATTCGGGCCTCGAGGGCACAGAGAACGGACATGAAACACGCAGAGATATTGGTGACATACTGCAGCAAATAATGACCATAACCGACCAAAGTTTGGACGAGGCACAAGCAAAGTTAGTGACAACTTTGATTTTGTGTGTGTGGTTACTGACGCCGCGGCCGCTTTTGTTTTACAGCTTCGTACACTTCGACTTGCTGTGGCAAAGTTTCCTGAACTTCAATCCACTGTTTAGATTAATTGGCCAGGAGCTAACTAATTAGGTAACGAAAACAAAGTTGTTTTGCTATAACCTGCTCAGACTTCATGTGCTCTTACATTAGCCATTGCTGACTGATTCTTTGCTGTCATTTACAAACACGCATTCCTTTCGGCAGCGATGGTCTAAAACGTAGCCATTGTTAGCTTGCTAAGCTGCGTTAACCAGGGCTAACTAGCTAGCTAAAGCTACAATTGGTAGCTGTGAGGTGGCACTACTACAACCATTAAACAGCATTTTCCTGCAGATGTTAGGGTTTATTTATATCCTAAACAAATAAAAAATTAGAAAATGTGTTGGCTTCCGTGTGCAATCTTACCAGTGAACAGTTGCCTTCTTAGCACACAACTAGCTAGAAGCTAGCGTTGCTAAATTATCCATGGCAAAGGTCCGTCTCTTAAATTGTGTTTTTGTTTTGGTCGATTTGTATGTTGTCACTGTCCCTGCGGTTTGCCTGTTACGGTCGTTACAGTCATGCTCTTTTCTCTATGTACAGGAAACATGCACTTAACTGTCACCGAATGAAACCTGCATTGTTCAGCGTTTTATGCGAGATCAAGGAAAAAACGGGTACGTTATTTTACAAGTTTTGAGGTTGTCAATATGCGTTTAATTTTGTTCTGATGTGCAGTGTTCGTTTGGCTTGTTGCAGTGTTATTAGAGTGTGCTGACACTGTGTCATCAGAAGCTAATCATAAACACATGTAATGGCCAAGTATACACACACACACACACACACATATATATATATATACTAAGTTTAAACGCTAAAACAAAAACCTACAGGAAGATATGCATATTGTTATTATGTAAAATGCTATTGGGTTTTATAATAGACAACGACAGACAGACAGACATACAATGTCTACAGCAATACAGTACAGGTTGGTTTGATAACTGCTCTACTATATGAGGAAACATTTATTTATATATATATATTATATATTATTTATACCCCATGTAACAGTTTGTGTTACAGAAAAATAAGAGGGTAATGAGTAATAGTGTAATCATTTCAGTAATACTGAAAGATATTAGCTTTTCTTTTGTTGTCTATATCAAGCCATACATTTAAAAACTGCATAAAGTTCAGTCACAGTCATTTTCTGTTCAACAAAATTGGCCTGAATAAGGATGCTTTGACATAGGCAGTAAATAAATATTAAGCAGAGTGTTTGCAAACAGTGCATGAGAGCAGTGCGCAAAGCAACATGGAGACACATAGAGGAATGAGCTGTCCACATCCAAACCCAGTGCATAAGTGTTATTGGCTGACTTTGCTGGGAAAGTTTGAACAAAAATGAACCCACAAGCTACTATACATGTTTGAGAACATCAGCTGAACAAGCATCAACTGATGAAAGTAAGAGAGAGTGGAAATATTCACAGGATGAATGTCTGATCTGGCAGTGTTTCCCTGACAAAACCACTAGATATTGGCATTTTTATTGACAGGCTTGTCAATGAGAAACGCACAGGAGGAGGAGCCTCAGGATCCTCAGCTGGTGCGACTGGACAACATGCTGCTGGCGGAAGGCGTGGCAGGGCCAGAGAAGGGGGGCGGGGGGGCCGGCGGCCGGGGTGGCGCCCCCCACTCAGGAGGGATGTCACCTGACAGCTCGCTCGAGCACTCCGACTACAAAAGCAAGTTGACCCAAATTCGCAGTATCTACCACACTGAGCTGGAGAAGTATGAGCAGGTACTGTGTCGCAACAGCAGACAAGCGCTCACATTGCCCATACACGCTTGCTTGTACTAAAACAGCCAGCCGGAAGTGTAATCCATTGGCATGTTGGGTCTAGAAAACGCAGCACATATCTTTCTTTGCCTGGGACTGCACTGCTCTTCTTTTGTTGCTGATCAAACACACCAGGTCTTAAGCTCTATATCTCTACTGTATAGGCAGCAGTATTATTAGGTTCTCAGGGCATTATTTTAGATTAGGAGAGCAACACATTTTATCCTATACTAAAGCCCTAATGGGTACTACTATTCAAAACACCAATCAGTTCCACTATTTTAACAGTACTCATCAGCAACATACAATCAATTCCTCTATCAAATTGAATTAAAAGCTTCCTCATATTATTAAGGTGGACTGCTGAATTTGCTGCACTATTAATACAGACAGTAATAATGATACACATTAATCCCCCCCCACACCCAGGCATGCACTGAATTCACCACTCATGTGATGAACCTGCTGAGGGAGCAGTCGCGTACACGGCCTGTGACCCCGCGGGAGATCGAGCGCATGGTGGCCATCATCCACCGCAAATTCAGCTCCATCCAGACCCAGCTGAAGCAGAGTACTTGTGAGGCAGTCATGATCCTGAGGTCCCGCTTTCTCGATGCCAGGTGGGGGTGTGAGGTGCTTGTTTTGTTCCTTATAGTAAATACTCCACTGTGACTCTGAAAAGGTTGCACTTTGCTCTAGTCAGCTTGGTGAGTCACAACAAAAGATAAATATGAATGAAACTGTCAATTGTAAAATATGTGAAAAAGTATTTTACACCAAGATCTATTTTATAATTTGACAAATGCTTAGGTTTCATCGAAAATTGAGAGAATAATTATTTGCTAATACCAGTTATGAGTATTATCTATGTAACTGTTAAATAGATTTCCCTTGTTTAAAACTATAAAGAATTCAGGCTTTTCATGTCAGTATACTCCTTTCTATCCATGTTTCTAGGTAGAGTTTGTGTTCTCAGTCATTATGTAGCCCTTTTTTTTTTTCTATGTGACTGTATAGAGTGGACATGGGTACCCTGACCACAGCTTAGGTGTAAATGCTAACTGTCTTGCTTACAAAGATGTCACTGCTACCAAGGGACAAAAAAATAACCTTTGCTTTTTTCCAACATTTGTCAACTTTCGCCGTCTCATCAGGCGCAAGAGGCGTAACTTCAGCAAACAAGCCACAGAGGTCCTGAATGAGTATTTCTATTCCCACCTGTCCAACCCTTACCCCAGTGAAGAAGCCAAAGAGGAACTTGCCAAACAATGTGGAATCACTGTCTCTCAGGTAAATCTCTGAGCATAATGTGCTTGTAGGAACAAGCAGTTATGAGTGTGTAATTGCGGTTTTTTTGGATGTGAATCTATATCTTAGTGTGAAAATTTGGTCATTTTACGGATCAACGCTCCCACAAAACAGTGTATGCTGAGTTTTGTCTATCTTTCTACCAGGTCTCTAACTGGTTTGGCAACAAGAGAATCCGCTACAAGAAAAACATTGGCAAGTTCCAAGAGGAAGCCAACCTCTACGCCATGAAGACAGCCTTGGGGGCCAGACAGGGCGATGACTCCCCACACACTCCCAACTCCACAGGTACTACAATGAAACCAGCAAAATGCAACTACTCACCTTGAGGCTGTGAAATAAGTTGTTAGTTCCACCCTTCTTGGCCTTCATTTGACCCTGCTGAGCCCTTGATAACTCTCTGTATATCCTGAGGCTGAGGTAATTGACTCACAGCAACTGAAGTACATGTGACTAAAATATTCATCTACCTGCTCTTGTACTTTCTAACTTTTTTTTCCTCATGTTTTGTCCTTAGCTCTTAAACTGTACAGCAAATCCATTAGGTTACACCACAACCTTCTGAAAACTGATATAAAACCAGGGCCATTATGGTCTCTGTGTAAAACAGTTTTTTTTTTCTTGTGCATGCTAAATTTACTCTCCTGTCTCCTCTCTTCCTGTAGGATCTGGGTCCTTCTCTCTGTCCGGGTCCGCTGACTTGTTCCTTGGGGTTCCACCTGTGAACGGCGAGCAGTCTACCTACCAAATGGGAGTGCAGGTAACATGATACCACTTATGTAGTACTTATACACACATTTAAATGATAAGGCTGGTGACTTTGTGTATTTTTCCTTTTGCTGAAAGCCCAAAACCAGCAATTTATTGATCCCAGTGAGCAGTTTTGTTTGTAGCCAAAGGCTTGTATTGTGTTGCTGTGTGCCACTGTTGTCCAGAATGATCATGAGTGAGTCACACTGTTACACTGGATGATATGTTCCTTCACGAACATACAGTGCTTTGAATACTCACGAACACTAAACTAGCTGCAACTGCATTACCTAAAATATATCATTGCTTTGAGATCAAATGTGGTGTTTATTGTCAAATCTAATTCCAAACTATATTAGTTTTACTGCATTTTGTTTAGTTTATTTTCATACACGAGTGGTCACTGGTTGCTGGTGCTTGAAAAAATGGGCTAGAATGACTTGCTTATAAATGACACAGCAATAGTGAACAAAGTATTATGCAGAAATAAGATGTTACCTTCTGACACCCTTCTGTTTGCTTCTTTTTTCTTTTTCTTTTGATTTCTCAGGCTAACGGGAACTGGCAGGGTCGAAACTCGCCCCCGCCCAGAGCCTCGCCCCACAGCGAACACTCAGAAAACTCTGACTGATGGCCCTGCCTGCTGGCACAGAACGACAGCCGCAGAAAGACTGACAACGGAAAAGACAGAAGGAATGATATCACACTTCCCACTTGGCTGCAGTTGTTTTTGTATGTTGTTTGTTTGGTTTGATTATTTTAAATGTACGTTGGTTTCTTTTCTTACCGCTCAGCATCGGTCATTATTATGTTTGTATGATTAGCTGAGTGCATGGATGCTAGAGTGAAAATGTGTGTGTGTGTGTGTGCGCGTGTTGTGTGTGCATGCAAGTGTGGTTTTATTATCGGGGTTGTAGGGCTTGTTTTCCACTACTTTTGACATGTTACTGAGGTGTGTGGTTGGGGAAGAGGAGGTGTGGGACTGTATTATCATTGTTTTTAGCACACTATATCATTATTAATATTATTGCCATTTTATTATTAGTGCTACACCTATTTTCATTTTAACAGCTCAGAAAGAGAGAATGCATTTAGTGAATGAGAGGGCAATAGAGAAAAATCCAAAGACTTTGTGTGTTTCTCTGTTTAGTTTAGTTTTTCTAAGGGGCTTACCTGAGGTGTGACTGAGTCCATATTAATGGTTTGAGTGAGTGTATTAACAGTGCTGTCTTTTTTTCTGTACAGTGAAACACCTGTATTCTCTCTACCTCTTTTACAATAAAGACTCTCTGTATTCACAACCAGCTGGTTATCTGTCCAGATGTGTGTGAGTCAAGGGGTCAGAATGAAAAAGCTTGAGGTTCTCTATATCAGGGCTGTACCAAAAGGTGTGTGCACTAAAATCGCAAAAACCTTACTATACTATATCAGGCCCTATGGCTATTCATGGCTGGGTGTTGTTATGTGGCCTGTGAGGTTGAGGGATTATAACTCTCACAAGCAAATGTCGAACAACTGCGGTGCTAAAGGGCGCGCCAGCACGTGACAGCTAGCCAAATGGCACGCGTGGTCTGTGGTGGCACCGAGGTGTGAATGCAAAACGTTAACCACTGTTACCATCTGTTAACTTCACGGAAGGTGTGACAGTGCGAAGTGTGCACAGTTGGTGTTATCAGAGAAAAAAGGAATTAGCCAGGAACATTTTCTAAAGTGATGTTGGTGAGCCACGTCTGGCATAATAACTATGCTACAATTTCTCAATTTGGCACCAGAAATGTCACCATGGAGAGTACAGTTGTCTCATTTTACTCTCTGTGTTAACATTTGTAAACAGGTTACAGTTTTTACATAGCTGAACGCCACTTTTGTTTGCTTTATCGTGCAAGAAAGATAACCTAAATTCCCATGTATCTCTTGGCACCGAGTGGAAAACTAAATAGTTCAAAAATATAAAATGCTATGTTTGTATAGCCTATTACGCATGGGTTTTACGCGCCGGCTTGTGCATAATAGGTATGGCTGTAACTATCGGGTCTTGTTACGCGCTGTCTTATAATTTGTCTAAAATTGTGATCACGGCGCCAGTTCAATAAACTCATGATAAGACCATTTAATTCAATTTAATGCATTAAACTGTGGGTGGATGGGTGGCTGTGAGGAGTGGGGGCGGATTGTTGAACTTGGGTGGTAAAGTAGGAGGAGTCTGAGTACTGTCCGGGAAGAGGTAAAAGAAGCAGCTTGTAACAAAAGAGTCATTACCTGGTCAGTCACGGACCGAGAACATACTGCTAACCTGGATACACACTCACTGGGGTGGATAATCGGTTACTATGAGGCTGTCACAAGAAGCAGAAGATGCAACAAAGGACAGAAAGGTATAATATACTATACAACAGCTAGTTCTACTCAGATATAGTGTAACTAAGATTGAGATTGCTTCCTTTAGCAATAATATATTGTTTTAGGTCATGAATTGTTCTCCTATTCTCTTTCCTATTTTAAATGCACATATTCTCCTATTTTTCTTTCTGACCTGTAAACACACTGAGAGCTTCTGTACTGGAGACAAATTCCTTGTTGTGCTTAAACATACTTGGCCAATAAATGTGATTCTGATTCTGAATAAATGCCTTCTTGTCCAACATACATTGAAATGTCCTGTAGAAATGTCCCAGAAAGAACCTACCTTGGTGTTGGAAGAAGCACTTTTTACTTTAATCAAAGTCAATGAAAGTGAACTGCCTCAGTGATATGCATTTTGCATATTGGTCATAACATTTCTTTCTTTCTTTCTGTTCCTCCCTAGTTCACTAAATCTCAGGTGGAGAAGCGCCGAAGGGAGAGGATGAACCAAAGTCTGAAGCGTCTGACAGACTTACTGCTACAGGAGCCACAACAATTGGTAAAAAAACAAGAAAAAAAAACCACATTGAATACGCTTGTCTATATTGTGAAAATGCTACACTAACTCAAGGAGTAAAAGTATCATTGCAATAATAAAAAGGTCAGATTTCTAATAGGATACCATAATGAAAAGTCAAATTTGTTTTAAATAAAAGTTGATAAGCTGTCTTTATATACTGCCACCTGCAGACTTCATGAAATCATACTGAAGCTTTCTTGCAGGGTGGAACTCAGCACAGAGTAGAGAAAGCTGAGATACTGGAGCAGACAGTCCTCTTCCTCCAGAACACTGCCAAAGGAGAAAACACAAGAACCCGAGTGGGGAGTGGGGGTGGAGACCAGAAACATTCCTTCCAGGAGGGCTTTGCTGCCTGCCTGCAGAGAGCTACTCACTTCCTGGGGCCTGAAGGGAAAGGCCTGTGGCTCGGACCGGTGCTAGATGCGTCTTTTGCTGCTCACTTTGCCAGCTTACACTTTGATTCTGCAGGTGTCCAACAGAGAGCACAAGCTCGTTTCTCCTCCAGCTCTCTGCCACACTCACAATCCATTATTTGGGTGCTGAGGCAAAAGTGTAAGCGAGACTTTGGTGTGAACAGTTTTGTTCATCCCTACCGACTTCCAGCCCAACAGGGGCTTCCTGGAGTTCCCCAGCAGCCTCAGAAAAATCAGCTTGAAATCAGAGTGGAGGGAGAAGCGAGCAAACAGAGCCTGTCCCAGAGCCACCCGGTCAGCCAGACATTGTGGAGACCCTGGCACTGATTGCCATGAAGTCACTTCAGAAACTGACATTTTAAAGACTCTAACAACTGATTAATATTCAGTCATGCTACCTATATTGCTTTGTCTTTTTTTAAGAATATTTGTATTGTGGTCTTGTGGGCAGTGATCTCTCATAACCCGTAACAGGTTGAGAATCTTGTAAATAATGTAAAAATCTCATTTCTACATGTGCTGTATGCTGTATGTATGACTGTCTACCCTAATGCTTTTAAGTGAGCTCAGTCAGTGGGGAAAACACCTACTCTCCTGACAGGCACAGGGACTCTCCCAGACTGGGACAGATGTGAGCTGCACCATGTGCCTGAACTAGGCTGTCCTGTTGGGTCAGCTGCTGTGTTGAAGACCGTATTCAGAGGTGAGTGTCCTGGAGTTGAACAGTCTCCATACACTGCTAAAATCATGATTCAAAAGTGGATAATGAGCAAGTATCCATCCATCACATTTCTAGGTCTGGAACATCAGCGTTTGAAGCTGGGAAAGCCCCATGCAGCCACATCACAACCACCCATGTGCCATGATGTCAGCTTTCAGGAATAACATCTCTGGTTCTGTGTACAACATGTTTTGTCTTCTCTTTAATTATATATTTTGTCTATTTTGCACACTAATTTATTCTGGATGTCTCCCTATGGTGAGCAGTATTCTTTTTTTTATGAAAATAAAACGTTTCTTGAGAAGAAAACCTTTGGTGTTGAATGGTTCTTTTCCAATTAGACCAAGCTGAAGGCCTTTTGTTTTGGCTGCTTGTGACAGCTCTTTTTAGTTTGTGGCTGTGGTATGAAGCATAGCTTCCTGCAGAACTCCACCCTCCAGGTGTGAAGCCTTGTCATGAGCTGTAAGGATTCAGCAGCAGTTCTCACTTCAAACACAATGAAGAATTCACTCCATTTGAACAGCTTGTCTTTCTCAGACATACCAAGGGGAGGAAAAGATTGTTATATAGATTCCCCCAGCTTTGTGCAAAAGGTTTGCCACAAAATTGTTAAAAATATTTTAAACATATTGTGTTTTAGCATGTAGCCCTACTGTTGTCTGACCTGTCCACAGCTGTGCAGCTCTTGAGAAACACAGTAATAAACGTATGGACTTTCTAGTTTTTGTCCCTGTTAGATACATCACTTCAAAACAACTTTTTACAGTACATAACAGGATAAAGTCCCAGCTCATGCCCACGTTTTTCATTATAATTAGTATTCATTCTCTCACCAACATCGCCTCCAGCTGTTCACAGGTCAGCTGTTTTCTGCGCGTGTCCGGTGGCGCTTCACAGGAAACAAAACGTGTTTTAACACCTCCTGGAATCCTTTGAAGCTCCGTTTCACCCAAAGGACATAGCTGTCTGGTTGTTGATTTTTCCCTAGACAAAAGGTAATAATTGGATTGTTTAATTAAATCAGCTATAATTCGCTTTGAACCCACCTGAGTGCGCAGCATCCACGTTTCACTACTGTGGAACAAATGAGTTAGGAGAAATAAAGAATAGAGTCATAAATCCTGACTGTAAGGGTGGATTCACTATAGCCTGAGTACAATTGGCCTGTTCGATGACATTCTGGCTTGTAAGAGAAAAAAAGACTTTTAGTAAAATATACTTGACTTTGACAAATAAACGTTTGACTTTTGGCCAATGAGCGATTCCATGCGAGACTAATTTCTGGCTCGTTCCCATGGGAAAATGACAGTGAAACTCCATTTGCTCTTTTATTATCTGTTAGAATTAGTACCTCGTGAAGGGCACCTAGGTGCCCACACGCCGGCCAATCAAATGCAAATTACGCAGGCTTGCCACTCATTGTACTTCTTTCACACGTGTCCGTTTGTTGAGTTCATTAGGACTGTATCTCTGCCTTCGTTGTCTTCAATAAGACAAATGTATAATGTGCCCGTTACCCTACTTTTCTTTTGGTGTACTGTATATCCCCCTTGTTAAAACGCCGGCTGGTAACTCGCCTGAAGAAAACTGGTTGTAATAACTGGTTTCTTGTGAAGACAGATTACTGCTCTTTTATACCCCAGGTTTGCTTTTCACTGAAGACCACTGTGAAGATATTAAGTTGTGTATTTATGGTCGCCATGTTGAATTTCTGACTCATCCCAGTGATTTTTTAAAAGTTTTCAATTTGTCTAATGGCGCTCGGTGCCAGAAATGATTATGGCTGAGGTGCTCTGCAACAATGAACTGCCAGGGCCAATATTTAATTTTTAATTTTACTCTTACCCGAGATCAAAAATGTCCTCCGCTGAATTCCTCGAATGAATTAAAATATCTGACACATACTCGAAGTCTGGTGCAAATTGTGTTTTGTACTGAACCCACTCAGGTGTGAAGCTTTCCTCAGGTGGCGCGTGTCTGAATAAAGTGTGAAGCGCTCGCGTGCTGCCGGAGCTGCTGCGCGTGTCTGGAGATCAATGACTTCCGTGAATTTCAGAGTTTATAGTCAAACAACAGTGTCCCCCCTCGCTGACACTGAGGAGATCACAGTCAACAGTTTGCAAACACTTTGTTATTCAAATCAAAGGGGAAGTGTGTCCAAACTTCTTCTGCTGGTCTCTACTGAACTAAAGTCATCTGTTGTTTTCCTTCTAATATATGGACAAATAATGATTGGAAAGAATTAGGAGCCACTAAGAACCATAAATAAAAATTACAGGGATCTGCATTTTATTCAAAATATGCTATTATATACTTTAGGAGTAACTATTTACTTTTTATGTACTTTTTACGCCATTACATTTACAGATATACAAGTTAATTTACAGATTAGGATTTTACATAAAACATATGATACGCTTATAAGACTCAAAATACTCTTAAAAGAGAGAAATTTCCCCTTCAAACTTAGATGGCTTTATTTTTTGAGGTCCAAAGAGGTCACATTATTAATTCCTTAGAGAAACGTCCAACAACTTAAAACTGAGTTTAATCTTTAGATTTCTGTTGTGCCACCTGACTGTGCCCCCTAATCAACCAACTACAATAGTCAAATTATGATCACACGTTGTGGCACCAGTAACAAAAATCTAATAATAATAATAATAATAATAAAACAGTTACTTACAGTTACTTAAGCAAAATATCAAATGCAGGAGTTTTAAATATACGGGAGTACTTTCACGTTGTGGTTTTGGTACTTCTAGTGAAGGAACCGAGTATACGTCCCACCAAAACAAAACCAACTGGTTAAATAAGCAAGACCCATGAAGATAAACTGAGGATGTGCGAGGGGCGTGAAGCAAATGGTCACCCGTTTCCAAGCTGAACAATAATAAGTGGTTGCACATTTGCAATCCAGGATAGCAACGTGCAGACAAATGTCCACGAGGTGTAACAGTGGGAGAGCGTCCTCCAGCTCTTCCTAATCCTGGGAACGTGCAGCGGGAAGCTTCGGGCTCACTTTATTACCTGTTAAAACCGATACGTCGTTTGCAAAGTGTTTTGGGCGAGAGGTGTCTCTCGGGTTCCCAAGCCTCACACACACCTAACATATTCAGAAGAATTGTCACAGGTAGTGGTTTTGTTTTTAACATAGGAACACATTCATTTGAAGAGTCGTGCGTAAAAGGATAGATTTTACGCGCGCCGCGGTTGTCCCTTGAAAATCATTTGAAAAAAATAAAACATGCTGCTTGGAAATGTGATTTGTTGGTAGAATATCTGCGAAAAGATTACAGCACAGGTTTAATCAGTTTGGTGTGAAAACTTTGAGATTTGCTTTTGCATCAAATATTCTACAGACTAAATCTTTGCATGCTACTTTAGGCAAACGTTGAAATGGTTTCTCCAACTCTCTCACGGGAAAAGCAAGCAGGGAACTCTGTTCACACTCTGTTACCTGTTACAATCGATACATCGTAACAAAGTGAAGAAGAGGTGGGTGTCGGGTTCCCACGCGTTGGCCTCTACAAGTGACATCTTACACATATCTGCCGCCATTTGGTTTAAATGTCAGTATTTCACGAGCATAATTGCAATTTTACTGTCGTAGCTGCCATTTTCAGTAGACTTTACATATCTTTGTATATTAAGAAACACATTTTAAATAATCAACCAAATGACCTGAGTTCTATTTTGACTTTTTTGTTTATATCCACAAACAAAGACAGGTTATAGAACCTGGCATAAACGAAAGTATTTTACGCACGTAATTAGAAATGCTTTCCATTTCTCCCGACTTTCTTTGCTTCACACTCCTTTTTTCCTTCCTCTTCTACTGGCCTGGGGGATCCTGAGACCCGACATGTCTCGTTTCGCCTTACATAATAATGGTGTGAATCACCCGCAGTCATTTGTCTGAGCTCCTGCTGGGCTGGCGGATGTCTGCTGCTTCCCCCACAGATGTTAATCAGTGGCACACGAGTTGATGACACCTTTCACAGTAGTCGTGTGCCGCTCACACCCGACAAGACAGCTGTACATGCCCGCACATCAGTGAGGAAAACCACGTTATTTAGCTTACATTCTCATCCATAATTTCATTGTATTGTTTTAACAATATATGCCTACTCCTTCTGCTCCTATACGACTAAGCCTCAGACTGAGGAAGACTGCCAAACCAGAGGGAAAAAACAGTGGTGGAATGTAACGAAGTATATTTATCCAAGTACTGTACATAAGTATAGTTTTGACGTATCTGTGCTTCATTTCTACTCTATACTTCAACTTCAATACATTTCAGAGGCAAATGTACTTTTTTGCACTGCACTCGATAACTTCAGTTACATTTCAGAATGAGTTTAAGGAAACAAAATACACAATAATGAGCCTCAGTCCCTGGTGGGAGATTCACAAGCTGTCCAGCAGTCTATAAAGTACTGCAAATTATAAGAATACAACGAAATTAGAATGAGCTCCACCTTTACAAGCTGTAACATCAAATGCGATGTGTGTAATGGATCAATAATGTGAAAGCTGCATAATGTGTCGTGCTTCGAATATATTTTGATGACAATACTTTGGTACTTTCACTTAAATAAAACTTTGAATGTAGGACTTTTGATGGTAGCAGAGTATTTTACTGTGGCATTGCTACTTTTACTTAAATAAAGCATCTGAGTACTTCTTCCAACATTAAAAAAGACAGCAGAGTAGAGGTTTTCTTGGAATATTGTCTGTTCCACAGACATTTGGTGACTAGAATAACAGCCTTACACCGGGTGCTGATGGGAGGAGCTTACGGCCACGCCCACCTATGGCTTAAAAGTCCACACTGAAGCTTGGGTGACTACATTCAGCTCTGACTGACATCGCTGCATAACTTCAATCATGAAACGGCTTCAGGGTTCAGAGGACGCAAAGGCCAAAAGAAAGGTGCTGGTATCATTTATGATGATTGCTATTAGTAGCCTATAATGATATTGTCTGAGATGCACATCACTTTGTATGTGGGAGAAAACATGAAAACAGTGAAACGTTTTCATGTGTCAGTCTCATTACATCCTTTTAATTGTTTCGTTTCTGTCCCGTGCAGACTCTCAAACCACAGGTGGAGAGACGTCGAAGAGAGAGAATAAACCGCAGTCTGGAAAACCTTAAGACTCTTCTGCTGCATAGACAGGTAAATGTCACATAGCGCCAGCGTCAGTTTGTTCATGCTACAAGAGCAAATGCCTTTCAGTAGGAACTGTGAGAAATCGTTTATTAACTATTTGTTTCTGTCATAGGAGGAAACTCAACGCAGACTGGAGAAAGCTGAGATATTGGAGCACACAGTCCTGTTCCTTCAGAACACCACAAGAGCCGGGGGTGGTGGTGGAGGCCAAAAACTGTCTTTCCGAGACGGTTTCTCCACCTGCCTGCAGAGAGCAACTCAGTTCTTAGGACCTGAAGGGAAAGGCCTGTGGCTCGGAGCAGCACTGGATGCATTGTTTGCTGCTCGCTTTGCCAGCTCACACTCTGATTCTGCAGGTGTCCATTGGAGAGCTTCCTCTTCCAGTTCCACCTCCAGCTCTCTGCTTCTCAGGGACTCCTCCAAGGCTATTCTTCAGATGCTATTACACAGGTCCGGGCGCAGACTGTGCCGGCCTGCCCTAAACGTGGCCAGTTGTGTTCAGAACCGAGGAGGCTTGGCCACAACCCCCCAGCAGTCCCAGAAAGTGGTGAGTACGGCGAGCAAACAGAGCCGGCCTCAGAGTCACCCGATCACCCAGCCTTTGTGGCGACCCTGGCCCTGATCACCAGGCCACAGCTTCACAGCTTCACAGACTGAACTTTAAATGACTCTATCATTGTGATTAATGTCTGAGTACAGTAACATGTGTTGTTCATTTGACTAGACCGTGAACATTTTTGGTGCAATACATTGATCATGTGTAAAATCTGCTAACTGTATAAATACTGTAAACGTATGATTCCATCCAGTGCTGCTAAGTCTCCCGCAGGCCAATTTGTGCCAAACGCGTCATTTTTTGAAGTATTTTTGCACATTAATTTATTTGTCATTTGTAAATAAAGAAAACCAAAAATCCCTAAAGAACGTGTATGTGCTTATTGAGAGTTTGCTGGCACGTGTGTAAGGAGCATAAGTGTGGACCCCCACACTTGAGGATAAAAAGCCCCACGTGGTGGCGATTCACACCATTAATCCTGAATTCTCATTTTTCGACTTAGAAAGAATTTAGGCAGGTGGAAAAAAACATCCAAAAAACGGAATAAAACCCTGTATTTTTCGATTTCCAGCACCCAGCTTTATATTATATTAGGGTGTAATAATTATTAGTCCACTTGTAACTAACCTAATAAATAACTCATTTTTTGAGGAAATTGAAGCTGTGCGTAAAATGAGCCATTTGTTGCCATGCTTTGTCATAAATAGTCATAAAATATATTGCCAGTTATATAGATGTTTATTTAATTTTTACAGTCATCTTTCTGCAGAATGTGGGGGTTTTGACGTGTGTAAAGCTGATCTTGGGTTGTACTATGCCAGATCATTTAGGACGTTGTATTTTTTTTTAATATCTATTTTATTTTCTTTCTGGGCACTGCAGGGGTGAGCGCTGCCCTAGAGCATTACAGAAACCTTCAATGTGGAGAACATTGACTGTATACAAGTGGAGAACTTGTGGTGTTTTTCCATTAGTATGGGTCAGCCCGTTTTAATCGTGCCGAGCCGGGCTGGTATGGGTTACCTTCCATTTCCACCTGTTTCCAGCAAATAGAGTAGGCTAACTTTTACTTTACTACTTTACTAACTTGGTTTCACGATGGGCAATAGACATGGCCCACGGTGCAGAGGACATGCAGGCGGTCAGCGGAGCGCAGGTCACGCGAGTGTCCACCAGAGGGCGAGGGAGACCCCGTAGTTTGGTAAGGTTGTTAGATAATCTATCAGACATTCTTTTGTTACTTCAGAGAGTACTCTGTGTGACTTTCAGTTTCTGTTCTCATTCACAACTCAAGTGACATTACATTCATCTAAAATACATGTTATATAAGTAAATATAGACAGTACTCACGTTGTCAATTCTTATTGGACTAGAACGTGTCACATGACCATATATGGCTTTTTCTTTTTACAGTTGATAATGCAGACAACATACTTTGTTAGAATTACACATTTTCTGTGATTGTCTGCCTTTTACTTCACTGCTGTTTGTGTGGAATGTTTTTTTTTTTTATCTCACAGAATTAAGTTGTTACTGAGAAAGATACTGAGACCATCAGCCACAGTGACTGTGCGGAGAAAGCCTCCGTTACTTTCTCGGCTTTCCACAAAAAAAAAAAAAAATCTTATCAGTTTAATATCTCATATGTCTTCTCCTACCCGCGAACCATATATTAAATCGATTTTTGGAACAAGGAGGTGGAATAGGAGCTTACTCCATTTACTCCACGCATCAATCCAGTATTGCAGTATTTCTGGGTCTGGTACACTCCTTTCTTTTTTGTCAAATATTAATAGTTATCATTAGCTTGATTCTTTTTTGTTTTATTTCTTAAAGGTAGAGATATATGTATTGATGTTAAGCGAGAGTTAAGATCAGTGGTTGTTGCGTAGAGCCAAAGTCTGATATCAATATGGGACATGTGAAATAATTACAGTGAATGCGCCCGCGTTAGTTCGACACCCAGGACTAGGCAGCAACGTGTTGCACTTTTCACCCTGCTGACAATGGCAGCATTATATCAGATACTCACAAGCTGCAAACCTAGATGATATAACGCTTTAGAGAAACTGCACAAGTTTAAAGAGCTGCTCATATCATTGAACACTTTTTTTCAGTCTAACTCATTTGAATCTCACTCTGCGTTGGAAGCGTCCCCTGTCCGTGGGAACCCTCCCCACTGATGTATCAGTTTTAACAGGCAGTAAAGCAGTAAATGTGGCGCCGTTTCCTCCTTTCCCACGAGAAGACTTTCTTTATCTAGAGGCATTTAGTGTTTGAAGCTGAAAAGAAAAAAATAGAATGAATCCCAGTCAAGACTAGTAAACCTCTGTAACTGAAATGGTCAGTCAGCAAAACAATGAAAAGCTCGGTCACATTCTTATCATGTCGTTTCTGTTCTCTAGCATCAAACAAACTGCAGCTGGAATCTGGGCAGTGGGAGTTTGAGATGGACAATTGTCTCAAAGGCGTTAAATCCGCTAACCCAGCAGGCCTTTGATCCATGGCGCATGCAGATGTGTTGCAGACACGCGCCAAATCTGCATAGAGCCGCGGTGAATTGGTGTGAATCACAGCTCAGTGTGGGACAAAAGATGTGTAGTCCTTGTTGACCAGTGTCCTGAAATAAATGTGTATGTCATGACATCGTCAGGAGTTATTTTCACTTAAGGCCAAACGATTTTATATAATGGCTCAAACTAAATCCACCTCAAACTTAATTTAAATCCCAGTAACGTTTACAAATCAGGCTGGGTTTTAAATAACAAACAAAAACAGTTGGGAAGCCTTGGGGACTTCCAAATTGCTGCATGGTGTATCAGGCTGCTGGAAGCTCTTCTATCTGCTCACCATGACTCAGACATGACATTCAATGCATAACCTGGAGGCCGGAAACATCAGTGGCTTCTTCACCCAAATGAAACTCATCTAGGTGTGGTGACCATTTGTAAGAAGACCATGTTCCCCTAATGAAGCCATAATTCTAATCCTAATAACATCATGAAAAACATTTCTTTTTCATCTAACATTGTGTTTCTGTTGTATCTCCTTTCAAGACCTCCAAGTTAATAAAACAGTGCATCATTAAACTGCAAGGTTGAGAAAAGCATGTAATTTTATTTAACTGTCAAGTTTATTGGCAGTGTTTATTAAATTGTTCTGATATGCCATTCTGCTTCCTTTTCTTCAGGCTCTGACATCTAATCATTGTACATTGGTTTTGTTAATAAAGATTTGAAAAAAGAAGTTGGTATATAAGAAGATAACAGAGTTTGAGATTCTGGTGGTCACTGGCTAAACACCCATATTCTCAAAGATTTAAATGGATAAGAAAAATCCATATTATTTACATAAAAATACATTATTGCAGCAGGATTCTGATTCCTTCGTGCAAATGTGTGCACAGTTTATTTTTTATCATGGCTCCTTGGATATTTCTGCAGTAATCAGAATACAACCTGTTACATGTGAACATACTGTAGATCAGTTTCAAGGTCACTGCCAGACATTTGACTGGCATTCATGTCAAACATGTTTTATTACCAACTGTATTGATACAGAAAATTTAACAGTATCCCCCTCCCTAGAAAATAATAATAATAATAATACTTTATCAAGGCTGAATAAAAACAGGGGATGTGATTTAGGCTGGAACATCTCCAAATATGTTGTGTATTAATTTGACAGTCAATTAACAAATAAGTAATATGCAATGGATGCATATTGGATAATAATTAAGGTTACAATATTACAGTAAATCAAGGTTGGACCTCCTCCAGCTACCTGTTAGCCTTCTGCTTTGCACTGGGCTTAACAACAATATCTACCTACTGTAACTCCAAACTAAAACTTAGCATCCCTCGGTCAACATACCTTTACTAGGGAGCTGAAATTTCCTAGCTTGGTCCCCTTCTCTACAAAGCTGTTTGTCTGGAGTCAGCTGTGTTGTTCGACCTCTCACCTCTAGCTTTCTGCTCTGTATTTGTTAGACTCATGGCTGCTTGTTCTGCTCTACTGGGATTATCGCTGTTTACAACTGGCTGGCTCTCCAACTGGGTGTCAGTATCTGTGGGTGGTGAAACAACTACTCTTTCTATGGGCTCACTGGCTGTTCTGTCTGTCACAATAATGTAATTGGGCTCTAGTTGGTGGGCACTGGGGCGATGCTGCAGTGCATGCTGGGTGCAGGAAAAAGAACGCTGCCGAGGGGCTGGTTGGGGTGACAGGAAGTGAGGTGTCGCAGCTCTGGGGGCTTCCTGATGCCTGTCACGATCCTCGTCTTCTGATGTCACTTCCTGTAAGGTGCTGATTGGCCGAGGGGACCGGCCCATGACTCTCGGAGGGACCAGTGCTGTTGCTGACTGGTTGACCTGTGGGCGCCAGTTCTGAGGGGAAGGGTACTGCACTCGGCTCATCGACCAGTCACTGGCAAGACAAGAAATTCATTGCGATATTAGACTTCATAGAGAAGTTGGCAAAGTAGTGGTGGTTTTACATGTTTGATCCCATCAAATGCAATTTACAATTAAAAGGCTGCTATTTGGTGGCCAGTAAAACAACAACAAAAGAAACCTAAACAATCTATACAGAAAATCAAACTACCATTTCTCTCTCACCTAGTACTGAATGCCATACCATTTAGAAAACTAAAATAGAATAAAAGTAGAGTAAAAATAGACTAAAAAGAATAAGAAAACTAAGTCAAAGTGATTAGGATAATCTTCAAACTCAGTTTATATACTGAGGTACTTTAAAGTCGAGGATTTTGATTCTGCCTTATACTTACTATAGTATGTTGTAATGGTTTCACTGCTGCAATTTTGCTGTGTAAAATGTATGTTTTTGAATGAACATTACTTTTGGGAATACTGCTTTTCTGCAGAGCAAGAAAAGCATCAATTAATTATCTAGTTTATTGGTTTCTCTTGATTCATTTTTTACTCTATAAAATGTCAGAAAACATTTTAAATTTCCCAACTAGTCCCTTAAGCCCATGCTTTTGACCAATGTAGATTTCTAGAGATATTCAGTTAACTATTGCAAAAGATGAAGAATATCCCCACAATTGATGAGCTGGAACTGGTCAAAGTTTACTATTAATGCTTATCAAATGTCATCAGATTACTTTTTATGTCAAATGACTAATCAATTAATTGTTGTAAAATTGTTTATGAAAATTTCTAACATGCTCATGGTACATTATTATAAACTAGTTCTGTTGACTGTCTGTGCATGATATTTGATTAATCTTACTTTGGTGGTGGTGGAGTAATATCATGATGGGCTATGATCCCAGAGAAGGAGGCGCTTCTTCCAGGCAGGCCTTGTGATCCGATCCATGGCGAGTACATCAGACCACGTTCATCCCACAGCATGTCATTGGCTGAATCCAAGGGAACAGGCCCTCTCTGAATTTGGTGAGCCAACAGAAGTTCCAGGACCTGGTGATGCATGCCCTCTCTGGCCACATCAATCGGTCGACGTCCTCTCCGGTCATGCAGCTCAAGGTTGGCACCATGAAGGAGGAGAATTCTGGTGGAGTCATAGCAGCCGTGGAGGGCGGAGAGGAAGAGTGCCGTTTCACCCTAATGTAGAAAAAAAATCATACATGTAACAAGATACTGATGTTTGTGAATGATATGTAATCCAATTTGTCTAATATGATTTTTAGTCCCACTTAATACCAGTAGCATGAAGAAACCTCCAAAGCTTACCTTGTTGTCTTGCAGGTCCACAGCGGCCCCATAGCGAATGAGGGTCCTTGTTAGAGAGAGGTGGTTTACTGAGCATGCCCAGTGTAGGGCTGATCTCCCTGAGAGAGACAGTGTGAGTGGAGGGGAGGTGAGGGGGAAGAAGGGAGGGAGTAAGTCAGCCAATGAACAACCATTACACAACAGAGTCGAGCCCAGATGGTGAAGAGGAAGGGAGATTGAAGGAATGGGATGTGGAGATGACTTGTTTCAGCCGAAGTGAGAATGAGATGACAAAGATGGGATACAAAGACACAAAACATAAGGTATGTCTTAAAAGGGAGACAGGAGAGACAGACAAAAGGGAGCAAAAGCAAGAAGGAAACAGATAAGCAACAAAGTTAAGATGTCCATTGACCGGAGCAGGAGCACTAGAGCATTTTAACTTTGTTCTGAGTCTGAGGAGGGCAGCAGGGGAACTGAAGAAGGAGAGAGGGAGCGATATGGAAGCCACAGAAAGAAGAGGACAGGAGAGGAAAGGAGGGACACAAAAAGAGGATGTTACTCAACCCCTCAGTGTGTCAGAAAATAATGGCTGTTTTTCTCTCCAAGGTGAACTATTGCATGGATTACCATAAACCTTTGTGCAGATGTTCATTCATGGTCCCAGAGGATGAAGCCTACTGCCTTTGGTAATCCCTTCCCTCTTTGTCTAGCATCACCAGTAGGTTGATATTTTTTATTTTTAATGACATCTATCAAAAACAATTGGATGAATTGCAGTGAAATCTAGTAGAGACATTCACGTCCTCCATAGGGTGAATTTTAATAACATTAGTGATTCTTTAGCGTTTTTCAGCATGATCAACACTTTCTGGTTTTAATTAATTGTATTTTGTCATTTTATTTTGTCAAATTCTTTTCCCTTTTTTAATAGTTGTGAACATGATAAACCTGGTAAACATCAGCATGCTGTGGTTAGCATTAGCACAATACAGCCTCACAGAGCTACTAGCATGGCTGTAGATTTATGTTCAAAAAGATATATAAAATCAGTCTATTTTTCAACCTAACCATGTATAAAAGGGTTAAAGCATAATTACTGTCCCTATGTCTGACCTCAGTGATGACATTACATTCACAGGACAGTATTTGGACCCTATAATGAACTACAGGGGCACTGATGAAACTGCATTTGCACATAAATCTTCATTATTATTTTAACTTGCTTGCCTTATGAGATGGTTTATTTCCCTGTGAACTGTAACTTAAATGAAATCAACTACAATCTTAAGCATTCATATTGTTCTTACTATATGTAGGATGAAACAGGCACCAGTAATTACTTACAAATACTGAGGTTTGGGGTTGAGCCAGACTTTCAGGTACCAGATTAACATTTGTAACTGTGACAGGGATGCATTACCAGTATGATCAGTGTTGTTGACTGGCACTCCTGCTCGCAGCAGCTCCAGCACCACTCTGTCCAGCCCGCTACGCACAGCTCGGATCAGAACCACAGACCCATCCGGGCCACACCACTCCGCTGACTGCAATGACAGGCAAGCTATATTGAATATAAAACTCATGCAATACATATAGTGCACGGCCAGCTGGCTGGAAGTTGTTTCCTTGCAGGAAAAAAAGTAGAAGTGTATGATGTAAAGGTGTCTTGTAATGCCATGAGGGATGGGCTGTAAATATGGCAAGACACTTTAATAAATTTAATTAACTTGTTCATTCATATAGTGCCATTTGTACATAGATAATATGGCTCTATAGAGTGTGGTCTAAACAAACAAAAACATTAAATTCAAGCACCAAACAAACATTTTTCTTGTTCTAAACAAGAATCATAAACAAAAACCAAAGACACTTAGAGAAGAAACTAAAATTTGTAAAGTCATGACAAGCAAAAAGACAACTCAGGCAGCTAAAATCATCTAATTTACAACAATACCCTAATTGACATAAAGACATGGGAAAGAAATCCAATGAATATAGAAAAACTGTATACAGACATGTGGAGGGGGGCTGAGCAGAGGAGGTGGCAAGGTGTTTCTCTCCCATCCTCCAGGTGAAGCTGGGGGAACAAAAATCATGAAACGTAAGGATTTTGATACAGGCACAAATATATGGAAGGATATGCATAATTTACCTGCAGTCTTTGATGTCTCAAACAGTGTGTTAGTACAAGTCCTGCTTAGTTACAATGTCTTACACCATGAGTATGGCGTCTCTATTAACTTCTTAGTTAATGTGTACATTGTTGAATAAAGTGAATCCAAGTTTGCCAGTGAATACAGGCCTAATTTAAGTGCTGTACGTGTCATATGTGATTGTAATATAGTGTGGTTTCAGTCTAGGGCTGCAACAAATGATGTTTTTATTAGATTATTTTCAAAATTGTCTATAAAATATAAATGTATAAAATGTCAGAAAACAGTAAAAAAAAAAAAAAAAAAGCACCAAGGGGATATTGTCAAAGACCCAAACCCAAAGATACTTCATTTCCAATTATATAAAACAGGAAAAAGTGGCAAATCAAACCATACACTATTTTGCCATCATTTAATAAGGTTTTTCCTTGAATTTGTTGTCCATCTGTATATACCAGATCACCAGAGGAATAACATTTTTGGGAACAAAGAATGGTTGAGTAAACGAGTTAATGAATGACTGAAAAACCTTACATTGTATAGGTCTGTGGGGCTGTGAGGTTCCAGCACGGTAGTGTTTCTGCTCTGGGGTCCTGTGGTCACAGATGGAGGGGTCCTCGCGTCGCCTGGAGCATCTCACATTGATGTCTTCCATCGAACTCTGGGTAAAGTCTGTGTCACTTCCTATATCCTGGTCCCTTTTGAGAGGCCTGAAAACCAAAGCACAGTTTTTGTGTATCATATTAATAAACCACTGTGGTTCTCTTGTATACAAATCCCTCAGGAAGAATTAACATGGTCCTGAGTTAATTGTGGTTGGGGTTGCAAAAGTGTCTTTTCATCTAAATGATTTTTCTGCAACTTTGTATAGAGAGGCAGGAAACAAATGGACAGAGGGGAATACTGACATGCAACAAAGGTTCCTGGCTGCAATCAGTGTTAAGATTACATGATATGTGTCCATACCGACTTGATCACCAGGAGCAGTTAGGGATGCAACTATTGATTATATTCACTGTTGATTATTCTCTTGATTTTTTTAGGTTAACATTATGCTTACAGTAGAAAATGTTATAAAATACTAAACATTTCTGTAACAATTTCTTCAGATTACTTGTTATAGACTGACAAATAAGACGGCCGAACATAGACATAACCATAATCAATAAACCAGCAAATGTGTGGCATTTCTGCTTGATAATTGGAACAAACCCATAATCAGAACTGTTGTGGCTGACTTTTCTGTTTAATTGATTAACAAAAACTAATAATCAAAGCACCAGTGTTCACCCTAACAGGCAGATTAACAGACTTGTTTCTTGCTTGGATGGTTGCAAATGAAAATGGTTGGGACTGGTAGGAAATCTTTTGTAATTGATTTTCTCTCTTCTCTTTTCTCAACTACCATTCAGCTGTTGTTGTGAAATTGTAAATGTATAATATAAATTTAAGGTAGACGTGTTCCAGGACAAAATATCACGGCAAAATCCACCAGACTAACAGGACAAAGTGACATTCAGTCATTGTAATAACTGTACAGGATACAGCATATTTGTATAAATGACATCATTCCTCCAGACTAGAGATCCTCTCAAAGCATCTTTCTCACCGCATTCGAATGGCATCCTCCCCCAGTGGTTCCCTTCTTCTCTTTTTCTCTGCTTCCTTTGCTTTCTTCTTTTTCCTCAAGTTGATCTTCTCTTTCTCCCTGCTGGATCTGACCCGTTGTTCATGGTGAGCTGGGTGGGGTGTCCAGACCTTGGCTTTGCCGTCGTTCTCGGTGACTGTAGACCGGTGTCTCACCCTGACATTGCCTTCCCTCTCTGCCTTCTGCCGCCTCACCTTCCTCACCAAGAGAAACACCACCAGGGCTAGCACCAGCAACAGGCCAACTGCCATGGCAACCACAGCCCATAGCCACGCAGGGGTAGGCTCTTTGATAAAAAGAGAGAGTTCTTGTTAAGGCTGCATAGTATGGATACAATTAATATAATTTACCTGATAAAAATGACTGCCCCTCACTTGATTCAAATATATTTTGAGTAAATCCTAAACTTAAGTTGAAATTCTGTGACAACTTTGTCGTGTATAGAATTAATTCACAGGGAGAATCACATGCAGTGCCAATCATCATTTATTGTACAATATATTGTAAAGTTTCAGAGGGCGAGACACAGGACCACCTTGATTTTTGGGCCTCTGCAGAGGTTGGAGTTTTGTCAGGTCAGTCTTCTCAGGTCTTCTCATACACTCACACTCTCTCCCTGGTTGTCAGGGCCGCTCGGCGGCCACTGCCTCTCCTCCGTCTTTCTCTCCTCCATCATGTGGGCTCTGCACCTCAGCTGTGTTGCATTCCAGTAATTAGCAACTGGTTTGTCGATGCACACAGCTGGGGTGCATCCTGATGATTACTTGGTCCATACTTATACCTCTGGCAGACGCTCCGTCGGGGCCGGAAGATTAAATAAATAACTAGCTAAATAACTAACTAACACAGTGCCGCATTAGGTACGTGTGGGTGGAATGCTACGCTGACAGACACTGTGCGTTTTGGCTTGACTCTTCTCACACTACATATGTGCTATACTACACGCATACATCATCTTCCGCTGTAGACGACACATGTTATGTTCCTTTGATACTTTGTGTTCTTTTTGTTACCTGCTACCATCATGTTTTTCCCCCTAGCACCTGGGTCTGCACACTTGAGTCCAACCTCAGTCCTCCCTCACCCTCCTGGGGGCTACCATAACACTGGTCAGCTCTGCAACTAGCTATATGGCTATTTCCCAGCTTCCTGTAATTGTTCAGGTGTAAGCAGCACCTGAATCTGCCATCATTTTAATGGTCCTGCCAGCCACAACAACTGGCACCATGGGTTCCTCGTCAGGGCTTGAAACTGAACTCACTTGTGTTTTCATTGTAAGTGGTAACTGACGCCCTCCCTGATTCCCCTGTTGATTCTCAGGGCCTCCCTAGTACCCGGGGGGCCCATGCCCCGAGTTCACCAGCCCACTGGGCCCGGGAGTTCCCTGCTGTTCCTGGGCCCGCCTGTTACGTGACCACTCTGGACATCTCGCTTTCACATGGCCGTACTGCCCACATTGGTAGCATCTCATTCGTCCACTGCTTCCTCTTCCTCTGCCTCCATAGGACCCTCTCGTTCGCTGGGGGTATCCATTCCACCCCCCTGGTTGCAGATAAATTATCTGAGGGGTGGCCGGAGCCACAGGAACCGCACCTGGAGATGGAGGGGGGCTTTCTGGCTCCACCGGAGC
>NW_018127981.1:607120-616933 GCF_001952655.1 Monopterus albus
TGTATAGAATTAATTCACAGGGAGAATCACTGCAGTGCCAATCATCATTTATTGTACAATATATTGTAATAGAAAGTTTCAGAGGGCGAGACACAGGACCACCTTGATTTTTGGGCCTCTGCAGAGGTTGGAGTTTTGTCAGGTCAGTCTTCTCAGGTCTTCTCATACACTCACACTCTCTCCCTGGTCAGCTCTGCAACTAGCTATATGGCTATTTCCCAGCTTCCTGTAATTGTTGTCTTGACGTCCATTGGGCCCCCACCCTGGTTTCACTTCTCTATTTTGGGAACCCCCTACAACCTGTACTGAAAAACATGAAGCCTGATGCCCAATGTTCTTGCAAAGAGCAGAGAGTTCATCTCTGACCATACTTCATATTTAACTTAACTAACATTGGCCTATCAACTATGCTAATAACTATTAACTGTATTAAGTTTGCTTTTACCACTACAACTTCAACTTCTTTCACTTCTTTCAGTTAAAACTGAGAACATAACTTGACTTTACAGGTGAAAAATTACTCAATAACAGATTTGTTTGGCCACACAGGAGCAGTGATGCAAGCTGTATACACAATATAGATATACAGTAAGATCACGTTATAAACATGTGGTGGCAAACATGCTAGTAGCCTGCTGCTCATCTATACACCGAGTAGGCAATGTGCAACATTAACATTCACTTGGAGTCATATTTCAGTGTAATTCCAATATTTATGCTCATTTTAGTCCAATTTTTGTTTGGTCAGAAGAAATGCACTTTTAAAAACAGTTTGTTTCGACCAGATATCCATGTTTGATTTGCATGTGCCTTTCTATCCTGTGCGGTATGTAAGAGCTGAAATGTGTGAACAAAACCTGCAGCAGTTACCAACACATCTACACACTGGAAACAAAAAGGTGTTTATAGTGTTTTGTTTGGATGAAATTCAAAGCTGGATGTACGTGTGTCGGAGACAGGACATGTCAGCCTACCTTCAACTTCCTCTTTTCTCGTTTCCTCCTCTGTGCTTTCTGGTTCCTTTTGGATGCCTCTAATACTGATGATGGCCCTCAGCTCCGGAAGGGTGGGGAACGAGGTGGGCTTCAGCAACATTACAGCACGTAGGAAACTGGCAGCATCGATGGCATGGAGAAAACAGGTAGAGGGCAGACGGGAGCATGGCCTGTTGTCCACTTGGAGGAAAAGGAGGGAGCTAGGAATGAGAGAGAGAAGGGAGATTTGTTGGGTTTTTCTCAATAATAATAATAATGTCTAGACCATACTATGTCAAGTGTCCTGAGATGACCTTTGTTGTGATTTGGTACTACAGAAATAAAATTGAACTAGAAATAGAATTGAACTGAATTTTTGAGTCCAGTTTCAAGAAGTATGTTCACCTGAATAAATTTTTGATTGAAATCTGAAATTTTAAAAAGTAATAACCTATTTTGATATTAACTATTTTATCAAACAAACTAAAAAGTTAAAGGAAACATGATTCTGAGAATACTTATTTCAAAAATAGTTGCACATCAATATTTGTATCAGTATCCCTGGACTCGGTTCAGGCTGGTTTACTGTGCTCAGTGGAGTTCCTCAAAGTTCTGTGTGTGTGGCCAAGTCTAATTTTGCCTTTGCATGAATGATTTAATGTAGGTGTAAATTCATATGGATCTGAAATACAGCTTTTCCAGATGATACATTTTTTGTATACAGCCACAGGAATAATCTACAAGAGGAATTTAAGGATGAATCTGATATGTCTGGCAGAATTTGAACCATAATAAATTCTACAGTAATTGAGTACATTGTTATTTGTCTCCATTCTTAGCCTATTTGTAGCCAGTTTTAGTATTTTTATCTGTATTTAGTATTATCTGTTACCTAATTTTGTTTTATCTGAAACTTTTGATGCTGCAATCATAGTCAGGCTTCCCCCAGCATGGACTGTTCACCTCCCTACCCTCTGGCCGGAGGTTCAGAAGTGTGAAATGCAGGACCACTAGACTGAAAAACTCTTTCTTTCCCTCTGCCATCAGACTCCTAAACAGTTGAAGAGTATATTACCAGGAAATACGTCATGTACTGTCGACCTGTACTGTTTACATTCTCAGTTTGCACATGCATAATTGCACATTGACTGTTGACTGCTGCACATGCTGCTCCCATGCAGCATACATTATCTGTTATATTCTTATATATTTTTATTAGATTGCTGCATTTGCTGCTTAAAGTGCCTTAGATTTTGTGTTACTTATTTATCTACTTTATATTTCATTTGTATTTTGTGGCATTCATGTGGACGACAAAGTAAGAATTTCATTGTACAGGGAAACACGTTTCCTAACTGTGCATATGACAAATAAACACTTTGACCTTGACCCTGGCAAAATGTGCTTTACCCAGTTTAAATATAGGTTAAATAAAGTAGAGCCAAAGACACTGTATTTGACACACCTAATCATAATGCTAGTAACATTTTCTCAGTACCCACCCATTTGCCTCCCCTGGCACTGCCTGAGCCTGAAGGTCGATGAGCTGCTGATCATCAAAGTCAAACAAGTTCCTGTTGGTGGCAAGGGGGGCAGAGCCTCTCAGTTTGAGTGGTGACCGGAGGAGGACACTGAGCGCCCAGAGCAAGGAGCTGTTGGAGAAGGTGCCACGTTGTTGTGGGATTTTGGCATGAAGGACCAGAAAGCCTGCAGACCACTTATGGCTCTGGTGTGTGAAGCAGTCACTGCCGTCCCATCCACAGGGGGCGCTGTCACATCCATGCTCACAGTGGGAGTTGGCATAGTGATCACGGCAGTACTGGATGTGGCCCGGACTGAGAGCCATGATGGGGTGAGTTGAAAGGATATAAAAGAAAGAGTATTATTTTACAAAATAATCTTGACTGAAGGTTTACTTGTTAACTTTCTGTCCCCTAGAGCATTCAACAAAGAATGAGTGATGTAGAAATTTACTGTCAAACTGCTAAGAATAAGCGATGTGGTGCATCAGATTTCAGCATCATTATTATTGTTACTGCCATTAGGTGACTGTATGGACAGCTCTATGCTGCTCATTTTATGTACAGCCAGCAATCAACCACAAAAACTCATGTTTTAATAGTATCTTTTACATTGTTTATCGTTTTAATTGTTTAAATTGCTTATTGCATTTTTTAAAAGATATTATTGTTTCCTGTACCAGAGAAAACCTTTTAGTATTTAAATTGTCCTCTGCATCAGTGTACTAATAATACTGAACTTTACTCATTGTCTCTCACATATAAAACATGCTTAAATTTAAAGTGATCTATATGAAAAAAGATTCAAATACAAGCATTGATACAAATAAGAGGACAATGAAAAATTGTGCATAAACCACCACACAACAATTAAAAAGAATAACCATAATTGGTACAAATAAGTCAATAAAAACCCAATATGTTCACAACATTCACTAATAAGATTTTTTGCTATTTTTCTAGTCTTGACATCCTGTGGAGATGACAACAAAGGTGTTTTACTTGCAGTGGCCCCTGTCCTTTACGCAGTCGAAGCCGTCTCTAAGACACTTGAGATCCAAACACTCTCTGTCACATGACCCATCTCCGAATTTGTTCTTACACACTCTGCTGACTTGACACTCGCTCCAGGGATCATCAGGTACAGCTATGGGCACAAACACAAACTGGTGCATAAAAGGTGCCATTTGTGCACAACAGTTCACACAAACTGTGGCCCTTCTAAACAGTCGTAGACCAGTCAAGCAGTTTTCAGTGTTTTATCTCAGGACCAGCTCACCCACATATTCAAGCCTCTCATTGTTTCAGAGGATTAGCAACTATTCATAACAATGCAGGTCAAGCCATGAAAGGTGGGTCCCTATATAGACCACTAAAAGGAACAGGAAATGGGGCCGACATAAACAGGATGTTTCCAGGAGAAGTGAATAGCAACAGGAAATGGAGTGGGCTGGGACTCGCTGAAGGTCGAAGGTCGTTGCTGTGGCAATGAGGAATGTGATGGAGTTGGACAATGGGCTTGGCAGGTGTGTGCATGACCATAAAATTACAGCAGAGAAAAAACCCCCACATGGACAAAAGGGCTGAGATTTGACATATTAAGTGTTGTACACTTTTGGTTCACTTGATCAGCATAGGAGGTTTTCCTGGTGCAGGAACAAGAGAGGAAATATAAATAATAAAGTAATGTCAATAATGAAAAGAAGATGTTAACAAAAATGAAATAAAAAAGAATTCAGTCTGTCTTCACCATTAACCTTTGTTAATGATAAAGACAGACTAAAATCTTTGTAACAGTGACAAAAAACAAATATGTCTATTCCAATTTGCTATTTCAAAATACTTTTGGAGAGAAGTTTATTTATTTATTTCATCTAAAACAATTGTAAATCATATTATTCAGTAAAAATACAGGTCTTGAAGACAGGGCAAATCACATATTTTAAAAAACATGAGTTAAATTTACCTTAAAAAGTCCTTAAAATGATCATTATTAAATAAATGTAGTTCAGAAACTGGACACTGCTTTTTCAAAACAACCATAAAAGTAAACTTTTCTTTCTAGAGCCACTGGGTGTGATTTGGACGCACACTGAACAGGTGGCATGTTTCGTGTCTGATTAACAGAAAGACAAGTCTGTTGGGAACAGAGCAGCTAACTCACCTCGACATGACCAGCTCAATCCCAGCAGAACAAACGTCCTCAGAATTAGCATGTCCAGGCCGTTCAGGTCACCAGCTGAAGGTCTTTTCTCCTATCTGCTCGGATGGATCAGCAGTCCAGACCAGCTTTTAGGTAAACCTGCCTCTGATCTGCAGAATCTCAGCTGTTATTTACAGCGTTCAGCACGGTTGTAAATCTGTAGCTCTGTGGTGTAGCGGCAGCCCTGTTGTTATCTGCTGTTAATGAACCGTTATCTGTGAGCAAAGTCGCCCAATTCCATCACCGTCACTGCCACCAACACGTTCTGCTACCACCACCCCACTCACTTTGTTCACTTGCTTTTTTTTTTTTTCAGGGGCCCTGCGGATATGTGGACAACTTCCTGTCTCTGTGTGGAGAAAAATAGGAGGGCGATAACTGTATGTGATTGTGTTTGTCTCTGTGTGTATGTGTAGTTCTTACTGTCTCCACTTGAAAAAAAAAAAAAACCAAACTGCGAACTGTTATTTCAGTGTGTAAAATGAGCGTGGTTTGAATGTGACCTTTTCCAACAAGTGTAGAAACACACACTCACACACAAACATCTCTTTTGCCCAAAAAACTTGACTGTCAACACTCGGCCTCTGATAAGAATCTGTAAAGTGCTTCTGATATTTCTTCTTATTTAATTAACAGAAGAAAATAGAACATTTGGGGCCCAATAGCCCTTTGGTAAGCACAGAGGGAAATAAATAAAATCAATGTCTTTGTCTTGCAGTTTGAATTGCCACGAGTCCTTTCAGACACTTACTTTGACCTTTCACATTACATACAACAGTAAATTAACAAATAAATATGTTTCAACTTTTTTTTTACATTTAACATGGTTTTTGGATGTAGTGCTTCAATAATTCCACATAAGTGAAACAACTGTTCATCTTCATAAAAACTTCATGAACTTGAAATAGTGTGAGCCTGGAAGATGTAACCACGGTCTTACCAGGATATAATCTTCATTCAGTAAAGTCTTTTCACAACATGTACTGTATATGACCAACTAACTATGTTTCTACTGGTTACTCACTTTCCCTGGTTGTGGCCCTGAAGCTTCTCTTTCCATGCAGTATTCCTCCCAAAGCTCATTAAACAGGTTTCCTCTCACACTGAAAGAACAACCTTGATTCTTTTTAGGGTCACACAAACCCAAATCCATTCTTTTAAAGACGGCACAAAAAACTTGCCGAGAGAGTGGTGGTGTCTTCTTCTCTAAGCAGTGGCTGTAGTAGTGCCTGTACACTTCGGACATGTTTGAGAAGACCGGCTCCAGATACAGTTTAGAGATGGACGTCCCACAACAGTAAGAGGGCACTTTAGGCAATCTCTCCAGGAACTCCTTCAGGACTATATGCTCTGAGGCTTTACGAGACTTCCTTTGTGTTGTCTTCTTAGTGTTTTCCTCTGAGTTGTCCTCTTGGGATGCATTTTGGGCCCAGTTAAGCACTGACCACTCTCCAATCCCCAAAGTGGAGAGAAACATCCTTTTACAAACTTGTTTTCTTTCACCACTGGCTATCAAATGATACCGCATCGAGACAGACCTTCTTGACTGAGTCCATGGTGCTCGGGTTCTTTCCACCAAGTCGCAGTCAACTAGTCCAGCCACATAGATCTTTCTCTCAGCCCAGTTCATGCATTGCCAGAAGCTAGCAAACAGGTCGCTCCTTGTTTCTTCACTGAAGTCTGCACAGAAGCGGTTGGAGGCCCTTTTACAAGCACTGGATGCACATCTCTGTCCCATGGTCCTCTGACCTTTAATTATGGTTACACCATCTTTCTTACGTTTGCTGATGTATGGTTTTCCCTCCATTCTAAGTTGCTTCTGTCGATTTTGCTTCCATGTTAGAGGCTTGGCGACTCTGGGTTTCTTTCTGGCCAGCCCCTCTGGTTCTGGTGCCCTGTTTTTGACTTTATCATTGGCATCCACACATTCTGCAGAAAGAGAGAAATGTCATTAACATTACAGCCCATCTCATTTTCTGTGACCAAGATACTGTACACACTGAGAAAAACATTTTACTGTTGAAAAATCGACTTGTCAGTGACACTGTGTCTAGATTACCTCAAAGGAGTGAACAAGCAAGTGTTATGTATTGGCTAATCTAATATCAGCTGAACTGAACAACTGAACAGGTTTACTTATCTAACTCTAACATACTTGATGCACTGCTGTGATACACTCAAAGATACAGCACATAACTTTTCCAAATATTTCTGTCATAGAAATAAGCTGCAAATCTTGTCTTAATGTGGAGAGGTGTTGTCGAAGCCTGCTGTGACCCAGACTCAGTGAACAGCACTGGCAGCTGTGCAGGGATATTAGATACTAAAAGGTTTTGAGCAGGATTGACCTCTCTGAGCAATCAGAGATTTTTTATTATTTCTGCTTGTTTGGTCAGTTTTGTTGCATTCTCATTTCTTGTAATTTCGTAATGACAAATATCTGAAGAGCTGACCAGAGCATGTCTGAGCGTAGCAGATTGTAGTAGAGCACAGTGGAGGTGGAGGAGGGAGCGCTGGGTGGAGCAGAGTGGATTGATTTGGACTTTCATGCTATGATACCTTAAGTTACATATTGTAACTTTAAGTGTTGCAGCAAAAACTCTGGACTTGTGCTAATGTGTGAACTTAGCAGAACAAAGATGCACGTTCTGACACTTTCATTATTACATTAGGCTGCTACTAAATGGGGCAGTACTTTTATCTTTCCATCCCTGGTACAATTTCTAAGAGCCTGAGAAGACATCTCTCATTGTCTGCTTTGTCCAACCAGTAGTGATAAAGCTAAAAGAATTTAATGAATTTATAATGAAAGGAAACAGAATAAGTCCAGAAAATCATCACATTTGTGCTTGATACACTACAATTTAATTCATTATCAAAATTGTTGTGTTGGTCAGCTAATTAATTGCTTGCTTAAGTTTAAAGAGTAGCTGAAATGATACTAAAGTTACTCACCCTGGCTGACTTCCACAGTGTTAACGATTTCAGAAGCAGCAGGATTCTGTTGCGGGCACTGAGGGGCAGCCTGCCTCTTTTCTAATTTGTTTTCATTTGACTTGCTCCTCTTTCTCGCTCCTTTCTGTGCCCAGCTGAGCACAGACCACTCTCCAATCCCCAGAGTGGACAGGAACATGTTTTTACACACTTGCTTCCTTTTGCCATCCACCATCAAATGATAACGGAGCGAAACTGATCTTCTTGACCGGGATCCCACTGCTCGAGATCTTTCTACTGGGTCACGGTCAACTTGCTCTACCACATAAAGTTTCCTCTGAGCCCAGTTCATGTGCTGCCAGAATTCATTGAACACTTTGTTCCTGGTTTCTTCACTGATTTCACTGCAAAGCCGGTTTGATGCCTTTCTGCAGGCATGTGAGGTACACCTGGGTCCCATGGCTCTCAGCTGCTTTGTCACTATCTCGCCGTCTCTTTTGCGTTTGCTCACGTATGCTTTTCCCTCCATTCTCAGCTGTTTCTGCTTGTTTTGCTTCCACTTTGATGGATCTGTGACTTTGGCTTTGGGTGTTTTTCTGGCAGCCCCTGTTTTGTCCAAATTAATGTGCCCATTTTTAGCAGCTGTATTAAGAAGTGCTGTAAAACAACCCCAAACAAACATACACCTGGATTAATTATGCAAAAATTAAAGCAGTGCTTTATTATTTTTAAAGCATTCAATTTCCATACACTATCTTCATTTCACGTTTTTATGTACAAATGTACCCTTAGAAAATAAAAGACATGATGAGAAATATAGTATGGGTGTCACTGCAAGAAATCTGGATTTTGAAGTAAATATGTGTGGAAACAGTACTCCGATAATAACATGAATTTGCCAATTTAGATCTGAATAAAGTAAAATACAAACTTACCAAATGATGGCAAACATATACAGTGAGGAACAGAAGTATTTGAACACCCTGCTATTTTGCAAGTTCTCTCATGGAGGGGTCTGAAATTCACATTGTAGGTGCATTCCCACTCTGAGAGACAGAATTAAAAAAAAAAAATTAGGAAATCACATTGTATGATTTTTAAAGAATTTATTTGTCTTGCACTGCAGA
This sequence comes from Monopterus albus, assembly GCF_001952655.1. Classification (NCBI taxonomy): domain Eukaryota; kingdom Metazoa; phylum Chordata; class Actinopteri; order Synbranchiformes; family Synbranchidae; genus Monopterus; species Monopterus albus. The sequence continues at coordinate 615,879 of NW_018127981.1, forward strand.
ACATAAGTATTTGAACACCTGAGAAACAGCAAGAATTCCGGCTCTCAAAGACCTGTTACTGTGCCTTGAAAAAGTCCACCTCTACTCCACTCATTAATCTAAATTAGTAGCACCTGTCTGAGCTCTTTAAAGACACCTGTCCACCCCACAGTCAGTCAGACGCCAACTACTACCATGGGCAAGACCAAAGAGCTGTCAAAAGACACCAGAGACAAAACTGTGGACCTCCACAAGGCTGGAAAGGGCTACGGGGCAATTGCCAAGCAGCTTGGTGAAAACAGATCAACTGTTGGAGCAATTGTTAGAAAATGGAAGAGGCTAAAGACGACTGTCAATCTCCCTCGGACTGGGGCGCCATGCAAGATCTCACCTCGTGGGGTATCACTGATGATAAGAAAGGTGAGGAATCAGCCCAGAACTACAAGGGAGGAGCTGGTCAATGACATGAAGAGAGCTGGGACCACAGTTTCAAAGGTCACTGTCGGTAGAACACTACGCCGTCATGGTTTCAAATCATGCATTGCACAGAAGGTTCCCCTGCTCAAGTCATCACATGTCCAGGCCCGTCTGAAGTTTGCCAAAGACCATCTAGATGATCCAGAGGAGGCATGGGAGAAAGTCATGTGGTCAGATGAGACCAAAGTAGAACTTTTTGGTCTAAACTTCACTCGTCGTGTTTGGAGGAAAAAGAAGGATGAGATGCATCCCAAGAACACCAACCCTACTGTGAAGCATGGGGGTGGAAACATCATGCTGTGGGGGTGCTTTTCTGCGAAGGGGACAGGACGTCTGCACTGTATTAAGGAGAGGATGAATGGGGCCATTTATGGTGAGATTTTGAGCAACAACCTCCTTCCCTCAGTCAGAGCATTGAAGATGGGTCGTGGCTCATGACAACGACTCAAAGCACACAGCCAGGATAACCAAGGAGTGGCTCCGTAAGAAGCATATCAAGGTTCTGGAGTGGCCTAACCAGTCTTCAGACCTCAATCCAATAGAACATCTTTGGAGGGAGCTTAAACTCCACGTTGCTCAGCGACAGCCCCAAAACCTGA
>NW_018127981.1:617003-643120 GCF_001952655.1 Monopterus albus
TGTTAGTTACTGGAAAAACTTGATTCCAGTTACTACTGTACTTTTCTGTATTGCTGAAAGCCCAAGTTACTGCATCTAACCTGGTCATGTTTAATGTTTGATAAAGTTTGTAAATCACTTGTGTGCAGTATGTGAAGTGTTTACATATACATACATCTGGACTTTGATTATTACACTACAGGGGTATATTCCAGATATTGTATACATATGTATACCAGTTATTATGACATAGGTACTGTACATGTTTGTCATTATCAGTGTAGTTTATGTTTTATTACAGTCAGTGCACATGGATTTATATTTATGTACATGGAAAAAGCCACAAATCTGCCTTACAAGATATTACACTGTTGTGTTACGTGGTGTCACTTTTATGCAGTGGCAAAAAGTAACACATGGAGTCATGCAGAGTATTTCTGCACTGTAGTACTGCTACTTTTACATAAGTAAAATCCTTGAGTACTTCTTCCAACAGTTATTTTATGTCACAACAATTTCAGTTAAATTTCAAAGAGGATCTGATCATTACAACTAAGAAACCCTTTTCAAATTGGGATGTAGCCGGTGTAAATCCAGTTATAAAGTTGTACAAGACTCCACCACACTTACTTACTAGTGTCATTACCCAGAGGCAACGGGGTCTCTAGAGGCAGCTGGGGCATTATCTGTGGCTCTGCTATGATCACTGAGTGGGACCTTTTTTTGGACGGTCCATCTTTTTCCATGTCAGATTTCCTGCTTGCATCCGTTATGTGCAGATGATCTGAAAAGAACAGCAGACATGCATCTTGTTAAGCACAGACTAACCTCCTAGGGGGCTGTGGGGGGGGGAAGTTATGTTCCCCTGCTGATCTCTAATATACAGTATATACATGACAGGTTCCTAATTTTCTGCAGGCACCCATAAACCAACAGTGCTCTAAAGCTGAAATGACTAGTTGATTAATAGATTACTGAAATGGTAGAAAATTAATTGGCAACAATTTTGATAACTGATTAATTATTTGTCTTTCTTTAAGCAAAAAGTTCAGATACCAGATAACAGGTTCCTGGATGAGACTATTAGCTAGCCTATTTTTATGATGTGCTTTTGACTAGTGCTCAGACAAAACAATACATGTTAATATGTTTACTTGGGCTTCAGGAAGAAATGATGAGTGTTTTTCACTATATTTTGATGAATATTCAGATGTACTTATACTGTTACTTCTGTACCACCTAGTCTGAGGGTTTATGGTGTTAATTACTTGGCATGCAGAAAAAATTAAAGCCGGCTGATAACTAAACACAATTTTACAATAAACAAGCAACACATACAAACTAAAACAATGGAGGTCATAATACTTGAGTCACACACTGAAGTCTGAATGAGAAGGTGGAGGATGAAGAGTCACCGGGGTTGGATATTGTACTTCAGTGGTGCAAATTTGTATCAGATTTGTGATTAATCAAATTATGTAGACTCAAATGATGTAGAGTAAACATAGGCTTCTGGTTGGTAAAACTGGTCATTAACTGCTGTTTTCTTAAAAAGCACCAGACACTTAGAGTGACACTTCCTGGACTCATACCCACCTGGTGGGATATGGTGCAGCCCAAAGGTCTCAGTGACCGTGGGCCTGTGAACAGGGAGGTCATTGTTGGGCTTGGGAAGGAGACCAATATCCTCCATTGCTGCAATGGCTAAAGCATAAGAAACATGTTGTTGGAGCTTTGTACATCAAGCAAAGCTTTACAGAATGCAGACCCACTCATCCTGTTCATTATTTAAGTAGGCTATAGTGGGTTTTTGGTCTGATCTCGAGATGGTGAAAAGGCAGTGAGGCTGACATTTTTTCTTTTCTTTTTTCACAAGTAGAATAAAGGTGTTGCAAATCTGAAACTGTTAGTCTTTACACTTATGCTGGTAATCTGGTCCAGATTTTACAGATCTAAATATAGTGGTATTTAATCTGGACTTGATATCATTTGAATGGACAAAATAAGTGAAACTGAATTTTTTTTGCTTCATTAATAAATAAATATAGGCTAATAACCTTTGCACAAATCTGAATCTGAGTTTGAAACAGTCTTTAGGCCCTTAAACAAATCTACAAACACGCTTCATGCCTTTTTGTAAGGGACAACAAAGTCACGTGTCTAAATCCAGATGTTAGCTACGTTGAAGTAGGCGTTGCAGGGCCTGGCATTCATCGAAAAGGTAGGCGAAGCCTGCTGCTGTTGCTCACAAACGATATTTGACGCTAATTCCTGGCAACTCGTCATGCAAGCGAAAACGCGTTACAACAAACCCTGTAAAATGGCACGAATTTGAGGTGTTTGCTTACATAGTGTTATACATTTGAAAACGTCTCGTAGACCCGTCGGTTCCATCCGAATCACATCACAGGTTTCCCAGCTGCCGACTGCTTAGTCCATCACGGCTTAGAGCCAACATCTGTCATCTCAGGTTTTACCTCTGGTTTTACTTATGATAAATATCTTAAGTGTCAGCTCTGGGGAGACGCTCGCTACCGGCTGCAAAGCCTGAGCATGCGCACTAGATTCCAAGAATGAAAAAAGAATCATTGCACTGATATGAGAATAATGTTTGTTATTTAAGTACAACGATTATTTCTGAAATGTTGTGGATTCTAAGTATAAAATAGGATAAATGGAAATTAACCAGTAAAGTACAACCACCTCAAAATTGAAACCTCCCAAGATGTTTCAGTTTCGATTTGACTTAAGGTAAGGCAGTTTATAGCTTTGCTCATCCTGATCTTATCAAGAAGGAAACCACCAGGGAGTTCAACGTTTTTGTTGCTGTTTCAGCCTCACATTTGTCTTGACCAGCTGCAACCAAGCAAGGTTGGCATCTGGCTCATGTGATTGTTTTCACTGTCAGTGGATGTGTTGATGATTTAATGCCAGGAATACCAAAAAAAAAAAAAAAATTCAAATGATGATTTCCCACAGTCGAAGGTACCACTGTCAAATGTCTTGTCTCGTATGACCAGTCCCAAACCCAGTGATACTATATTTATAACGAAAGAAGAGCAACAAATCCTTACATTTGAGAAACTGAAAGTAGGAAGTAACTTATTACTGATTTTACACCAGCTTGGTCTGGCCCAAAAACCTTGAACAATGCTCATATAATATTCACATAACATAGGCAGACATATAAACACAGTATAACACTACTTCATACTTTCACTTCACTACATTTATTGTACTTTTTACTGCATTACATTTATTTGAGGACTTTAGTTAATTTTCCGAATCAGAACAATTAAACAAAATAAAAAACTGTATTGATCCTTGGTGGTAAATTCCAAAACTACCCAGCACCAGTTCAGGTATATAATGTAGTTAAAATTAGATTCCCATTTACCAGCTGCAACATTAAATATGATGTACACAACACTGCATCAATAATTATAATTCAATAATATATAGGTCTGGCAGATTTTTGATGGTAATACTTTTGTATTTGCAGTTAAGTAACATTTTGAATGAATCTGACTGCTTCTTCATCACCGATGGTACAGCAGTGAGAACTGTCAACTTTCATCTGTCCACATGGTGTCGCTGTTGGCCTGTGTGGAGGAGGTCCTGTTTTTTAACATTGCACTGTGCAACACACACAAGTGAAACATGCTTTCGTTGGTCTTTTCCGAAAAGACCTTTATTAAAGTAGGACTTAGATTATGTTAAAATTGTGCTACTTTAAAGCAAAGTGGGTTTTAGTCCTCACTGTTGCAGACACAGGGACTTTCCGTTATAAGAATATAAATAGTTTCGGTTTCACTCTTAGCACAGTCGCGGCTCGATCGACGTCTGAGCAGGCTGCTGGCTGGGTGCTATTAAAGTGTCAGTTTTAGTTTGCTGTGGATATTACAGAAGTCTTTCCAAGGTCTGAGACAACTATCAAACATCTGCCACTGCAAACCTGCTTCCTGTTGGAAACGTAAGTTGGATTTCAACACTAGTTAAACAGTGATATTAGCTAAACTTAGCTAGCCAACGTTATTGTACTTAATGTATGCTAGCATAGATACGTAATACTGATAGCAATAATACTGTAATGTTGAGCGTTTCGCTGAATCTTTCGTGTGTGGCTTTGGGGTAAGTTTACTGGCACGCCGTTTCAAAGAAATCAGTCGTGCAGGTGAAAATGAAAGTAAACCAGTATCTGCAGCAAACAGTAAACTGTCACCATTATCAGTGAAGGGCATTTAAGGCCAACTATGACGTTAAGTCTAACGTTGCTTATGTAGCTACAAAGGGATAAACAGGTCACTATCAGCAGCGGAAGAAGTACACCTAGTGTTTACTTTTATTGTGAAAGTCCTGCATTCAGATGTTACTTAAGTAAATGTGCAAAATATCAGCATCAAAATATAGACAACTTAAAGTACCACTAGTAAAAATACTCATAATGTAGAATGGCACCTTTCATATTAATGTATATTGCATTGTTGGATTATAATTATTTATGTTATTATTGATAGTGTAGATCACTTTCATGTTGAAGCTGGTAAGGTGGAACTTAATGGGTAGCTTGTGAATTTCCCACAGAGGATCAATAAAGGCTTATGATTATACTGTTTTGTGTTATTAATCTGATTCTGAAAAGTAACTAAAGCTATCAAATACATGTGGTGCTGTAAAAAGTACAATATTTGCCTCTAAAATGTAACGAAGTATGAAGCTGCAGAAAATGAAAATACTCCAGTAAAGTATGAACACCTCAAAATTATATTTAAGTACTTGAGTAAATGTACTTAATGCTTTCCACCTCTGATGCAAACTACATGTTTTTGCCTACATGTATTTACAAACATCGTAGTCCCACAACTAAAACCTGGCCTGTGTGTTTATATGGATACCCAGCCACTGACCCTCCCTGTCTCTTGCATTTGCCTGTACAGTATGCAGAAAATGAGCTACTTCTTCCCTCTGCTCTTCATCTGCCTGGATGTGTGTTTGGTGCACTCCATCCGCCTGGCCCAGTTCTCACCTCACCTCCTCTCCCATCCGTTCATCACCCTGTGGGGAGGAGGGCTGGTCCGGGCCTGCCTCCTCATGCTCGTCACCAAGACATATCCTGGAAGCTTGCCGTGGATGAGCAGCTTCGAGGGGCTCCAGAGCTTAGGGGTGCTTTGCTTCCACTTCCCTGTGTACACCACTCTTCTCTGGGCACTGGGACAGTCCACCATGGAGGAAGTCTTGGGGTGGCACTCCTGGGAAAAGGTGGGTTGTGCTGGTTCTTATGCTGCTGTGTTTGAAAACGTTGTGTATGTGGTCGTATGGGTAACTCAGCCAGAATAAAACTTGTATAAATGTATTCAATACGTGATTAATCTGCTGCTTTACAAGTTAATGTCATGTGTTTCTACTGTAGTTCCACCTGTTTAATTTCATTAAGCGAAAATGTGAACATATTATAAACCAAAGCAGATTAGTTCATCAGTATTAAGACACTGCAGCTTTTTTCCATAAAATTTTTTAAAACAATTGATTCAATTTAATGTTCACATGAATTCTTTCAATGAAGATACTGACCCTGGAACAAGAATGAAACCAAAACCAAACCAGTCAGGAGATTATGAGAGACCCACCATTTCATAAATGTTGTTTACTCCAGACATAACTGTATGAACCAGTGTTTTGGAAACAGGAAAGCTATTAGTTAATTTACTGTGTTTTCTAGTTGTCTTAACATTTGTCTGAGTCTTCTGAAGCAGTAAGTGACTTAGGTTTTTTTTTCCTGGGTTTGTGTATTAAACCTGCCATTTGTTTTGCAGGTGCTACAGGGTTATGTTGTGACAGTAGTGGCCTGGATCTACTGGAGTCGATACGTGTCATCCCTTTTACTCTCCTTCAGTGGATACATCTCGTCTCGGTTCACCAAGATGCCCTCTGAGAAGCCCAAAGAGGGCACTGATGCCAATCTGAAGAGACTGATGGAATTCATGCGGCCCCATTTGTGGCGTTTTGTTGCTGTGCTTATTCTTGTGGTTCTCTCTTCTTATGGTAAGTAAGTCTACATCTTAATTTGAATGAAGTGTATATGTAGTCGTTCATTTATATCTAGTGCTGTCATGCAACTATAAGGTTTGATGTAGTCACAGGCTGAAGATCTTGCTGTGTTGTCAGCAGCTTCACACATAGAGAAAGCGTTTTTCTACACTAGAAATCAGTGCTGTGATAATGTAATCTTCTGACCTCAGGTGAGATGGCTGTTCCTCAGTACACTGGTCGTGTGGCTGACTGGATCATAAACGAAGAAGCACCTGATGCATTCTCAGAGGCCATCACAGCCATGACCCTAATGACTGTAGCGAGGTAACCTTTGTATTTTTGAAGAACCTGAATTTCTTCAGCTGTGGGTGTTAATCTCACTTCAAATCTTTTTACCCTATTTAACATAAACTTATTTCACTTATAGGTTCCTGGTTTTCAGATTTTACACTGAATGCTATTTTCTCAGAGAATTTCATTTTATGTAGATAACACAAAAGTTACCCATCTCTTTCATGTCAAAATTAAAAGTAGAATTGTCTTGACATGTTTATACTTTATGTGCGAATGTGTCCTCTGTTGTATGGCCCAGTGCTGTGCTGGAGTTTGTGTGCGACCTCATATACAACATCACCATGAGCCTCATACACACCTCAGTGCAGGGACTCGTCTTCCAGGCTGTGCTGAAACAAGAGATTGCGTTCTTTGATGGCAGTACAACAGGTAAACCATCTACACCCAACCCAACACAAACTTATCTTTAAATGGAAGCTTTAGAATTCAGAAGTGTAGAGGATTTTTACAATATGTTGACCATGCACTATTCTAATTCTCAGGTGAACTAGTGTCCCGCATCACCACAGACACCAACAGCATGAGCGAGGCTCTGAGTGAGAAACTAAGTCTTGTGATGTGGTACACAGCGCGTTTTGCCTTCCTTTTGTACTTCATGGTGAGCCAATCGTGGAAAATGACCCTGCTCACTTGTATGGGGCTGCCCATCATCTGGGTCATACCTAAGCTCACTGGACACTTCCACCAGGTAAAATATTTTTTCAAGGAAAAATCTTCCACAAATCCATTCCATTCCATGGAATGGATTTGTGGAAGATTGTGGGAGTCCTTAGTGGTTCCACAGTCCCGATCTAAGAAATGGGGTGACCGTGCATTTGCTGTTTATGGCTCCAGACACTGGAACTCACTACCGCTTGAGATTAGGTCTATTACTGAGTTAGCGGTTTTTAAATCCACATTAAAAACACACCTTTTTAAACAGGGTTTTGCTCTTTAATTTGTTTTATCTGTTTAAACGGAATTGTGTACATGTTGTTCTATGTTTTTTAACTGTTTAATATTGGTTGATTGTTGATTATTGCTTTAGTCTATAGATATGTATTTACTGTGCAGCACTTTGGGCCCATTCTGAGTTGTAAAGTGCTATATAAATGATGCTTTATTATTATTAATATTATTATTATTATTATTATTATTATTATGGTGGCTGAGGTCAGACAGCTGTGCTTAAATATGTGGCTCCAACACCTTGCGAGCACAGAAAGCATTCCTGTCATCAGTTTAAGTCATGGAGTTAACGTTAGTTAGCAACAACTGATATGTCCTTTCTGTTTTACCTGGAAACTGTGACGATTTAAATCATAATGCCGGATCAACATTGTGATGTCTGTCAGCAGTGGGTGATGCACGATGGCTTTGTCCATCAACCCAACCCTAGTGGTTATAATCTTTTAAAGTAATGCATCAAATTGTCACAATAAAACTTTGTCTATTTTGTTTTTGTTCTTGTTTCAGGCCATTGCTGTAAAGGTTCAGGAGTCGCTGGCTAAAGCCAACCAGGTGGCCACAGAGACTTTCTCCAGCATTAAGACAGTGAGGAGTTTTGCCAACGAGGATGGTGAGACAGAGAGGTACAAAAAGCAGCTAGACGACACTTACACCCTTAACGAAAAGGAAGCAGCAGCATATGCAGCCTCTACCTGGGCCAACAGCGTGAGTTGAATAACGACCTGTTTTCAGTTGTTTGCAATCGTTTTGTAGCTTGTCTTTGTAAGTATGAGACAGTGGGAGTTAACCTAGAGACTACAGCAAAATATGCAAGTAGTGTCACCTAGAGGTTGCTGACAGGGTATTTCAGAATATTTTTACCATTTTCCAATGTCTTGTCATTTGTTTCCAGCCACAAAATGACATTGAAATACATGTATAAAATAAAATAGCTGGAAATGTTTAAAGATTTGGAGCCTAGGTGGAGCTGAGGTCAGATGACCACTATTTTGTAGCTGAACAGATACATCAGTCGAGGCAAACTGAACCACAAACATATGCCTGCTTAGGCCTTAATTTCCCGCAAAGTGAGCACACGAGAAGACTGAAACCATGTGTGATCCCAAGACTTGGGATTTACATATTCACTGAAGTGAAATCAATTTTGAATATTTTTAATAGTGTTTCTTTGTTGTGAATAAACCATAATCCATTGCTTATGTTCTTCAGATGACCACTTTGGCCCTGAAGGTGTGTATTTTGTACTATGGTGGGACTCTTGTGACCAGGGGCACTGTTAGCAGTGGAGACCTGGTGTCATTTGTCCTTTATGAGCTACAGTTTACCTCTGCTGTCGAGGTGAGCCACAGGACAAGAAACAGCTATTTGTTTTGATCAGTGTCCCACAGTCATATATCAATAAGTAATCAAACTTCACTACCACTTCTCCTCTAGGCTGTCATGCGTTATTATCCAGAGGTGAAGAAGGCAATCGGTGCCTCTGAGAAGATATTTGAGTATTTAGACCGGAAACCTCAAGTACCTCCAGATGGCACTTTGGCCCCTAAAAATCTCAGGGGACACATTCAGTTCAAAGATGTCACATTTTCCTATTCTGGCAGTACAGATGAAAACAGTGTTGTGCTTAAGGTATGTATGTTTATCTGCTGTTCATTTTTTATATCTACAATTTAAATTATTTTATTTCCACATGATCCTGAAACAATTTGATATGTCTTCCACCAGAATGTTTCTCTGGAGGTAAAGCCAGGCCAAATCACTGCCCTTGTGGGGCTAAACAGATCAGGGAAGTCCACCTGTGTCAAGCTGTTGGAGAGGTTTTACCAGCCCTGCTCAGGGAAGATCCTGCTGGATGGGGAACCTCTGACGAGCTACAAAGACCAATACCTGCATGACAAGGTGAGTAGCCACAAGACAGTTTTTTTCCATTTTGCATTTGACTGCAGTAACAGGAAGCTTAAAGGTAACTTTTAACCACAAGTAACACTGTAGAACAATATGCTTTGTGAGTGGGTCCCAGTTTTGTTTGCACTGCGGACGTACAGTACATACTACACATCCCTGCCACTAGTTTCCTGCTGTTCTGCTGAATGAATCTAGAAGCATAAAAACACATCCACATAGGAAGCTAAAAAGAACATCACAAGGTAGCAATCATGGATATAACAATTACACAGTTGTGAATATTTAAAAAAAATGGCTTTGCAAATGTTTCATGAGTAAGGAAATAGTTTTAGAACATTTGTAAGACCTCAGAGTTATGCATTTTGTGAGAAACACAATGAAATGAAATGAATTGTTTGGTTACAAAATGGGCATTAAGTCATTTTTGGCAAATTTTTCAGTGACAAGGTCACAGAAAAGGTCTACTTCAGCTGTTAATCTGTTGTTCTAATGCAAATATAGTTTTGCATTTCTTGACCTCAGAAATTAAAAGAAATTTTCATCATAAAGAACAGCATATATTAAATTTAAATATATCACCACGATAGAGGCTTAAAAAAAGCTCCTTTTCAGAAAACTTCCACAATAAAGGAGCTTTATAGTCTTTCATGACCTTTCCTCTGTGATGCTGGGGTAGTTTGCAGGACTACTGTCAACCCTGATGATCAAGAATCTGAGCTGTTCTGCTCTTTTATTTGGACATAACGATGAAAAAGACATGATAAACTACAGCCAGTGTCTGAGGTACTGACACCTTAAGGGGTTTACTAATTCATTATACCACAAACATTGTTTAAAAATCTAGATGGCAGATATGTAATTGAATTCTACAGCTTAGACCATAAAACAGAAATAAAAAGTAGCCCCAAGCTGCTGAGTGCTGAAGATATAGGGAAGGTGAATTATAGCTCGTTTAAAGTTTTTACTGAGATTCTTTCAAATGCCTATTTAATTTCACTTCTTTCATCCAACACTTTAGTTTGTATTATCACACATTGGCCACAGAAAGGGCACTTGATTGCACTTTTTGCCTGGCTTTATTCTGCGGTTGCCCTCGTAGTAAACCATTCTTAGAATCAGCTGGTGTTTGCTCTTCACCCTGTTTGTATATAGATTGCTGTGGTGAGCCAGGATTGTGTGCTGTTTGCTCGTTCTGTGCGGGACAACATCAAGTATGGCTACGAGGATGCCTCTGATGAGGAGATGTACAGGGCCGCCCGGCTGGCTAGTGCCCACGGGTTTATCGAGCAGCTGTCAAATGGATACAACACAGGTATGACCCACAGCTTCATTATTTAGTACAGTGAAAGTGGAGACCGTCACAAGGGCTCTTGTTACTCCCTGGGAAAATCTTGAATTATTTTCAATTCAACTTTAATTCTTAGATGGTTGCAGAATGATAGAATGAATGTATATCATTTTTTAGAAGTGGGAACACTGTTTTTTAATGAAGTCACTAATTCCTTCAGGCGTTCTGACCAGGGTATGTGCAGCTTTTGAAAAGCACTGGATTTAGTTTCCTCAAAGAAAACCTAGTATGTATTGAAATGTTCCAAATATACAGTAATCTACAAAAGGCTTGCATAGTTTCTCTTGCCTGCCATATCCAGTTATGCTAGGTCTAAACTATATCTGTGTCTGAATGCTGTCGGGACACATCACACACTTACTGAAAAAAGAATGGTTGCACACTCAGAGCAATTTTTGTGGACTTTGAGTCAGTACCATAAGACCTGTAACAAACGCTGTCACTGTTGCTTTCTACAGTAGCTAGGAAGCTCATCTTTTTATAACGGATACATTTTTACACATTAGAAACCTAATGATTATATCATTACAAATTACTGTTACATGCTGCTGGAAAGTATTGGAAAAAATGTGATGCTATAGTAAATAATTCTGGGCCATGCTGTGTAGTCCATAGAGGTTTTCCATTATATATCACTTTTGCTGATAGGATCATGAAAGTTATTAAATTGCAGGTCCCTGAGTTTAATTAAATGCTCTTGGAACCGGCAACACTTTGACCAAGTGGTCTTGCCTAATGCAAAATAAACCTTCCAAGGATGTACATGAAAACAGTAACAGTATGTCCGTCTGTTGCATAGACGCTGGGGAGAAGGGAGGCCAGGTGTCTGGAGGCCAGAAGCAACGTATTGCTATTGCTAGAGCTTTCATCAGGCGTCCTAAAATCCTGATACTGGACAATGCCACCAGTGACTTGGACACAGAGAACGAATACCAGGTGGGAAATTCTTGAGTCTCTCGGCTGTTTTTTTTTTTTTTTTACTTTAACCATGTTTTCTTCATTTAACACTAAGTTTGTACCCAACAGGTCCTCCAAGCTTTGTTGAACCATACCAACAACTGCTCGGTGCTGCTGATATCCACTAAGATGAGTATTGCAGAGAAGGCCAATCATATAATTGTCCTCAACAACGGGATGGTCGAGGAAGAAGGCAGTCATGATGAGCTGATGAAGAAAGGTGGCCTTTATGCTGACCTTGTGGAAAAGCAGAATAGGGGCTTTCACCGTCAAGAAGAGGAGAGGAATGATACACAGTGATAGATGTGGGCAGAGGTTGAGTTGAGTTACAGGAAGGCTACTGGTTTAAAGTCCAGACTTAATAGGATAAAACTTAAGCCACACTTGTTGCATAAAGAGCACCTTAATTGTGAGACGGCACTTTATACCACATGTATAGAGTTTTGACCCTTTAAGATTGTTTCCCTTCTTCTTGTACCTCAGAAGTAGGTGAAGGTATAGCAGAAATCCCTACTCTAGAATTCAAGAATACTGACGGGGAAAAATATAGATACCCTTTAGTCAGCAGCCCCTGAGCTAGCCCCAGACACTCCATACCATACCATACCAACTTTATTTATAAAGCACTAAAAAACAACCAGAGTGGACCAAAGTGCTGTACATTGCAATAAAACAGTAGAAATTATAAACCACAAACAATATAAAATATAATCAATCAGATGACTAAAATCAACACAAAAATATCAAAATGCCAGGGAAAATAAACGAGTTTTTAAAAGAGACTTAAAAACAGACAGGGTAGAGGCTTGTCTAATGGCTTGTCTGCAAGTAGGGCTTGTCTCTCTGGAGACAAGCCCTACTTGCAGGGTGAGGTCAGCCTGATGGTGCTTGATTAGCACTGTCACCTAACAGCAAGAAGGTTGGGTTTGAACCTGCTGGAGCCTTTCTGTGTGGATTTCACATGTTCCCCCTGTTCCTGCACGAGTTTTCCCTGGATACTCCGGCTTCCTCCCTCAGTTCAAAGACATGCGGTTTAGTTAAACTGGTGACCCTAAATTGCCTGCAGGTGTGAATGTGTTTGAGTGGTTGTCTGTCTCTGTGGGTCAGCTCCATGCTAGATTGGCGACCCATCCAGGATTGACTGGTCTTTCTCCCTGTGTCAGCTGGGGTTGGCTCCAGCCCCCTGTGCCCCTTTATGGATAAGAAGGCATAGCTATTTGATGGATTGACTGGGTGATATGAATAAAATCCTTGAATTTATACTGCAATATCAATATATCATAATATAGTCGATGTTCTTACACCAACTCAGTCAAGAATCTGTTTATGGATAAGCAATTTCTGTCTAATCCAGCAATTACATATATGATGAAAAAAAAATCACAGTTCAGTTCAATATTGCCACAGCCCTGCTCATCGACTTTCAGCATTGCTCACAACCAGAGATACAGTATGAATGATAGAGCAAAATCTCACAGGGTGGACACATTTAAATTGTCCAATGGTGTATCATCATATAGCCCAAGCCTATGTCGACATGGTGTGCGTGGGGATGATTTTAAATGGATGGACTACATTTATATAGTGCTTTTAGCCAAAACACTTTACACTTTCCTTCTTATTCACACACCCACTCACTCATTGGGAGTTCAGTTTCTTGCTCATAGGACACTGGACAGCAGGAGATGAGAATTGAACTGCCAACTTAAGTCAGTGCAAAATAACCCTTGTAGAGTTTAGATATTCCATGTTACAGTATTTAAAATGTAATGTATCTAAATGTCATGGTGGTATATATTTTTCACATTTCTTTAATGTTTCACTTTTTCTGTACTGTTTCTAGTGTTGATTCTTTTTTTTTTTTGTAAATGTTTTATCTGTTGGTATTGTGTTAATCTCCACAGATTTATAGAATGAAGGTTTTCTTGTCTGACTCTTTTTGATTTTTGGCTTTACATGAGCAAAGCATTTAGCCTGGGCTGTGAAAAAACACTTTTGAGCTACTTTATGTTGCAATGTTTTTTAAGCCTGAGCCATTTCTAACTAAAACTCAGGATCTCAGCCTCTGCTGTTTCAATTTTTACCATTAAAAACTGTATATTGTGAATCCTCCAACTACATGGTGGCGTGCACCAGGTTGTGACTATACTTAGGGCATATTTCACTATTTTCTGACATTGTTTACAATGAACAACAGGCTATTAAAGAAAATAACTAAACTTATTCATAAGGAATGCAGTATAATTCCTGGTTGCATCTGTACAGTTAAACTATGATGAAATAATACTACCTTGTTTGAGGTTTTCTGTGTGTTAATAACCCCACCAACACACCACTGATTGCCCACACGCATAAAAGTAATTGTCGGTCTTATAATGTCAATAAAACTATTAACAGTTGCCAAGACACAATCCAAAGGAGTTTTATAAGGCAGTAACCCAGATACTGCAGATAACACAAAAACACAAACACATCATAACCATTCCCTGCAGGAAATCCGTTCTAAGCTCGCATTTGTAAATTCTTTGAAGCCAAAACATAAAAACTGAAGCAAATTAGCACAACGCCTGCTCCCATCTTTTGCCAGAGTCTGACCGTAGGAGGACATGATGTACAAAGCTGACATTGATGGGCATGTTCTTTGTTTGACAGACGTCTGCTCACAGCCAATCCCCATTCAGAACCAGCCCAAACGTGACAGGAAGTACGCAGATCTGCCGCGTGGTTGGTTTATATACGTTCAAACGGAAATGTTACAGCGCCATTTCATTGCGGAGTTCTTTGGTGGTGTTTCTGTGGAAGCGCAGTGCAAACATAGGTGGAACATTTGGATGTCAATAATACCCTGCCTTAAGCCCGATGGAAGCGGCCGTCAATCCGACTCACGACAGGTAATGTTCGCGGTATTTTTGGTGACATCGAGGAGGCTTGGTCGACTTTGCCGTACACATGACGGTGCACTAACGTTAAATATCTTATTTGCGGTTAGCTTCCCGGTAGCAGGGCTAACCTTAGCTTCTCTTAAGACAGACTGGGTTAGCTAGTTTTTAGTCGGTCTCAACATGAATAATGTCAACTAAATTGTGTGTGACTTTGTAGACTTTCTACGTGAAGGCCTTTATACCTTTGGCTTCGCAAATAAGCAGGCATGCGGAATGCAAATGACAGCTGCAGCTCTACGGGCCAGTTCAGCTGCTCCCACCGGCTTACTATCAGTCCGGTCATTCATTTTTCGGGCATTCTGTTAAAGCCAATTTCGCAGCTCATTTGACTGTTACATAACACACCTCGCAATAAATACCGTGTCCAGTATGCATCTATACACAGCAGTTAGTAACGGTCCTCAGTTAATGATTAACGTTAGGCATTGTTGTAGTTTAGGGTAGCACTCAGCTTAGCTTCCACGTTTTGGGCTAACTAGCTGTAGGCAGCTGTATGTGGAAAAATCACTGGAATCGACTGACAGGACAATATTTGTGACCGTTCGTGAAGCAGCACAGTGAAGCAAACGCTTTGCATTTTTGCTTTTTTTGACAGAATCGCCGACCGTCATTTCGTTTCTGTCATTGTGAGGCAATGTTTACAAACAGTGAGGGCGGGGCGTCCGCTCCACGCGATCACCAGCTGTTGGGGTTGTAAATCCAAGAGTCTGGTTTTTCTTTCATCGTTTTGTTTAATGATAAAGATGGTGAGGCTCTACGTGTGAGTACTGACGCTTTTGAAAAGAAGTATAAGGTGATTCAGTGCATTTTAAACCGCAAACCCTGTTGGATATTTTGTCCCAAAGTTTATCAAAGCTATGAAATATGAACTCATCATATTGACTATTTGACATTTTTTGCCATAAAAATGACTAAGATGATTATGATATCAGGGAAGTTGGCGCGTAATTTTGTGACATTGGTTGTTGGAAGTCTGCATATTTATCACTCAAATGTGCAAAGAAAAGGTTATTTAAGTAAAACCTATTCTGTAGAAAATGCAAAGCTTTTCTTTTTAAACTGATATTTGTCACTCATGATGGTTGTTTTGTCTTTATGTTCCACAAGAACATACACATTGTGTTTAGTCAGTACTTTGTTGCACATAATTAGTTTGTTTGCTTTAGTTTTTGCTATAGATCCATAATTATCACAGTCAAGTTTCAGGGCATTCACAAAATATTTAAGTCACCTCAACCAATTAATTTACAATCACATGGCTTGATAAATAACTTACAAAGCTAAAGTAAATGTGCCCAAATGAGTCAGGTTTTTCTTAACAATGTGGTTAAGCTGTGCAGTCAGCTCACAGGCTTTGCTGCAGTTTGTATGTCAGTGGAGCATGTGTGCACCCTGAACTCTGGGGTGAGATTTAATTTATGCTCCGGTTTATGCTTGGATGGATGAAAAAAGGGGTGATGGTAACAACATGGACTGAGAGACCTCTGTTTAAATATTTTTTATGTCTTGGGTTATGTAGCCTCACTGGACTGCAGCCTAGACTGAAGATCATGGAACTTGTGGAGCATTTTGAGCACAGTTGTCTATTTTTTTCTGTCATTTAACTTCATTAATTCTTGTTGGGAAATGTGTTCAACCAATTCTTTGTAGTAGATATAAGTGTAGTGGGCCAACTGGAGCTCTTACATCTACAGTGCCTCAGTCAAGGGTGTTGGCAGGAGTATTCATAACTGTGACATCTCTGCTTTGCTTTGACTGAAATATTGAATCTGAAACACAAAAACATTTCAGACATGGTTTATATATTGTTCCTTCACTGTGAACTTTAGTTTTGTTTTGGTAGCATAACAGCCAATTTTTCAGCATTATTGGAGTTTAGTACAAAATGCAATAAATAAAAACGTTTTTAAAAAGGCAAATTATCAGTTTTTTTAGGAAAGTGATTGCAAATTTGACTATTAAAACATCTCTGAGCATGGAGAGTAAAGTGGTGCAAAGGTGATTAGTTAGTGCTTTATTTTAAATATGTGATGGAACTAATTATCAATTAAGCAATTGGTTAAATTCTCATTTAACTGCTAGTACTCTAAAATATTAAAACATTGAAAACTGTCCATCAAAATTTCCTAAAACCCATGGTTAAGTCATCGACCCAAACATTTGATTGATCATTTACATTTTTATATTTAAGAACCTGTAACTCTAAACTGTTTGACATTTTCTTCTTGAGGAAATTAAAATTAATTGATTATCAGTATACTAATACTTAGTTTGGATTAATCCTGTGTGGGTTGTTGCAGGTTTATCATGAGAAAGTTAAAGTTTCAGTTTAATTTCAAGTGATAGGCATGCAATCCATGCCAAGTCTTTTTCCCCATGATTCATTTACAAAATTTGTTTTCTGCATTTATGTGCAGCTAAATCTGACAAATAAATCATATGCCACAGAAACATATATAACACATCACATAATATAGCACATTATTATTAAAATGTAGTTTTTTTTTAACTGGTGAGGGCACATTTGGTGGCAATTCCCATGCCTGTGCTAAAAGTAGCAGCCTGTTGATAGAATCCTGTTTGCCTTGATGGCATTTTGTTAACTGGGAGAGCAGAGCCATAGTTTCACTGGCCATATATGTTCATGCATGAAGCATGTATAGCAGGGATGGGCAAACTTTTTGACTCGCTGGCCACAATAGGTCAGGAGTAGAAGGATGGAGTGTTTGTGTGAACTAATATAAATGACATGTAAAAGCTATTGTATGAAAGGTTTTGGCCTTCAACAGGTAGAAAAGCATGAATATGCAAGGCTTATTATACATATTATTCTCCAAATGCATTCTCTATGCAACAGTAGAGAAATAAACCTTTAGTTTCAGTGGGAAGAGTGTTGTTGGTCTTCCTTTTTAGCCAGTGCATCAAAGTCTGGAGTTAGTTTTGCTGTGGCTACTCTCAGGATAGATCTGAGGTGTTGGTCAGTTAACATGGATCTGTGACTGACTTTGTTGATGTTCAGCTCCAAACAACGCCAGCATCTTCTGTGGCGTCCTCTGAAGGTTGAGAAACCTGGCTTCGTTAAGTAAAGCATAAAAGTCATTCAGTTTAAGAGAGTTGCACTCCTTTAAAATGGAGTCAGACTGAAGATCGATTAGTTCCAATTGCAGCTCCTGTGGTGCTGTTTCAGGGTCTTGTGACAGGGGACAGGACACCAGCTGAAGTTGAGTGTCATTTTTTCCAAAATCAGAGAACCGACGGCAGAATTCTCCGTGTAGGTCGTCCAGTGATTTCCTGTATTTTTTCACATGTCGAGGGGCCTCTTTCAGCCAATGTGAGGAAATGAGCGAAACACTTATTTGACATTTGCTTTGAGAATAAAGTCAGCTTGGTTTTGAAGGCTCTGACATTTGTGAACATTTCGTGCACAAACTGATCTTTCCCTTGTAGCTTCACGTTCAGCTCATTCATATGTGTCAGTATGTCCCCAGCAAAAGCTAAATCACAAAGCCAATCTGTGTTACTCAGCTCAGTAAAATCATCGGATTTCCCCATTAACCCCCAAAATGCGCCAATCTCCTCTTTGAGCTCTAACACTCGCTGAAACACTTTGCCCAAACTTAACCAGCGGACATAAGAGTGGTAAAGTAAGTCCTGGTGATCCGCATCAGTTTCCTGCAGGAACGCAATGAACTGACGGTGCTGAAGTCCCCTTGCTTGTATAAAGTTAACAAGTCTTACGACTGGATTCATGACATGATTAAGCTGCAGTACAGACTTACACAGAGATTCCTGATGAATGATGCAGTGATCTACCATCTACTGGGGAAAACTGTTAAATTGGACTGTTTTAAATCCTGAAGGCTCATATTAGGAAATGAAGGAAGTAAAAACTGTCACGGATTTGTCCTAAATTACAAATAGTTTAAATGTATGGAATAACATTCCTTCTTAACACATATGTATAGGCAGACTTTCCATGCATTTGTTGACATGATTGGATTGCAGATCTGTGAATTGAGGGTTGCATCAATAAAGGTGGCAATACAACACCACAGTGAACTTAAAAGTACCATTTCCTTGACTAGCAAGTGGTACGTTCTCTCGGAGTGTAGACCTTGTGTTTCTTTGTGGTCCCACACAAAAATGGGTTCGCTGTTTTCCTTTTTATTAATCTTTTCTCAAGTAATGTACTGTTGTTTGTATTTCCATTCTCACCAGTTTTACTGTAAGGTTACAGTTTGTTTGAGTGCAGAGTTCTAATGTTATCATTCCAAAAAAGAAAAAAAAAAAACTTGTCATGCTAAAGCTACAGTATGTAACTTAAGGTAGCATTAGCATGACATTACAAATCAGTTTACTCTTCTCAGCGCTCCCTCTCCCTGTTTCACTATGATCTGCTAAAGTCAGCCATGGTCTTCAGATATTTGTCATAATGAAATTACAATAAGTGAGATTGCAACAAAACTTACTGATCAAGCAGAAAGAAATGAAAATGTATGATTGGTTAGAGAGGTCAGTCCTACTCAAAACCTTTTAGAAGCTAATATTTCTGCACTGCTGCCAATGCTGTTCACTGAGTCTGGGTCACTGGAGGCTTCGACAGCTCCTCTCCACATTAGGACAAGTTTTGGAGCATATTTCTACAACAAAACTATTTGAAAAAAGTTACATACTATACTTCAGTCTTTCCCATCTCTTTCTGTCTCCCTCACTGTAGCTCTCTGGTCGGGTTGTCCAGTGGCGGGATGGACCAACACACCAGCTCTGGCAAACGCATTCGCAAACCTTCCCTGCTGTACGAGGACTTTGAGAGCCCCTCTCTTCCACACACAATGCCCCAGGGGCCCCCCGCCCCACCTCAGCCCCCAGTGAGGGATCCCAGTCGGCTGGGCCGCATGACTAACCAGCTGCAGTACCTCCAGAGGACCCTGAAGAAGTGTCTGTGGAGGCACCACTTTGCATGGCCTTTCCATGAACCTGTGGATGCCTACAAGCTTAACCTACCAGTGGGTTAAATGCTGATGCTTTAACAAAGAGACTTTTCACCTTCTAATTTGATTTTGATGAGTTCTGTTTGTGGTTCTGCAATTTGTGTCAATGCCCAGGCTCAAATGTTGAGGGAAGGATCCCCATTTGGTTCATTCATTCACCTACAGTATATTTTGGGAATGTTCAGTTTGGCTAGCTGATTGATACCTCTGTAAATTGTCATTTGTGTCTCAGTTTTCTGTCTTTTAAGATCATGTTGGAACAGAAGTGTTCACACTTTAACATGTTATCCTTTGGATTGGTGTGTTTTTTGTAAATCAACTAAAAGCAGCTGATTCTTTCTGCTTTTTTTAGGATTATCATGAAATTATCAAACAGCCCATGGACATGGGGACCATCAAAAAACGTCTGGAGAACAACTTCTACCACAGTGCAAGTGAGTGCATACAGGACTTCAACACAATGTTCACCAACTGCTACTTCTACAACAAGGTAGGTTGAAAGGCAAAAAAGCTGATCTTTCTGCATCCTGTTTTGTTTTTCCTTTTTAAAAAACTCACTCTTGCCTAATAAAATACAACTGCTGTCATGAGACTGCATTTAATATCAGGTGGACCTTAGTCACAGCATGAATTATCAATGGTTATATAAAGCTAAAGGATACTGCAGCAGCACAGGAAGCTGCTATGTGTACCTTGAAAATACAACAACTGTCTGCAGCTTTCCAGTGAGCCAGTTTAGGAGGGAAGGTGAACGTGGACATGCTTACAATAAGAATATTTTTCTCCATTTCCCACGAGGAAAAGTTCATCTAACAGAAACATGATATTCTACTATCCTATGTAATAACAACATGTGCTGACCTGCATATATGGTACATGTGCTTCAGTTTAACTGGAGGCAAGTGGGGAAATTAAAACATTGGAATGAGTACAAAACAAATGACTACAACATGCAGGCAGCTGTTAGAAAATATTTTTTGCAAATTGAACATCAGCTGTTCTTGCTTTTTCTTCTTTTGATGGTGTGTTTGTAAAAGCATCTAAGTGGTACTTGCTGAGAATCCATTTTTAGTGTTCGGCTCTTTTCATCACATTTTGTCCTTTGATCACATTTTTTAAAATCATTTATTTAAACTATAACATGTCAGAAATAATGCCAAATCCCAGCACATGTTGCAAACAGTTGTGAATTTGCATCCAGCAAATATTTGGTGTTTGTACTTAAAAACTGAAATAATAATGGTCTGGCCTTTTCATCATTTGGCACATGAAAAATAACAACACTCATAAAACAAGCAACCTGAACTACAGTAATGGATATATTGAAATATAAATGTTTAAGAACAGTATTGTTTTAACTTTATCTTATCAAATATCTTTATAAATGGCTTCCTCAATTAGCCAACAGATGACGTTGTGCTGATGGCCCAGTCCTTAGAGAAGGTCTTTCTTCAGAAGCTGGCCCAGATGCCACAGGATGAAGTTGAGCTTCCTGCTCCAGCACCTCGAAGCAAAAACAGGGGGAGGGGTCGCAAATCTAATGGTGAGTTTTAGCCCGTTTTAGACAGAGATCCCGGTGTATTGCCATTAAGTTTACTGTCATGCTTACTTATTAAATCAAGCAGAGCCAGCAGAATGCCCCCCTATTGTTCTCCTTTAGAAAGCTGCAGCATCCCAGTGGCAGAAGTGTGATGTCCACGGTGACAGAAATGTGAAGCATACTGGTTGAACTAAGTATCAGTGTGCATTTGCTAGTCTTGCACATTTACAACATGAATCAGAATCAGCTTTATTGGCCAGAGGTGTTGAACACACAAGGAATTTTATGGTATAATGGCTCTCAATCTGCATGTACAACATTCTTCCATAAGCCAAAAAGTAAACAAGATAAGACTGAGACAAGAAAAAGGAACATGCATTAGGAAAATAAAAATACTTATAAAATACAGTAAAACTTTGGATTGCAAGTAACCTGGTCTGTGAGTGTTTTGCAAGACAAGCAAAGATTTTTTTTTTTTTGTAAATTTTAACTCGATAAACGAGGGAGGTCTTTCAGTACGAGTAGTACGTACGCTTTGTCTGACGGGCGTCACGTCACAACTGAGCTGATGGTTCTTGTGCCTCACTCATATAGTCAACATCTGTACTACAACAATGGCGCCGATGAAGAAAAAATAAAGGTTGAAAAGAAAAGCAGTAAGAAAAAGGAGGTGATTACGGTGGAAGTTAAAAAGGATAATGTGGAGCAAGTGGATAACATCAAGTTCCTGGGCATCCACATCTCATCTGACCTGACCTAGTCTCTGAATACATCCTACCTGGTCTCTGAACACATCCTACGTGGTGAAGAAAGCCCAGCAAAGGCTTTTCTTCCTCAGGAAGCTGAAATGCACTGGTCTCTCAGTTGCTCGCAAACTTCTACAGAGCGACAGTAGAGAGCATCCTCTGTCTCAGTGCGACAGTGTGGTACGGGAGCTGCACTGCACAGGACAGAAAGGACTTGACCCCGGTGGTGAGAACAGCTCAGAGCATCGTAGGGAGTCCTCTTCTGGATCTGGACTCACTATACACTGACTGGATCCAAAGGAGGGCCGGACAGATTGCTGCAGACCCCACCCACCCAGGCAACAGTCTGTTTGTGCCTCTTCCCTCCAGGAAAAGGTACAGGAATATAAAGACAGTCAAACAGACTGAGACACAGCTTCTTCCCCAGAGCTGTGAAATCAATCACCCCCCCTAATCCCTAGTCACACACACAACCTTCCTCCTATGGACAGACACAGAACACTGGACCCCACACCTCCTCCTAAAGACTGAGATTTGCACTGAGCTGCACTTTATAATGTTACTACACTCTTGCTGTAACATGCTGCTGACCTGATTAGGTCCCATACATCTTTTTTTATTTGTTCATATTTTTATATTAACTTATACAATTGTGTGTTATGTAAATCATATGTCTGTCTTTTAAGCCAAGAGCTGCTGGAAAAAATTTCGTTGTGCTTTGCATAATGACAATAAAGATTCTTGACTTGACTTGACTTGATGGAAATCATCGAAGTATGAATGAGGTATATGAGTGGCCGATGTCGCAAGATTTTATAAGGGAGATGTGTAAAATGTGGGAAATGGTGCAAAATTTTGTGGAAAAGCACCACCTGAATAAGGCTGTAGCAGTGCAAACAATAAATCTGTTTAACGACAATGCAATGCCACATTTCCACCAAATCCTTAAAAGGAGACAAAAGCAAGTGTCATTGGATAGCTTCCTTGTTAAAGTAGCACAAAAAGAAAAAGATTTTAGCAAGCCAACAGATGGAGAGAGGAGCTATCTGCTGTCTCCCTCATGCCAGCCATGATTCTTTTCTAAGGTAAAGTGCAGGTTAATTTTTTATTTTTTCTTTATACTGTATTATGTATTACTGTAATCATTTTATATGAATAAGTGGTTGTGGAATGAATGATCTGAGTTTCCACTGTTTCTTATGGGGAAATTCGCTTTGATGTACGAGTGCTTTGGATTACGAGCACGTTGCCGGAACGAATTATACTCGCAATCCAAGGTTTTACTGTATGTGTATTGGACTCAAGCAAAATCCACGTTACCAAATGTATGTGGATTCGTGTGACCAGCGTGTTCATGTGATAAGACATACGGTGGAGGAGAAACAACCTCACTGGTGAGTGGCTTCACCCCAAGCCAGCTCTCCACCAACATCAAGCTGGCACAGACACAGCAATTTTACTACCTCTATTGCAGGAATAGTGCAGGGTCAACAATAACACCCCCATTCTGGGTTTGTACCATTATGTAAAGAGCTTCTTTTGATTCAGTTTAGTGCTTCAGTTTGTTACGACTATGCAAACTAGATATCTATTCAGTCTCATAACATCTGGTATTGGTATTTTAATTTAATTTAATTACAGGCCAGCAATTAAAAAAAAACTGTATTTCTCTTGCAGAAAAGTAACCAAGTTGAATATCTCTCTCTGTTTCTCAGCATCAAGGGCTCAACAGGTGCCAGCAGTGTCACAGTCAGCCTACTCCCCCACTTCCTCTGACACTGGGGAGTCCATGTTGGCCAGCTCTCCTCAGACTGTGCTGACCAAAAACCTTCCACCAACCAACATCATGGGCCTGCCTCCTACACAACCCACAACTAAGGTACATTAAAAAAAACACGGTACTGATGATGACATTCAGCACAATTTATGCAGAGATTTCTGAAGTGGCTGTTAGAGCTGGATATTGATGCTAATCTACTGGTTTGATTTAGGTTCAGATTCCATTCTGCTCATAATGTTCATTTCATTCTGATACTTGATAATTCAGTTACATAAATACCAATATTGCATGAAGTGCTTCTCAGAATGTATCCTGTTAACTCAAACACTATTCGATGAGTGAACTACACTGTTACTTCCTTGATTTACAACTGTATACAGTGCACATTATCACTTCATTTGCAAACACATTACCCAGTTATAGCTGTGCATAAAATGTGAAAAAGGTACAAGTCCTGGCCTCCACTTTAATGATCGGTTTGAGCACAGACGGGATAAGCTGAAAGTCTGCTCTCCAATTTATCTGCACTGTTTTTGCTGACAACACATCAGCCTGATAACTGCAGAAACTGTTAGCTAGCGTTAGCTCCCTCATGGGTACAGGCTGAATGAAGTAGAATCCACAAATGGTTCACTTGACCTTCAAGGTCTCACATCTCAGAACTAGAAATTCTCTTCAACAAATGAGCTGTTTGTGCATAACTATTTCAGCAAAGGTGACATTATACACATCATGTGCTCCTACCTGTACCATTTACAATAAGTAGCCACTGCAAACATGAAAGATGTACAGGTCGATCATAGGATTTTTAGAATTGACACTTGACCACTCATCAAAAATCACAATCAAATTTTTTTTCCAGCCCTAGTGGTTAATGATAAAGGTTTTAGCATATACAGGTAGTATAAAAACTGGAATGTTGCAAGATTAAAAGGCACAAGCCAAAGAAATTTGAGCATCTTATGGAAAGAAACCTGGCAAAATATTTGTTTTCATTGTTTGTGTTTTAAGACAGTTTGTGTTGAATTGCAAGTTTGTGATCATAGTGACTTCCAACCTTTTTCTCCCCACAGAAGAAAGGTGTAAAGCGCAAAGCAGACACCACCACCCCTTCCACCATGGGCTTGACTGTAGGCATGTCAGGGGTAACACACATGGTGGGCTTGGGGAAAGGAGGACATGGAGGTCAAGTCCATGATACCTCCATGCACACTATCTCCATGGGAAACATGAGCTTAGATACGCCCCCTGGGATGGGCCTTGTCAGGAGCCCTGGAGGTCCTGTTCTCCTTCAACCCATGATGGCTGGCACTGGTCGCAGAGTGGGCAGCGGACGCCCCATTAAACCCCCCAAAAAGGACTTGCCTGATTCTGTCCAGCCTCAGCCCTCAAGGAAGGGCAAACTGAGCCCTCAGCTAAGATACTGCAGTGGGCTGCTGAAGGACATGCTATCAAAGAAACATGCAGCATATGCTTGGCCTTTCTACAAACCTGTGGACGCAGCTGCACTGGAACTTCATGACTATCACGATATCATCAAGTGTCCCATGGACCTCAGCACCATTAAGGTGACTTCTGTTATACTTCTAACTCTTGGAAAGAGAAATAGTCGATGAATATTACACCTAGTGTACTACTGATTGCATAGTAAAGTATTTTCTTTAAGTATAACATGGTGTGATGACAAACATAGATGCTGATGCCGGGGCTGAAAGTCTGTATACTGTAAAATGCAAGTCATTAAATTTACAAAATATAAGTTAAGGTAGTACTCTCTGCCCCATCCAGCACACCCTCTCCCTGCTCCACTGTGCTCTACTACAATCTGCTACACTCAGCCACGCTCTGCTCAGCTCTAAGATATTTGTCTTTACAAGAAAATGCAGTAAAACTGATCAAGCAGAAATAATTAAAAATCTCTGATTCGTCAGAGAGGTCAATCCTGCTCAAAACCTTTTAGAAGCTCATATTTCTGCACTGCTGCCAGTGCTGTTCACTGAGTCTGGGTCACAGGCAGCTTCAGCAGCACCTCTCTGCTTTAAGACAAGTTTTGCAGCAGATTTCTACAACAAAAATATTTGGGGAAAAAGTTGCATGCTGTAGCTTTAATTATTAAGAAATATTTTAACAAAATAGATTTTCATCCATCCATCCATCCATCCATTTTCTTCCGCTTATCCGGGGCCGGGTCGCGGGGGCAGCAGTCTAAGCAAAGATGCCCAGACCTCCCTCTCTCCAGACACTTCCTCCAGCTCCTCCGGGGGAATGCTGAGGCGTTCCCAGGCCAGCCAAGAGACATAGTCCCTCCAGCGTGTCCTGGGTCTTCCCTGGGGCCTCCTCTCAGTGGGACATGCCTGAAACACCTCCCTAGGAAGGCGCCCAGGAGGCATCCGAAACAGATGCCCGAGCCACCTCAGCTGGTTCCTCTCAATGTGGAGGAGCAGCGGTTCTACACTG
This sequence comes from Monopterus albus, assembly GCF_001952655.1. NCBI lineage: Eukaryota > Metazoa > Chordata > Actinopteri > Synbranchiformes > Synbranchidae > Monopterus > Monopterus albus. Next base: position 642,981 of record NW_018127981.1, read on the forward strand.
AGCTCCTCCCAGGTGACTGAGCTCCTCACCCTATCACTAAGGGTGCGCCTGGCCACCCTGCGGAGAAAGCTCATTTCAGCCGCCTATATCCGGGATCTTGCCCTTTCGGTCATGACCCAAAGTTCATGACCATAGGTGAG
>NW_018127981.1:645762-670106 GCF_001952655.1 Monopterus albus
CTTAGTCTGACCCGTCACCCAGGACCTGTTTGCCTTGGGGGACGCTACCAGGGACATATAGCCCCGACAACATAGCTCCTAGGATCACTCGGGTACTCAAACCCCTCCACCACAATAAGGTGGCGGTTCAAGGAGGGGATAGATTTTCAAAATGGTAAAAATTTGCAAAAAGTCAATGTTTGAAGCAATAAACTTTCCATTTATCATCAGGGGAAGATGGACTGTCGTGAATACAGGGATGCTCAGCAGTTTGCCAGCGATGTCAGACTCATGTTCTCCAACTGCTACAAGTACAACCCACCTGATCATGATGTTGTGGGCATGGCACGGAAGCTGCAGGTGAGCTTGGCCGTTTGTTTCTACTTTTCCAAAATTCGGACTGAATAACAATACTGTGAAGAATTGGGTAATTCTCCCCCCCCCCCTTTTAAACTCTGATTTCGACTGCAGGATGTGTTTGAGTTCCGTTTTGCCAAGATGCCAGATGAACCACATATGGATCACACATCCATATCAGTGACTGGCCACCCCACTTCCTCTTCATCCTCTTCCTCCTCCTCCTCCTCCTCCTCATCTTCCTCTACCTCTGAGAGTGAGCCCAGCAGCGAGAGTGAAGAGAGCGAAAGCAGCCCCAGCTCAGACAGTGAGGAAGAACGAGCACATCGCTTGGCTGAGTTACAGGATCAGGTGTGCACACAAGTAAGACCTCCAGTACTCTTTATTTATCCAGAAAATTTCATGTGGAAACAAAAACGTTTTTATATCATGATAATACTTTTGTGACATTGAATTTTCTCACAGCTTCGTGCTGTGCACGAGCAGCTGGCTGCCCTTTCTCAAGGCCCCATCATCAAGCCTAAGAAGAAGAAAGAGAAGAAGGACAAAAAGGAGAAGAAGAAAAAGAAAAAGCTTGAGAAGAGAAGTCGAGGCAGCAGAAGCAGAGCTGGCTCTGAGGAATGGAAGATGCCTGGCAAGATGCTGAAGAGCAAATCTGCCCGAGCAGGTGGCTCCCAGGCAAAGAAAGGCCAGGGGAAGAAGAGTAACAAGAACAGCAAGTGAGTAGATGCTAGTTGCTCATTTTGCTAATAGCAATAATAATAACTTTAGCTCAGATTCACATTTATTTGGGGCCAGTTCAGAATTTCCAACAGCTGATAATATTGGCCTTTGTTCCAATGTTATCACTTTCTCTTGATTCTTCAGGAGCACAAAGAAGCCGTTCTGCCCCCCAGTGGCCACATCTATGCTGCCGCACTACGACTCAGAGGAAGAAGAGGAGATTGTGCCCATGACATATGATGAAAAACGCCAGCTGAGCCTCGACATAAACAAGCTACCGGGGGAAAAGCTGGGCCGTGTGGTCCACATCATCCAGTCCAGGGAGCCCTCGCTGAGGGACACCAACCCAGAGGAGATAGAGATTGATTTTGAAACACTGAAGCCATCCACACTGAAAGAGCTGGAGCGCTACGTCATGACCTGTCTGAGGAAGAAACCTCGTAAACCTTACGGTGAGCAAGGTAGATGAAAACGTCCACCATGCACATACCACTACATTTTGGTTTAATAATGTCGTGTTTGTATCTTTGCATTATTTTGTTATTAGCATTACAGACTTTCTTTTTAATTTTTTTACCAAGTGCATGAGAACAACCAAGATTTAGATCATATGCAGTTCTACACCTTGAAAGATTGTTACCTTGTACACCTTGTAAAGATGGCGCCGACAGCAATGGCAGCCTTGGTTACTCGCGCTCTCCTCATGTACCAGTCAAATTCCTCGTGTATCCGACACACCTGGCCAATGAAGCAGATTTTGATTCTGAAGTTGGGTTTTCCCAGCAAACTGATAGGCAGACAAACAAACTGACAGGCATGTAACGTTGTTTTCTCAACCAGTTAATGTACTTGACTTTAGTACATAGACATCCTTTGCTCATTGGCGCATTTGAGTGAATGAAGAGCTAGTTTTTCCCTCCTGAGTAAACACTGCCGGATAAGATCCTCAAATCCAGTACAGGGATGTGTACACATTATTATAGGATAAGGATAATCACCTTTATTGGCCAAGTATGTCACACACAAGGAATTTGTTTCTGGTACAGAACCAAGGCAGCCATCTGCGGCACCAACTCAAATAATGGCTCTAACAATTGGAGGCAATGGGGGGGTTTCAGTGTCTTTTTTAGTGTGAGGATATGTTGCTTTTTGTTTTATATGATAGTACACTGTAGTGATGGTCAAACCAGGCTTTTCTGAAGCAGTCTATTGTATGGCCAAAGGTTCATTGGTGACCTCTGCTGTGAAAAGTAATGAAGTGCAGTCAGAGCATAATTCATCATGCCATTGTTGTAACATAAATGTTACAGACATGTTGCTTGTGTAACTGAGGAAAGGGAACCCTTTGTTGATTTTTACTTTTTTATACTATATGTTGCCTTATAGTGAGCTGTTCCTTCAAAATGCTCCCAAACACAAGACCATTTCCTCTTTGTTGCAGGATCCATTTTTGCATTCTAACTGTCCAAGAACTGACTCAAACACAATTCAAATTTCCAAATCCACTTCAGCACTAAACTTGGCACATTGGCAAAATCTTGGCCTTTACTGCAAGCCAGTCAACCATCACAAAAATCTTGGAAGATTTTGAGTTCTCTAGATCAAACAAACTGAAACGGTTACATGACTCTGCAAGAAACTGAGGCCTCTGTTGTCATCAATCATGTGCTTCTCTGAAAATGATACAATCCTCGATACTCAATGCTGCAGCTGATACTGTTGTGCGTACTCCAGCCATGCTTCAGAGCCTCTGTGTCATACGTAACATCATTACTGTACTGCAAACCTGAGGGGTTTATACTGTTTTATTGAGACAACAAGCAATTTGACATCATGGCCTTTAGGAAATTGAAAATTGTAATTTTCCTAATATTTCATAGACTAAGCATTCAATGGTAAATTTTGAAAATAATCAGAAGATTAATCTGCAGTACAGTGTGTCACATGGTTCTGTCCCATTTCTGTTGAGTTTGACCCACACTACCTCAGGAACAAGCTCCTGTGTTATAAGCCACTTTCTAGCATACCCTAAACAATAACTGTCCTTCATTTACACCAATACCCAGCTCAGTGCATTAGCATGTGGATCCCAGCCCATGTGTATACCAGTCTTGTCATGTTTTCACTTGCAGCTGCAAAGAAAGGAAGTACTGGCAAATCTAAAGAGGAGCTGACTCTGGAGAAGAGGCGCGAGCTGGAGAGGAGGCTGCAGGATGTCAGTGGGCAGCTCAACTCTGTCAAGAAACCTACTAAGCCTAAAGGTGACCTCCCACATCATCAGCCTCTATATACAAGAAAAACTGTAGATTTGAGAACTGGATATAACATTTCAGAGAAACTGAGAAAAACTGTACTAGGTCGCTTTCTTTCTGTCTCAGCCTGGTGTATTCATAAAACTCCTGTGTGCTCTTCTCTCCTCAGTGGAGAAGCCCAGTGCTGTAGAGACTCACACCCAGCCCTCACGCCTCAGTGGCAGCAGCTCCAGCTCTGATTCCTCCTCGTCCTCCTCTTCTTCCTCCTCCTCAGACAGCAGCGATTCAGAAACTGGCTGAGATGCTTTGCACTGGCTCAGACAGAAAACACTTGAAACTCAGGGACTTGGGCTGGCCCAGGACACAACACACCCTGAAACAGTAGTGGGCTGAGATATTAGACACCACGGAGAAAACAAAACAAACAAACAAACAAACAAAAAAAAACACCAAGTGGACTCCTAAAATGTTGCGAATGTGGCACTGATGGATGTGAATCAGTGTCTCTGTGGATAATTGTAGAAATGCCTCAGTTTCTCCCTCCTGTCCTTTGTAAATACTTGTACAAATTTATGTTTCTTTTATAAAGAAGAATTTTATGGTGATCCCCAAAGAGGGAAGTGGAGTAGTGAAAAGGATGTTAAAAGATGGATCTTGCTCCAGGTGTGTTGTGCCTGGCCTCACACTGCGGGAATGACAGTTTATTTATTTGTTGTCTTTATCCACATTTCCTCAGATGTTACTGGAATTTCAACCAGCAACATTTTGGGCACAGGCCTAGCTTTTCTGCCACACTTAACTTTAGATGAACCTCTAGACTCGCCCAGTAAGGGATCAAGATTGTTAATAATAATTAGGTTGTTTGGAAAAATACAGTATTGTTAAGGCATTCTGGTTCTTCCTCATGCTGACAGGTCTAAGAGCTACTGAGAAGTGAATAAAGCATAGCTATGATATTTGCCATATTCAGGTCAAAATTTAAAGTTGGTTACAGTTTGAGATCTAGATATATTTCTGTTGTGTTGACACACATTCTCAGTTGGACATTTTAGAGCTTGTCATTGTTTTTTGAAAACAAGGCAGCTTTATGGAGTGTAGAACCAGCTCAGCATCTGTAATTATGAAGTTTGCATTTAAGTTGCATATTCAGTTTGTACTGATGTTATAGCTGCACTATTCTCCTAAACGCCCACCAGCCATTTTAAGACTGAGTAGCCCCATAGACATTGAAGTACTTGTCTGTTCTCAGTATTTTTCCATCAGTTCTCACAGTTCTGCTTTGATATAGCTCTCAGCGTTTCAATTTGTTACATCAAACAGTAACTCTTAAGAGCTGCTTCTCAATCTCATATTATAGTGCTTTTTTTTTTGCACACTAATCTTTTCAACATGTGAAGTATTGCATTAGCATTTTTTGAAGATATCTGTAGCACTTGAAAACTCAGCTGATATTCCTGAGAGCAATCTGTTGGCTGCTCACCACTCACTGGAACAACTTGTGTTGACTGAAACACACTAAGCTGAAACGGTTTCCCATAAAGATCCATGCATAGATAAAGTTGTTGAATGTGCAGTGAAATAAGATGTAGTTGTACATAGTGTTTGCTGTTGCACAGACTTTTATTTCTGCTGTTCTTTTTTTCCTTGTTTCCTTTTTATACATGCTGTTCTTTCCCATTCCAGTTCCAACTCTTAGTTGCCTCTGAAGAGCATTCACATCAGCATTGCTGCCTCTGGTCAAGCAGTTTGCTGCCTTTCATTTGACAACTGTTTATTAAAATATTCTCTTCTGTAGAAGTTTGAATTGTGTGTGGCTGTTTGGAGCCAGTGGCGGTTTCAAATTGTAGTCAAGCCTTTATTGGTCAACAGACAGTTGACAGTTTTATGATTGGATAGTATATCAATAAGTCTAGAAAATAAATTTGAAACTATTTTGATAATCTAAACAGCAAATGTGATATTTGTGTTTTTTGTAGCTTCTCGGTGTTCACTTGTTTTCCTCTGTGTAATGTTCCTCCACTAGGTGGCAGCAGTTAGTCATGTTCAAGTCTGAACAAATTGGTGAAGTCAGATGTGCACATGTCTCTTGTTTTGTGGTTTCAGGAAGTTTTTTCATACAGTAAATCCAGTTGTGGTGTTTGAAAGGGATGTGAAACCTTCTCAGTTTGGATGTTCAGGTGACCTGAGATACAGCTCGGCGCCAAATCTGTTGGCTGAATTATTTGCCCTCAAGGTAAGTTTTGGCAAAAGTACTTATTCATTATTGTTAAGGGCCATTTTGGTTAAATCAAATCAGAATTACTACATTAGCCAATATAGAGACAGTATATTATTAAATAATATGGATGCATGATATTGCCATTTGATCAGATGTGCACTATAGCCCTTGCATAAACAAGACTTTTTGTATTCCTGTGTATTATAAAATGTCAGTCATCTTCCATTTAACTAGTTTGCCAGCCAACTTCATTTTTACAATAGAAATCATCATGGTTGGTTTCCTGCCAGTGCAGGTGATGGAGCCAAAACCAACGCAGCCAACTGTAGTGCCAGCTTGGATTTTGTCCATTGTTAATTCTCCACATTATTTGATATCTTAGGCCATGTTTAGCTTGAGCTTAGACACTAGATTTGCTCACAAAGACTGTTTAAAACAATTTGACTGTACATTGCAAACATCAGTATGTCATGTAATATACTGTATATCTCCTGCAGGCTGACAGGTTTCATGTTTTGTTTTGTTTGTTTTTTTGACTTGTCAACAAAATCTCAGGTGATGGCCAGTATGATATATGTTGAACTTGGTGACAGATATGACAGGGGCCCTCAACTCTGCTTTTTTGTGAAAGGCAACAAGCCAAAAAGGTAACCACTGACTTAAGTTTTGACATTTTGCTCAATTCTGTGAAATGATGTGTAAATATGTCAGCACATGAATAAATGCACTTTGACTGTAAACAACCAAGACTCAGAGTAGATTATAACCTGCTCCCCAGAACAAAAGTCAATCAAACTACTGAAGTGTAATGGGAGCGACAATAAGCAGTTAATGAGAACTGTATGTATTTTTAGGACCAGCAGAGAAAATCCCTGAGAGCGGCAATTAACCTCTGTGTGTATAATCCTGCTTGTATTGTCAGTGCAGGTTAAGGTGTCTGTCACAGCGTATTGTGGTGAGTTTTCATTCATTAGCATGATAGTGGTACTGTATATGTATGTGTTGACACATGATTTGGGCATAAACTTAAAAATCTTAACTTTTGTATTTGTTATTTAACACATTTATTCAGCCTTTTTAGTTTCAAATAGTCATATCAGCTCCAGTGGAAACTTAAATGTCAACACTGAAAAAGGTTTTTTGTCTTTCACTGGTTTGAAATGATTCAAGCCACAGCCAGCTGCCATTTTACTTATTAAAGGTAGTAATTCCATGGCGCATATATTTTTCAATAACAATAAACGGTGTTTTTGTTTGTTTTGGTTTGTTTTGCTTTATTGTTTGTCCACTCTCTGATTAATTGTGACTGGGGCATCTTGTAAACACTGTCCCAGAGAATTTAAATCGGTGTGAAGGGCACTGATGTTTGTCACCAAAAGCATGTGGGAACCATAGTTTACTTACTATTGTCTGAGTCTGTTGTTTATGGTTTGGACTGAGCCCTGTAGATCCAAGTAAGGAATGCCTTATGCACAAGCATACTGTATTTAGATAATATTGTGCTTCTGACTTTGCAGCAGCAGTTTGTGGACCACTGAGGACCAAATTTGGTGTGGATGAACAACAGCTTTTGGATAAATGTAACAGCATTTTGGGGCAAGTCTTACAGAAACTGTTACAGTAGTATGTTAATCCCCATGTAGTGTGACTTTATCTGTGTTTGTCAACCGCCCACTATCTCCACGATCTACCAGAAGCAGGACATGCGGCTTGAGGCCCCCCACACCCTCATCTTATTTGCCAGTGACTTCCATCCACCTGTTGTCACCATCACCTGGACCAGGAGCAGTCGGCTGGTGGGCCAGAGTCAGGTCGGTACTGCTCAAACAAAAACCTCAGCATCTGTACCGGTGAGTTGTGTGCAAGTTAATAAAAAAATCAAACAAGGCAGATTCACAAAATAAAAAGGTTGGGATTGGTATCTCCTATCAAAAACATAGATAGCATTAAGAGTTTTACTGATATATCAGAGTGTGTGTTTTGTACACAAAAACCACCAGATTGTAGTGAGTATGTGCTTGTGTTGTGGTCCGGGGGCAGACTGGAGTTGTACCAGGACTTGGGTTCATCACGAAAGCCAAGGCAGGCATAACACGCATCAAGACAAACAACTGAATGTTGGTGTCAGATGTGTGATTGCGTTTGGTTTTCTTCATACATTTTCCTCTGAGAGTGAAATTTCTTTTTGTCCTCATCAATGTGGTGTTTTATGTTGTGTGTGTGTGTGTGTGTGTGTGTGTGTGTGTGTGTGTGTGTTTTGTTTTTTTCTGTAACAACAATGACTCCAAATCTGACTTAAAAAACATCAGTTAAAGTAATAGTTTGGTATTTTGAGAAATGTATTTGTTTTCTGGCAGAGCATCAGATGAGAAGATGTACAACAAATGTAACACTGCAGCTAGAAGCTAGCCCTGCATTTTAAAGGGGGCTGGTAGTCACTAATTAGAAAGCCTGACTAGACTGGTTTATAGCTCATTGTTCCTCTACAACTAAAGTACAGCAAAGGAGGTTCACATGTCTGTTCCTCTATGTTGTACAAGCAAACACATTATTACAATCACAGAGAACAAATGTATTTATCAGCCCATCATCACAGCAGCCTGTGTGATCACTGGCACGTTCACAAAGTCCACAGTAGTTACTCAGGCACTGACTAAGCTCTGGGCAGATCGCTGCTCCTGCAGCGAATGCATGACATAAATGATCAGTAAATAGTGTTTGTCATATCTGCATGCTGCTGTTTTAATAATGGCACAGAATGCAAATGCTCACAACTGCCTCTGTTCTTTGTCGGATTTATTTGGCTCGGGCCTGAAGCCTGAATCTAATTATTCTCTGTGATGGATGAGATAGCTGCCACATTTTAATGTGGAGGCTCTGAGGGATGACGTTTACACACTGAAAATCCAAAATACTGCCACTTTAGTTTTGCAATGACAGTGTAAATTTTGTGGTGTAGAAATAATTCATACCTTGGACTCTAAGGTTAGGACTGTGAGAACAAGCACTGAATGACAAATGAAGTTCACAGAATTGTTTTGACTGCTGCAGTAATAGGCTTAAAATTGTAAAGGAGGAGTGAAACTACACTAACCACATCTTTGTTTTCCTCATTTACTTGTATCAAATAATGCCAGACCTGACAACAGGCAAGCTGTGATAAAACCTGTGCACAAACGTGAATAATTTCTTATATGGGAAAAGCAGGATTCAGCTTCAGAGGTTTTAGGAGCATGACTGAGTCTTTAGGCTTCTGCATTCAATTTTTAGTGTTTTAAAGGATGATGGGACATCATTTATTTATTTATTCTTTAACAAACTTGCAGTCTCTGCTGCTATACTATACCAACATGCAGGCTTCTTCATGTATTCTTAGTTCTATTTTGCTTGTATTTACGTGTATATTATTTACTGTAGCTAACATCGCTGCTTAATTTGCTTATTTGGAAAAAAAAAAAGAAATTTTTCTCTCGTCATTCTTTAATTAAATGGTTTGAAGAAAACTGTTTGGACCATGACTCTGTCCCCTGCACTTTGCACAGTAGGCTCTATATCCAGCAGGTCATTTAGCTAATTTTCCGCTCTAATCATTTCTACACTCCAGTGTCTCCGACTGTCAGGGTCCATCAGGCCGAGCCAGCTGACTACGGGGAGCCATTCATGCTGCAGTGCAGTGTTCTGTTTTTTTTTTGTTTTTTTTTCCTCAGGAAGTGAGTGTGAGCTGGCTGAGAGATGGAATGGAGGTCACACTGACGTGTGGTCTACAGATGTCCCGGTCAGCGGGGACCGGAGCCTCCAGCTTCGCCCTTACCTGGAGCTAAAAATAATTCCATTGACCATTACTCCAGCAGCTTGCTGACTATTCATTTTAGAGAATTAATGTGCACTGAAAAAAAGGGTGATCAAGGCTGGGAAGTATGGTGGTGCATTTGTTAGCACTGTTGCCTCACAGCAAGAATGTTCTGCGTTTGAACCCAGGCCAACCCGGGGCCTTTCTGTGTGGAGTCTGCGTGTTCTATATGTGCCTGCGTTCTCTCCAGATACTCCAGCTTCCTCCCACAGTCCAAAGACATGAGGCTTAGGTTGATTGGTGACTCTAAATTGCTTGTAGGAGTGAATGTGAATGTGTGTGTAGTTATCTGTCCACATGTCAGCTCTGTGATAGACTGGCGACCTGTCCAGGGTGGACCCTGCCTCCTGTCCAATGTCAGCTGGGACAGACTCCAGCCCCCATGTGACCATAGTCAGGAATAAGTGGTATAGATAATGGATGGATGGATGGATGGTGGCAGCCAGCAACAATGGCACAGAAAAATGACCAAAACCATTAATCTAAGTGTTTTATTAAAAAGACAACATGAGTGACACCTGCAGTTTGAAACAGGGGAAGCCTGACTTCCCATGGCCTGCAGGAGCAAACGCCACTATGTAAACAATTCATCAGGTTGTGTCAGAGTGTGAAATTCCCAGACACTATTCCAAGAATATGACCCAAGTGTAGTTGCTGTACAGCCCTGTTGGTATTATCAAAGACAGTGAAGCTACACACACACATGTAGAGGATATAATAATAAAAACTTACATTACAGATTAGTCTAAATGTGTTTCATTTTTTTTAAATGGCTGTGAATTTTCATATACATGCAAATAAAGAACCTTATCAGAGGATAAGGCTGTTCTATTTATTTTGCAGAGAACCTCCGTCTTTGAACTTCAGTGTGAAAACGCTTTCTTTTTTTTCCAGTCGCATCTGTTCTTTCTCACACCGCTCTGTGACTCTGTAAATGATTCATGCTGCTACAGGTACTTGATTTTGGAATCGATAGGGAACTATAAAAGCTTGAGTCTGAACCCTGGTACTTGTTAATTGGCATTTCAGAGTGAAATACTGACTCACCGTTGTCACTATGGCAAGTCTGTTCAGCATTGTGGCCATGCTGGCTATGCTGTCCACCGGGTTGTGTGAGGAGAAAAACTTTCTGCAGCGGGCTGGTGTGGCCTTTAACAGCAGACAGTACAGGTCTTTGCTTACTGTGAACAACGGAGAGCAGTTTGGAAACTGGACCTGGCCAGAGATGTGTCCTGAAAAGTTCTTTGCAGTTGGCTTCAGTATCAGGGTAAAGATACCGTCTCTTTCACACATTACAGATATTCTCTCTAATATATAACCACAGAGGCAAGGAAAACTGTTCTATAAGTTCAGTGATTCATTTTCTCATTATGGTTTCTATGAAGTGCACTGGCTGCTGAAATGTGCACCATTTACACAGCAGCCACATGTCAAAGTCTTTGCTCTTAGACTCACTTAGAACGAATGATGGGTGGAAAGCAACATGTTCATAAGTCTGAACACTTTTATTCTGAAGACTGTTCTGATGAGCAGCCTTCTTCAGAATGACTGACACTAAGGCAGCTGTTACAGGTCAGTGTGATCAACCTGAGGTGAATCCCCTTGTCCACAAAGAGCTTCATGTAGGTGATTTTTTTTTTTTCTCATGTGTTGATTTTGTCTCATCATTTTTGATAGCGTGTGTATGTGTGTGTGTATATATATTTAGTAATGTCTCTAAGTGTCGCCGAGTGTCAGCTGGGATTGGCTCCAGCGCCCCGCGGCCCTCGTCAGGATAAGTGATGTAGATCATGGATGTATCTTGGTATACTTGAGAAACCAGCATTTGAACAATCTGTGTGTTAACCTGCATGCAGAACAGTTCTCAATAACTGATGCACACTGAATAGATGAACACCTTTGTTTGTTTCGAACACTAACTCACACATGCACAGATTAAAACAAATGCTCTAACGGATGCACACTGAATAGATAAACACCTTTGTTTGTTTCAAACACTAACTCACATATGCACAGATTAAAACAAATGCTCTAACGTTCTTTAGCCTGGTGTGAATTTTAACAGCAGATTTGGTAGCTGCATTACCAGGAGTTAGATAAAGGGCTGGTTTGGCCAGAGCTGTAACTGCCTCTGGGAACTGTGATCTGTTTTGACAGGTGGAGCCAAACCAGTATGGGGGGGATGATACCGCCCTGAACGGGATTCGCCTCATCTGCGCCAAAGATGGTGCCCGAAGCTTCCTGTACTCTATTGAGTCCCACACTGGCTAGTAAGTAGCCCACTCTCGTGAATAAAACACCCATTTTAAAGGGCTCCTAAATTATAATTTTATCAATAATTTCTTAAAACTACTATTGTTATATGTCATATGCCTTTGATGGGTATTTATCCTTTGGTACCACCTCAGTGCCACTTTCTAATAAGCAGTTAAGTCAGCAGGTAATGTAAAAGTCAGCCATTAAAAGGGGCAGTGTGTTAAACTGTAAATAAATGGTCAAGATTGCCTGCAGCCCTTTTCTGTAATACAGGGTGGGCCATGAGAGCGTGGCACGTACATGGACTACTATTCTGTGGCCCACCCTGTATTAATACATTTTATTTATATAGTATTTTTTAAACAATGTTACAAAGTGCTTTACAAAGGAAAACCACAAATATAATCTGGTAAATTATAGCCCAGAGAAAAGAACCCAAATAGAATAAGATAAAACGGTACCGAAAAGAAACTTAAAACACAATAGAAATGGACAAATAATATGTTTAACAAGTGACTTAAAAGGTGTCGCCAATTATATGAAGCATCAAAGGGAGTTTTCACAACCTGGCAACCCAAAACAGCTTTTTTATACTGACTCCTAACATAAAAATAAAGCACTGGTAAATGACATATTAAGCATTATTAAAGCTATTAATTACAACTTTTAAATGCTTCATACATGGTTCCTTATTAGAACGTATGCCTACAATAAAGCCAATTTGTAAAGCCGATTATTAAGGGTGCAGCAACTCTGAACATATCACATTAAACCCAGATGTAAACACACTCGGTTTTGCTTGCATTTCATTTGTAGCAACACATGAGCATTAAATAAACTGTCCTGTCACATCTGCACGTGGTCCGTTTCTCCAACAAGAAAGAAAACACCTGCGCTATGGACACTTCTTATTGATCTGAGGAAACTGTGGGTTCAGTATTCCCACCTTGATACAAAGGTCTTTATATAAACAAGCCAGCTTTCAGCAGCAGAAACACTAATGCTGGACATTAATGGGCGTCAATAGGAATACTTTCCTTCCCCATCGTTGAGCGTGTCTGCCACTTGCTACAGGCTAAAATGTTTTTTATTGATGTTTGTCTGCAGCTCTTTGTTTTGTGGCCAGGTCTACCTTCTGAAATAAATCATTGATCTAAAAAAGTACTAAAAAAATTTAAGTGGAGAAATGAAGGCACTTCTTCTGCCAGGTTTGCACATTAGGTGTTCAGGTGATGAAATGTCTTGACTTTGTTCCAGTGTTCCCAACCCATATCTTGGAGCTTTTCATCATTTCTTTCCCCTCCACTCTCCTGTCCAGCTTTGGCGACTGGTCCCAGCCTCAGTACTGCCCCACTGGTGTGCTCACGTCTTTCCAGATTCGTGTGGAGCCCCATCGGGGAATGTTTGGTGATGACACGGCTGTCAACAACATCAGGTTCCGCTGCAGCAGTAACCCGACTCTGGAGGGACCTGGTACGGAGTGGGGAGAGTATGGCCACTGGAGCCAGGAATGTCTTGATGGAGGAATCTGTGGCATTGAGTCCAAGATGGAGGAATACCAGTACGGCCTGGATGACTCCAGCCTCAATGATGTGCGCTTCCACTGCTGTGCCAAGCCTCAGCAGGTAACATGGAGGGTTAAATAGTGGGAACCAAAACCCAGAAAGAGCTGAGTGGTTAATGACATGTCCACAGAGATCCAAAGGGTGTACATACAGTAGATTCTGGGTGGCTTTCAGAAACCTCAAAATGTTGGATGTGCTACAACCAAAAATGTTTAGCCCAAACCTTTTTGTCTTCTCTTAAGAAATTCCAGGCAGTGATAGAAGAGGTATTCAGCTGCTTTGCTTGAGTAAAAACACCAGTACCACAGTATAAAAACAGGCCACTACAAGTAGACAATCGTTCTCAAGAAAAAGTACAGAAGTATTATCAGCAAAATGTACTTGTTCTGCAGAAAAGTCCCTTTTCGTGAGGGTGGTATGAAATAGAAGTACAGCTGACTAAAACTGTACTTGAGTAAAGGTCAGCAGTTGCTTTTCAACACTGGTTACAGGTTCTTGCTGAGCTCAGTGAGGTCTGGAGAAACTTGGGGATAAAATCTGCTAATAATAAGGCTGAATTTAAGCTGGCTCTCATGAAACACTGAGTCAGTGACATTAGCCAAAGGGCAACATAGGTACTGTTTTTGTTCTCAAACTCTCGGCCAGTCGAACAGCTGTGCTAGAAGTCCTCATCATCTTGCAATATTTTTGATGATGTGACATGAAATTTTCTGGCTGCTGAAGGAGCTTTACCAACAGCTGTTCCTCATGCTGGGAAATGTTCTGGCAGTTTTCTCAAATCACAGGACAGACAGGAAACGCTGACACAGATTATGTGTCACCCTGGTGATGAGAATGTAAAAACGTGACTTGAAAATCAGGCTGCAGCCATGAATGTTAATCTTAAAATGTCTATTTAATAACACATGCTAATGCTGCTTTTATGAAATATGGACAATGAATTTCCACAGCTTTTTTGTTACATCTTATTTGTGTTTTATATCGATTTTAACTGCTAAACACCATAAAGCTGAGCTACATCACAGAGCACAGGTAGGTTAGTTTAACCCCAGGTGCTTAGACTGGAAACACATTTGTCTGGAAAATCTCTGTCATCTAGGGGTGGCAGATTTTTAAACTACTGTCCAGTAACTAAGCTACTTTCTGTTGTTTTCAAGCCCCATTTTTTGTTTTGTTATTGGGCTTTATTATCCTGAATGAAAGATATTTATTCTAGTTCTAATCAAATAGCATGATCTGACTGGTGCCTATAGGTCTGGTGTGTTATGAGCCACAGCATCTCCTTATAAATGCAGACATTTGATCTCATCAGAGCTTTTCTCTCATCTTTTTATGTATTTTCCTTCTTTTCAATATAAAATCAAAAACCATTTTAATGTATAAAAAGTTTGCAAAGGTGATTACATGAACCGATTCAAACATAAAATATTCTGCATACACACTACATTTTGTGACAGCTTTTACCTGCTGCTGATTAATTTGTTTTATGTTTATATTGACAGTGATCTGCAGGTGAGAACCTTGGTCGAGCCCATCTCCAACACTCGAAACTCAAAGATGACCAATAATAAAACACTCATCTGAATTGCTGCTGTCTCTGTAATACTTCCCTGCAGTGTCTTGCATAGTTCCAGCATTAGTATCAAAGTAAACTAGACAATATTTGCCAGAGCATCCAGCTTTCAAAACAAAATCGAGTGTCACCTTCAGCAGCAAAAACAAAAAGGAGCTGCTTCAAATCGAGCCTTCGTCTGGAGTCACGTTTAACACAATGTCATCCCCTGCTCGCCCTCATCAGCATGAGAGCAGCAAGTTTCCATATCCTGTCCAGTGAACCAACGAGCTCACAGCAAAGTCATAGTAAGTGCAAGCACAAAACGGAGGCGCTGACCCAGGCATTTCCCAGAATTCCTGCTCGAACTAAGGTAATTAAGAAATGACAAGTGAGGGGGTATTAATTAATTTAGAGTTTAAGGCCTGACAAACGCTGATAAGACACCGACTGGCACACACAAAGGTAGCTGTGTTAATTAATCAATGACTAGTTAATCTGCTAACACGCAGCGTGTGCGGAGGGTTGGGGAGCAAACTCGAGGACATTATCAAATGCTGCAGTAATGGTTTTCACAAGGTTTTGCAAGTCGAGGCAAAGCGATGACAGACTTCCACAAACAGCTATAGAGCCTCTGTTATGGTAATGAATGCACACACGCTGACCTCATCTAAATTTAGTGTACTTGGTCTGCTGTGAACATATTACAATCATCAGGAGGAGGGTTGACAAGGGAAGCAGCTGTGTGCGGAGTGAGTTCACATCAAATAAAAAAATAAAAAACACAGCCATCTGTTTTTTTAAATGTCTAATAGGTGCATACAACCTGCTGAAGTTTGGAGGGAACGAGGTGTCACCTTTGAGTTGCTTATTTTGTCTGAGCAACAAACCTGACTGAGTGTGACAACCATTACAAGCTCATACTCTGTAGCCAAACACTGTTCAAACAAAAACTTTAGATTTTAATTAAAGATTCCAGAGATGCACAAATTGTCAAGGTTAATGTGTGAGAGACATTTAACATGATGCGTTTTCACTGTTCAAACTTAATTTAGCCTCAGTGAAGCGTTGAAGCAATTGATACATAATATACACGATCCCGTCTGGTAATGTGGAATAAAGGCTTTTAATGACATCATTCCACAAAGTCGATGGACTTGTGATAGAATAAAGACTAGTAAAAACTGAAAGAGCAGGGGCTGAAATATCCTGACTTTTAATTTAAATCAAGCTTCAAACATGCAGGATCCTACATTTTCTATAATGCAACTCATTAGACCTTTCCTGCCTGCATTGCCCCTTAATTTCATGCTTCCAGTTTTCATGGCACAATTTAATTTAACAAATCCCAGCTGACATAATTTCTCAGACTTTAGAAAGCATTGTGCAGCTGTTTTCACAGGCCCTAAGACAAATAAATGGACTCTTTGTGTGTTAAATCAGTAGAGTGTCACTGATGGGGGATATTAATGGGAAAACAGACTTTAAAAAGCTAATAAATTGATTGTACAACAATTTGAAGAATCTGTAAATCATCAAGCTGACGCCTACAAATATTTGTCGTTTCAGTTGATTCATTTGTGACGGTGTCTTTATTTGACTGGCACTGTTTTCTGGCCTCAGGGCTACAGAACTGTTGGCGTTTAATTAGCAGGATGAGATGCACCTGGGCCAAGTGTGTCCCAAATGTTGCCCTACATGCTTTTTAATTACATGTTGTAAATACGTAAATGATTATCATTTATTATATTTGTCTTTCCTTTGTGTTCCAGTCTAACAGCCAGGCTGTGACAAATTGTTAATTATTTAATTAGTTTTCTGTAGTTTTTAAACCACAGTTGATTAAATATTAATAAGTGACCAATCATTTCATCACTAAAACATCCAGTGAAGTCCCGTGTACCTCTCACCGCACATGAGGCCTTGAACATCCACTAGATGGCAGTAGTGTGTTAAGTGGGACTTCAACTCACACTTCACCAGCGCGTGTGACTGTTATGGCACCATACATCCAATATAAATATCTAGGGTGATTTTATTTACCATAAATTCTAGATCAGTGAGTTTAACAGTGTTTAATACCTGGCACAGCCATGAGGCTCCACCTCTCAGTGCAGGCCAGAAGCTCCCAGGCCACAAGGGCCTAAAACCTGCACTGAATCAACGACAACCTTGACCTTAATGCTGTCACAGCATTCTGTACTTCAACTGTGAAAACAAAGGAACGTCATTATTCAAGTTGCTGAACCTCTGAGTCTTAGAGCAGAGCCTAACAAATATAGCGCCCCAGGTCATAAGTTTAATATCTGAACCACAGGATCAATGTGTTTCTGACCAGCTTAGTGGCTCACTACTGGCCCCCAGTCTGCCTCAATAGCCATTAACACCTCCTGCAGTCACCAGAATAGATATGGTGTTTGTGATTTGGTTTGAGGCAAAGCCTTCTTCTTAATGACCTTCCACTTCCCTGGGCTCTGAGCTCATAAATTATAGCCTAGATCACATCAGCTGTGTTGACTCAACTGTAAGTATGGTTCAGTTCATAAACACCATAGGGTTATTATGATGTGTGCTGACCTGGGATTTGATGTGAAATATTGATGCATGAGAGACAGTTTTGGGGCTGAATTGCATTGTTTTGATGCAAGGGTAAAATAAATGGTATTGTTGTGATGTTAGGGTGCAAAGGCTATAAAGATGATCTATTCTAAGGTTTCCACAGTAATGAAGGTAATAACCAGATGGAGTAGATTTAAAGAAAAAAACAAGTTCCTTTCTCAGAGGAAAGCAGTGATTTGAGTCTATGACTCTCATTTCCCTGCTGCACTCTGCTTCTGTTTCTATTGCCACTGTGTTCAGTGGACTGAGGCTGTCATTTCATCTTTCATTTACTTTCTGGGTTCCTCCAAGGGCAGCACAGACTGTCCTTGTAGCCTATAGAGCAAGGCCACAACACTTCTAAGAACTTGCCTTTGCTGGTTAGCTGGAGCACCTGATCAGGAACATTTATTGTTCTCAAATCTGCATGTTCTTGTTCTCAGTATGTTTTCCCTTATTTTGGACTTGCTGTTTTGCAGGCGGGAGAGTCTGCTATACCGCCTGTTTCCCCTTAGAGATGTAAAAGGAATATACATTCTTAAATGAAGATTTAAAGCCAGGAGAATGTATGTGCCTGAAATGTGTTCATGGGTTCACGAAAATGAAGAAATTAACATCCACAGTAAGAGCACAATATTTGCCATACACGTCAGATTGCCGTAATCTTGTGCCTGTTGTTCCTGCAGTTCAGACTTGTGCCATGTTGAGAGTGATATGTAACTACATCCAACCTAGTAAGATTGTCATTTTGACTTTGATGGAAGATTTGACCAGGGTGCTCTTTCAGACATGAAACCAACACTTTCAAATGCTATCAGATTAATGAAAGGGACCATATGTCTGACCACATGGCTTTTAATGGCCAGTATGGACAGGGTGAATGAATACACTTACACCAGACTGTATGCGAGCACCTGGCTATAATTTTAAGATACACTTGAAAAATTGTGAACTTGTTATTTAATCAGTGCATGAGTTTAATCTAGAGCTAATGGACAATTCCTGAAAAAAACTTTGTGCTCCAACATCTAATTTACTTCTAGCCAGCCACCTTACTAAACAAACCTCACATTTCTTTTGACACAAAAGAAGCAAGGACATGTGTACACATTAAATATAAATCATTTTATAATATACAAATTGTACAGATGTCATGAACAATAGGAGTGTGGACATACTCAGAATAGCAAAGATAAAGAATAGGCTACTATTTCTTCATCAATAGCATAACACTGCTATGCAAGTAACAACAGCACATGATCAAAGGTACTCAACATTCAAGATGGCAGCCGAGGTGATGAAGAACTAACATCAGAGAGACAAAACCTTAGCATACATTTTCCAGAGGCTGTGAACAAACTAAAGTGGCAACACAGAAAAAAAATATGATGGCATCCTATTGTATCATGTTCTGTCATTTCTACTCTGCCCACTTCACATCATAGTAGCACACAGATAATGAACCATTATGTTTTTACAGCATTACCAAGAACGATTGCACCAGCGCCACTACTGAGGCTTAGAGACAATTACGCTGATATAAGACAGGAAACTATATGTGACAGTTTTTTTTTTTTAAACATGAACTAGTTGAATGGTGCAAATGTGTACTTAAACATAACATTAGTCAAAGGTCTCCTTCTTTTCACTCAAGGCTAAGTTAATATGATTCAGCATAATTTAACTGATGAAGCATCAGAATATGTGCCTGCTTTTCTACCATAGGCCCTGGAGTGTATGAGGGAGAGGTGGAGCCCTGTCGGCCTCAGCCTCAGGTAGATCAGGCGCACACAGGTAGGACAGGCGCACACAGGGCCAGCTGTAACTTTTGTCAAGGTTATGAGTGGCTGAGTGTGCAACTGAAATGTAGTGGGAGTCACTAAAACAAAACAAAACAAAACAGCAGTATTGAGACATGAGATCACCTCTCCACATTTCCAAACTCTACCTTTTTAGATAAAATGGAATGTGATCTGTCTGTTTTCACAGGAGGAGGATTCATGTCACAGTTTCAGATAAAAAAAAATAAGGCAGAAATACTGAAATAAATTTATAAAACAGGTAGATGACAGTTAAAATGTTTATCTTGATGCTGGAGAGCATGAAGAAGTTGATTAAATCTGATGAAATCAGTTGACTTGGGTTTACTTGGGAAATCTGTCAAATATTCATAAGAATGTCATCAGCTATCAAAAGGCGTCTTCTGGTGTTGCCTTTCATAATTTGTATTTGTAATATCCTGACAAGCGTGTGAAAGTGACAGCCGAGTCTTTATAGCTCCCCAAAAGTTCTGATGTGAGAGGCAGCATAAAATATCATAAAATATTTTTTTGACTACAATAAATGTTCATTAAAGCTCAGACAGCCAAAAGCTAAAAGCAGTTAAAACAATCAAGTAAACACAGAGAAAAAGAAAATATTATGATACAACTTCATATTTAATTCATGAGTGGTTATTTGTCATGTGCTCGTGCAAACTCCTGTGTACAGCTGTGAAAAATCCATTGTGGCCCAAATATGGCCCTCGACCTTCTGTCATTAGCGATGACCTCGAGCTCACATGTCTGGGCTCTATCCTGGTGGAGGGCGAGAGGACAAGGAGCACATGTTTCAGGGGTTCACACACGCTGCGACCCCTCAGTTTAAAACCAACAACAGCCCTTGGGAGGTAGCTTGAAGCATCAGTCAGAAATACATTTTACTAAGGTTTAGCGGAACAACAGAGGCAACACAAAGCCCACAGTAAAAAAAAAAAAAAAAAAAACAAAACATATTACCTTCATATAGACAAACACTTCAAATCTTTTATCCCCTCGCTGTAAATTCCAGTAATAAACAACAGTTTTAAAATACCAACACTGACTGCAACAAAACACTCCTGTTCAACTCTAACAAACATATAACACTTAAATCACCACTGTGCGGGCCGTTTACACTATAGTAATAAGGCTAAACTGGTCACTGGTTTATATCTTCTATTCTACACAAAATCATTTTACATTGAAACAAATCTCAGCAGCGGATGGATGAATCCCCCAGAAGGAGTGCACTCATTCAGCGTAATCAGTCTTAATTTTGTGTGAATGAAGCGTGTCATCTCCAGAAGGAGATTTTTGTCTTGACCAACATGTCTATTTTTGTAAAACAGAAAACCCAAATTATGACAAATTATAGTCTGTATAAAGCAGGAGACCAGGTAGTTTCAGTTCTTGATTAACCAAATACTTACAATGCTCAAACATTTTAATAAATAGTTTTATTAAACATATTTTATGAAGTGTGTGTATAAATTTTTAACACAAATGTTTCCTTCTTAGTGCAAATGATTCCTAATGACATCACCGTTAAATCTGAAGGCTGTTTGATTGGCTTGATATGTTGAGGTGTTCTTCTGTCAATACCTCTCCAACAAGTGGCCTTCGTTAGAAATCCATGGTTCCTGACAGATACCCCACTGATCAAATCCATTAGTGAGCTAATGAGAACTCCACCGTGAGCGTCCGCCAAACCCACCCCCCCCTCGTTCCCCTTTCTAAATGGAATGCTACACAGCGCCATGAAACAGCACATTATGACTTGGTTTCTGTCAGAAATTATGTCTGGTAAGAGGTGCTTAAAGAGCTGGAGGTAAAATAATGAGGGAAATCTCAACAGGGAATGTGAAACACAAAAGGCTGTTACTTTAAATGAACCTATTTGTTTCTTTTATTTGAATCTCTTATGCTCTGTGATCTTTTTCTTCTGCTCTCAACCTCTTTCTTTGTCTCAGTTTCTCCCTCTCAAGCTTCGGGTTTTGTCTCAGTAAGCAACGATCTTCGGCCCTGACCACATAGCTTAACCTTGTTTCCATGCTGACAAGTGCTTTTCTTTGCGACCACTGACTAGAAATATAATTAAAAATGTTATTTTGCTAAAAATAAATCCTCATTCCTGTATGAAAAAGCCATAGATGCATCTAAATAGGAGATCAGCTACTGAGCTGTAAACATTCAGCTAAATGTCACATCCTTATTTAACTTGGCTTTGAATATGGAACATTCTACGCGCAAGGTGAGCTTAGCACACAACATTAAAGAGTGATTATCAACTCTGAAGCACTTAACAGCTTAGAGCTCAGAGTAAACAATTACCTCCTCACCCTACTTTGGATTGCCTGTCGCAACAAACACCTCTACCAGTGTTTTCCACGTGTTCTTCACACACAACTCCCCACGGTGAACAAAACAGAGGAACAGGAAATGATGATGCAGTCTGATCAAATAGCACACTGTTCTGAGCATACCCACCTTTGTACTGTCAGTTGTGTGGATGAGGCAAACCTGTGTCTTGTCACAACTGTGTCTCTTGAATTTTCTGGAGCTGACTTGTCTTTCCTGAAAAGAGCAGCTAAACTTGCTCTACAGTTCAAGTACCTTTCAAAAACAACATCAGTGTTGTTCTTTCAGGTTATCGAACTAACCACAATTAGACGGGTTGCAAGTTTATGTTTGACTCGACATTACATTGCGACGAGAATGAAACCCTTAAAGGCCTGGTCACACCAGAAAGTGGCGCAGTATAATTTATTCCTTTACTTTAGTAAAATGTATGGTTCTAAAAGCTTGATGACATAGAGACACGTTGACAAGGCTGCCTGCATACTTTGTTTTTTAATTGGCCTTGTGAGCACAGGCATTGGCCCAAAACAATCAACTGAACATGCCAACCAACACCTAGTCTATCACCACTGTACTGTATTTTAGTCAATGACACGTTACTGAAGGGGTAAAAAAAAAGCTCTTAAATCTAGAAGGCTTGCTAACTGACACTTAGCTTGGTCACTAACAGGACAATACATTCACACAGTTTACACAAGGTCATATTTTAGTCATATCTGCAAAAGATTCCTCTTTTGTGGATAAGATACAGTAGCTTCCTCCATTTTGGACTCATTGTCCAGACCAGGTTGTTTTTGATCAACAGCACCAATTTCTACATGATGCAAAGAATTTGCTTTTCCCTCAAGAATAAATTCACAAATTTTGCTCATTCTATTTCACTTCTAAGTTTTGCCATTGATACTAATGTGACCAGCCCCTCAAATGTTGTTAATTCATCTTAAGTTAAACAAAAACTTGCCCCATCTGATCAAGGTAACGTTTTAGATATTCACTGCTCATCAAGTGACTCCAAGCTGACTAGCTTGCACCAGCATCCCCTGTTTTGGATACATTCAGTATGTGTGGTTGTACAGTAGGACTGATGTATGCAATCACATGAAATCATTCTGTAGCTACATGGTTGGCAGGTTGTGGGGAAATCATCCATGAAAATGTCAGGTTTGAAGAATGCTGCAGCGAAGGGGAGCTATGCCCCATTAATTTGGATCAGGGACAATGTTGTGAACCAGTCCTTATGTTGGGCAATTTGAGAGGTAGGGTGGGAAATAAACCTTGACTTGGACTACTCTGGCTACTCGAGAGTCTCCTCTGGGCTGTGATCGGTTGATATGGCCTGGGAATCTGCCACAGTGACCTCCACGCCTGCCGGTTCTTCTGTCTTGTGTGTGATCACGTTCCCCTTGTTCTCGTCTTTCTCCTCATCGGTCTCGACCCCATTTTCAATCACAGCTTCAACTTCTGCTATGCCCTCGTCCTCTTTTTCTTTGGTCTTTCTCTTTGTTCCGACAGTCACAGTAGTTCCTGCCACTTCCTGGACTTCTCCATTTTCTAAAGGCTTGCCATTCTCTTTTGACCCCTCTCCATCCACTGTGATTTTTTCTTCTTCCTCTATGCCATTTTCTGCTCCTTTGTCTTTTGTCTCTGCTCCCTCATCTTTCTTTTTGACAGTCTCTATGCTGATTTTGATCCCATCATCAATCTTTCTATCTTCCTCACACTTCATTTCTCTTTCTGGTGATGTCTCACTTTGTCTCACTGCGCCTACGTCTGTTGCATTCACCATTTCATCCCTATTCTTGTCCCTATCATCAAGAATCTTAGGATCTTCAGCATCTTTGTCTGTTTTTGTTTTTTTCTTTTTCTTGTTCTTTGCTGTGTCTTTAATGTAGTTCTTGCTGGACTTGCTTCGGGTCTTGAAGATCAATTTCTGAAACATTTATATTAGCATGTAAGTGGAATGCATTGTATCTCTTTAATTTTCGGCCCAAAGCATTATGCACAGACTTAATTAAGAATGGATCACAGTGGATCTAATATTGCACTGGGATAACTAGCTAATTCAGACGAGTCTCATTGATGTAGAGAAGGAAACTGAGGCCATTTTGAGGGGAGTTATTGGTGGCCTCAGGGCTTTCAGTCTGACCAAACAAACAGGCAAAAATTTAATGCAATACATCCTCAATTACTTGAACATTTTCTGCAGGGCTCTGGCTGCTACAGGGACATAGAAAACTGAGATAAACTGCAAAGAAACAGGCAGCAAAATCTTGTTAACGCTAGCAATTCTTAGAGTCTTAGGGCCTATTAAATTTGTTTTTGTGCTGGCAGTTTAAATTCAGGCCACAGAAAGCGTCAACATGGATTCATTCCACTGTGGACAAAGGTTAGCTTTAGAGGTTATCATCACTATTCAGTGCCACCAAGAAAGCATTATCAACCATACTTCCCCAAACACATTTATCTGTTGCTGAAGAATTCCTGATATCGCAAACAGAGAGGAGTTTCTTCACGTTTGTTCATTGATGCGTGTGTTTGTTTACTTAAAACAAAATCAGATGCGAAAGTGGAGGTGGCAAAAGGTGATGCTGGCTTTGGATATTTGGCATGGGGATGACAGAATAACTGTAGGAGACCTCACCTTAGACAAGAAATACAAGGATGAATGTGAGGTCAGTTTACCTTGGATTCCTTTCTCTTTCGGCCCAAGACGGGTCTCTGCAGGAAAACAATCTGTTTGGTGGACAGACTTCCATCGCTAGAAGATGAGGATGAAGGGAAAAAAGCAAACAGAAGAGAACCAGATATTTTTATTTTTTTTAAATCAAACACTTGTT
>NW_018127981.1:670132-693044 GCF_001952655.1 Monopterus albus
TATATATATATAAACTTTTCCCACTTTCTTTTCAATGTTTAAACATTTATAAATGATGTTACTGACAGATCATTCACACTTTCATTGTATTTTTTATGGCTGAAAATTTGCTGCAGCGAGTTAAATCCAGGGACAGCATGGAATTATCCACCCTCTTTCTGACCATCCATCAAGACAGCCAAGTGATTGCTGGCCACTACTCATGCTTCACACTCTCATTCGAGGAAATCTGTGGCCCAGTCTCCTCACTGTTGTCATCCATTGATATTATTCTCTCCATTTCATTTGAACCAGACTCAGATCACATGCTGTTAAGAGGCAGATTTTGAAGGTTGCCTGAATTTCTGAGACCAACTTGTGAATATCTTCTTAAACATGTATTTCTCCTCTTTTCCTCAGTTCCCCAAATATAATCCTCCATCCCATGTGCATGTCACACTCCTGTGTTTTGAGAAGGATAATCTCCACAAGTACTCACACTGACAGATTAATCATGGCAGGAAATGTAGATTTCTTTTGAGTGGGCTTCCTGTCTCTCATGCCTCAGTCTGCTCCTCTTTGTCATGCACAGCCCTTTTCATAGCCCAGCTGTCTGCCCAGTTTTACCTCTTTGCTCTTATCTCATGTGACAGCCTGATTTCTGACAGCTTTATTGTTTGTTTCTGCTTTATTCCCTCTATTTCTCTTTTGCTATTATTGGACAAGGTTTAAAAGGAGATATGTTGTCCTTTGCTGCTACCTGACAAGTCCAGTAACACATGTGCCAAAGTGCACACACAAACACACACACACACAAATTTAGATGCTGTCTAAAGTTAAGCTGCCCGCTCAACCTTGCACATGAGGGAAGATGGCAGGTTTATGATCACTGTAGAACCCTGAAAGCTGGCTACAAATCTTCTCTTACTCAACATCAAATGGACTTCAGAATCCTCCAGCAGAAGGCTTACCATCTAAACCATCCAAAGCCCAACACAACTCCTTTTTTCCATTACCTATATCCTTCCGCCAATTATCCATAAGCTATTTTCTAGGCTGTCAAGAATGCTGGATGGTTTCCTGGTAAATTAAAGCTGAAAACTAACCAGAGTTCCCAGCAAAGGCCTTGGCCCATTAAACTAGAAAGGAGTGGATGGTGTAGAAAATTGCAGGCCTTTACTGAACCTGCTCCTGACTGTCAGTGTCAGCTGAACTATTATAACTTGAACCCATACAGAACAGTAATAGCCTATGAAAGTACCTGTAGGTGACTTCATCTATAGGGTAAAAAGAATACTACACACCTGTGTTGCAGACCTGAAATAAACAATTGAAAAATGAAATGCTGCACTTAAAATCTAAAGACCAGAGACTGAGATGTATATGTTAATTACTATTCGGTCTCCAACAAATTTAGATACCTGCAATAATTAGC
Organism: Monopterus albus; assembly: GCF_001952655.1. Classification (NCBI taxonomy): domain Eukaryota; kingdom Metazoa; phylum Chordata; class Actinopteri; order Synbranchiformes; family Synbranchidae; genus Monopterus; species Monopterus albus. The sequence continues at coordinate 671,547 of NW_018127981.1, forward strand.
CAATTTGTCTGCACATCGTTCACGTGTTCCATAGTTAATTTAGAGAAATTCACATTTACTGTAGTTAATGAATCTAAAATGTAATTACATCTACAATAATTGAATGCCCGGAACATGACTGCATGCTATGAGACAACTACATGAATTAATGTTGTGTGGAGCAGCCGCTGAGCACCAGTTAGCATTAATTTCAGACTGCTGAGATCACTGACACTTATCTGACCTCTCCAGATGAAGTGCAGCTTGCACACCCTCAGACTACAAAAAGCATTTGCAATTTTGCTATTTAAAAACGGAGAAGTCAACACCACAAAAACAAATGTAATGAATATTGCTAATCTGAAATAGATCATCAACCTTTTTTTTCTCAGCACGCAAACTGTTTTCGAGGCAGAGAGAGAAATGAGCTCTGTCTTGTACTGGATCTAGGCCGACTCTGATTAATTAGCCATGTTGTGCTGTTGTTTTGTGGCATTTGGAAACAGATGAGAGAGTTAGGGATGGTAGAAAAAAACTAAAGATGAAAATAAAGAGGTAATTAATCAGCTATGTTATGAAAGAGCAGCAAACATAACTAGCTGCTGTGGGGGCAGAGCAAACAATCGGTCAGTGCACTGACAGAAATACATGCACACTTCATCAGTAAGATGCATAACAGCTTGTTATCAAGGGATATGTCCACATTTTTCAAGTCTACCTCAAAACAATATTTACATGCTTTTTGTACAGTGAAAGAGTTATTGGTGGTTTTAATCATTCCTCCGGTCCACACTTCTTAAAGCATATTCATTGTAAGTGATGTCCACACTGGCTGCAAACAGGTCCCTTCTTAAAGCATATTCATTGTAAGTGACAGGGGAACAAACTCAGCAGTTCACATTTTGTGCAAAGCCATATGAGGCTTCACTAGTCAATTAGACAAATCACATGGGAATCCTTCAAAGTATTTTTAGCATGAGATTCCCTCTTGAGGTCCCCCAAACAATGTTTTCTTGCTGGAAGTAGAAATGTAGCTTAACTGACCACAAATTAATAAGAAACCCACTTCAGACAGCTGAAGCCCCATAGTTCCAGCTGAACTTAATTCAAGTCATTACTGTGCAGAGCGTTTGGTATCCCATTACTCATAATGACACTGCTTTCAGAAGGTTTGTCTTTGCTGATCTGTGTGGATAGCAGGAACAGTTCCAAAGACCAACAGAAAGCTGAAGTGAAACCAGAACTTCCAGAAGCAAGAATTCAGACTCCCATCATTGTACTGTGTGGCTCAATTTATATGTTTAGATAAGGTAGAGAAGGCCTTTGACTATCATGATAAACTGGTTTCATTGTATTTCATTACTATGCTATTATCTCTAGATACCCATGAGTGATTTCCAAGACTGGCTAAAGCACCATACTGACCAAAACCAGAGTGAAATATTCGACTGTCACGTTAAAGAACAAATTCTGTTTTGAGATGAAGCTGTGAGGCTCCTCTGTGTGTCTGAGAACATGTGAGGCCTGGGACCGTAAACAGATGTACGCTCATACAGCTGCCATGAGTGCTGAGTCAGCGCAGGCTCCGCTTAGGAACCGTTACATTTCTGTGAATGGAGTTTCCACCATCAGGGCGAAGCTGCTGCTGCTCAGCTTGAAGCGAGCTTCAAGCTGATTTAGGTCAGCTTCTTCAAAAGCTGTTGCTTGAACAATAACGTGAGCAGACAAGGTGTGTATGTTATGATTCATACCATGCTCCGGTTGTTTCAGAACACTGTACCATATACAGCAGGTATTGCTGTGAGTTTGTAGTATCTTTAGATTTTAAAATTGAACCATGACTTTTCACACAAGGCTTCACTTTTCCTTCTTTTTTGTAGGTTTTAGGAAGATAATAATAATAAGGATAATCACCTTTATTGGCCAAGTATGTTACACACAAGGAATTTGTTTCCGGTACAGAACCCAGGCAGCCATCTGTGGTGCCAACTCAACCGATGGCTCTAACCATCTGGACTGCAGGCACCGAGAGTCGAACCTTCAACCTTCCGGTTGGGAGACGACTGCTCTACTCAAAGTTAACAACAAAACTACAACATGTCATCGGTGACACTTTAATTTTTATACACAGAATCTTAATTTTAAAAAAGCAATGAATGTGTTTTCTTTGTAAACTCTACAGTGACACAAAGCTGTTGGTGACAAAACACTACTTCACTGTTGTGACACTGTGAAGCTTACAAAAATAAGAGTCTTGTATTTTAAAACAATATTTTTTAGTGGATCAGGAGCAGCAGTGGAACATATTAAAGTATATTTACTAATGTACTGAAGCACTGCTGCTCCTCATCCAGTAGTACAGTTCTGAGCTACTTGTACTTTATTTGAGGGCTATTTATTTGTATATCTAAATGAGCAGTGACTTTTTTATTATTCTTTTTAGTTATTTTTATTTTACAGTATTATTGTGGAACCTTACTTAAATGAGTAAATTAATATTGCCCATGCAGTTTTATCTCTTATATAAGCACTTTGAGTCTTATTACTGAAAGTGTTGTATAAAAACTTGCCTTGCTTTGAGTGTTTCCACTTTATAGTACTTTATACTTCTACTACTTTGCAAATCAAGCTTTTTCTTACAAAAGTTATGATCATTTCTACCTTGATTCAAAATATCACTTCCATTCATCATTTTCATGTCAAGGTCATAATTACAAACAAACTACTTATATTTGAATAAGTACGTGGGTGAGTATTGATCTTAGCTGCCACGCAGTTAGTTAAACAAAGGCTTGTCATTGCTGTTGTTGCAGTTCACGTTGGCTGCCAACAGAGGACGGTAGAAGTCATGGATCCTTTAATCCCACTCTAATATTCAAATGAGGGCGGTTACCTGTTAGTCTTGACTATGGGAGTTGGCAGCACACAGGTGAGTCTCCATCCATAGTCAGCGAGAGACTGCAGCAGTGGAACATAATCAGCCTTCACCTGCAAACCCTGTGGGGAAAACACAATGTCCATTACAACCTGCAATCAACCCAAACAGTCAACACTTAAACCATGAACCACTGATAGCCACTGTACTGGAGTCAAATTCTTCATCTGTTCAACACACCTGGCCAGTAAAGCAGATTCTGATTCTGATTCAGTTTGTGCTTTTAACCCACCAGATGATGAGCCAAACCATTGTCTCAGCTGATGGATTTAAATGAAAGATAATCAAGAATGGGCAAAGCATTTTATGCTTATTTTGGCTTAGAAAAAAAGAGTAATTAAAACTAAAATACACAGAGGTGCCAGTGTATTTTCAGAACATGCACGTGTTCACAGACACACCCTGGAGACGACATCTTGGTTAGTCAAGTCACGCACCAGATGAAAGTGGAAAACCGCAACGCGTGCCAGTCACTTCTAACAACGTGTGCATTCGAACGCACGTACTCTCACATTCACACAGACCTGCTAGTTATTAGTAGTATGTATCTGTATTCTTGTAATAGTGCAGAAAGTTGGAGTCCAAGCAAAATAAAAATCAAGTAAAAAACCAGAGTAAAATAAAAGAATTCACACCGTTACCCTTTTTACATAAATTCCAGACCGTTACTCTCAGTGGTGCAGTATGATTACTGATATGAGTCAAGAAGGCAGTGAAGATGAACAAAGTACACCACAGAACCTCAGTCTATTCATAGTGTACTGATCAACTGTTCAAGAACAGAGACCTGAGAATACATCACACCTACACATGCTACACTGGCCTTCACTTTACTGACGTGTGAAAACCTGCTCTAATTAAAGCTGCACCAACCGGATGTACTGCTCAACCGCAGTCACCAGCTTCTATCACAGAGTGGCTGCATAACATGACTGTCCCTTTGGCCATTAAGGAACCACAAAAGTCTCATCACAAATCAAGGGTGAAATTTAAACCAAAGCACGGCCATCACCTCTAGTTTCCTCCCTTTTCTTTGTTTAACGTATTACAAACCAGCCAGATTAACAGACACGAGCGTGTTGTGTGCAGGGGATTTAGGGTGCTCTGTGTCTCACTTTTGTTTTGGAGCTGCCAACATGCATAGTTGTTCATTTCAGCTCCACCAATGACAGTAGTACAAGTAAATAAAAGCTTTTATTGTAGTTGGAATAATTATTGAAAATATATTTACTAAGTGACAGTAACACCTAGAGACCCATAGTATAATTATTATACATCTTGTACGCGTCCTTTGAGCTGAATCCCAAGACCCCCTCTCTCCTCCAGGTTTGGACTTGATACCCTGTGTGGTGGAGTCTGGGACTCCTGACTGAAAGTCCTCCGTCCTGTCTCCACTAAGGAGATGCTTTGAGCAGAGAGGCCAGGAACTGCTGGAGGGGAGATGAGTGACAGGACTTCTGAGAGAACAAGGGACCGAGGTCACCAAATAAGGTAAGACAAATTCTATTTGCTCTGAAGAACATCCAGGGCCTTCGTGGTCTGGGACCACATTAGAGTCAGGGACTCTAGGAAAAAGAAGATGCATAGGGTCATGGTCTGTGCAGGGACCACCTAACTTCTTAAACAGTACATAGTCTATGTGAAAAGACCACAGTAATAATGACTCTGGAAATCAGGGTGCTAGTTTATAATAATGTCTTGTTTTTCTTTCTTTAACCAGTCGTCCAAGTTGTATAATGACTTAAAACAAATCTGGTGTCCACTGCACAGAAGTAACCATTTTTTTAAAGAAGGTTTTTTTGTATTAGTTGTATTTTTATAGTATTAAGACTTTAGTAAATGACACCTTAAAGGGGGAGTTCACATGCTTGTGTGAAACACTGACACCATATGGAGGAAGGAAGTAAATTATTGTGAGGATAAACTACTCCCACTACTATTATGTAATGTACTAGGTGAGGCATGTTTATTTATATAGCACATTTTCATATGTAAATCAAAGTGCTTAACACAATGTGCATAGATGGATAAAACATTAAAATGCATATATAGATAAAACATTAGACATACTGTTACCCCTGTAACAGCAACTATAACAACAACAACTACCTTTACTGAATTTAAGTACAGCTGCCACTATATTATTGCAACTAATACTCCAGCTGTTAGGTTAATGCCTTGACTCCCTAAGTAATTCAAATTCTGCATCTAGATAGTAGCATCATGACCATAACTAATACAACAAATGCTAACACAACTACTATCATAGGTAAAGTTACTGGGCAAACAGTAACCCCACAATATTAAATAATAGCAATAAAAATAATAAAATTTAATTACTATTATTGGAACTACAGCATTACATCAAGTAGTGCAAGTACTGTAGTAAAACTGCATCTTTTGATATTCTTTGAGCTGTCACTGATTACTTTGCTATTACTACTAACTCTATTTCTAATTCTGCAGCTGGATCTAGTGAGAGACGTACAAAGTGGGAGAGAAAACCTGCTCACTGGTAAGTCCCAGCACTTAAAGCCACTCCACCACACAACGCCTCATTATTCCTCCACAGATTCTTCTGACGAAAGCTGACAAGAAATATACAAACAGACCAAAAATGGTGGCATATCAAAGTGTAGTTTGCAAGGAGATAATCATTATAATAGTACACATTGCTCCAGACATTATTTACACAAGCTTTACTTTCTCAGTTCCTACAGGGAGCAGCACATCTACATTTTTCAGGAGTTTGCATTGGAACCACTCCCAGAAACCGACTCTGTTTCAAAGCCTGCCCAGAAAGTAAATTGCAAAATCATTTTTCTGTAATGGCTTGCTGTTCTTTGGAGTAGGTGAAAGTTAATCACAGTCCCTGGGGTACAGCTCCCCGTTCTCCCTGACTTATTATGCAGGGCGACCTTGCTGCATCAGCACTCCATCACTGACCTGTGAGCCCAACAATCAAAGCAATCACGTTGCCATTTTTGTCTCCAGTGTTGTCTTAGTGACTATAAAGAAGAACCACATGGCAACAGGACAGAGGAACTGTGGTATAACCACTTTGATCAAAGCTACTTTAAATTATATTCAGGTTTTACATCCAGGTCAGCTCTGCACACAGTTAAACACATTTGTACCTTGGTCCAACCACCTTGATAAAGAGCATCTCAACAGGAAGGAAGGAATCTGTTAGTCACTGTCACTGTTTCTCAGGCACAGTGGTTAGCACTGTTACCTCACAGCAAGAAGGTTCCGGGATTGAGCCCCACTTGAGCCAAGGCCTTTTTGTGAGGAGTCTGCATGTTCTCCCTGTGCCTGCATGTGTTCTCTCCAGGTACTCCGTCTTCCTCCCACAGTCCAAAGACATGAGGCTTAGGTTAACTGGAGACTTTAAATTGCCCCTAGGAGTGAGTGTGTGTGTGTGGTTGTCTGTCTCTAAGTGTCAGCCCTGTGATAGACTGGCGACCTGTCCAGGGTGGACCCTGCCTCTTGTCCAATGTCAGCTGGGACTGGCTGCAACACTGTGACCCTATTCAGGAATAAGCATATATATAATGGATGGATGTTTCCCGGGCTGATGATGTTAACTAAAGCAACAGTTGCCTAGGAAATAATCTACAATTAAATTCTTTCTTAAAAGGCATGGAGGTACATTATTTCAAACTGTGGACTGCGGCAAAGGAGGGTGAAGCTGCAGGTCAGTTTAAAGTTCAGAGTGCACTTTGAGCATGAGCTCAACACAAACACGGGTCTGTTGTTTTTCTTTGCACCCCCTCCACTGACTCTGTGAGGTAGACATAACAAACCATAATTCTGTTTTTCACCAACTCTGAATGCAGCGATATTTTTGCAGACTACTGAGGTCAAGAGGTTTGCAGACATAGGCTAGTAATGATGAGCAAATACCTTTAACAGAGGACATTCAGAAACTGTCTCTTATTGGCTCACTTGACCCAGAGTGTTGTCACAGCAACAGAAAAAAATCAGCATCCACTGAGGTTTAAACACAGCCAAAACCTTGTCTAAATGTGACTAGCTCTGTCAAAAGCATTTTAAAAATTCACATTTTTGCCACTTTTTAACACATTCTCCTCACTGTGGCATCAGCTCTGTTTTGTGTTTGGATGGTATCAGCTTATTGATTAGCATGGATGTTCCAAAACCTCCCACCAGCTTGACAAAACAATTTCACCACAGTCCCTTTAGTAACTATCATGGACCTTCACACGTCTCATTAGCAGATGGTTTTGTCCAGTTGCTGTACAACTGAAGATGTTCAAGTGTAGATTTTTCTCAGCACTTTAAGGACTTTTTTGTCCATGTTAGCCTACAAATTGAGATTGAAATTTGATCTAAGACACAGCAGTTGACAAAACAATCTCACCTCAAAGTCCATTTAATAGCTGTCCACTGTTTTATTAGTATTATTCATGCTTACATTGCTTTATTCATTATAGATGGCTGGAGCCTTTCTGATGAACTGCCATAACTTTGATCCTCTCACCCTTCATCTTCTGCCATCATCAGGTCAGTATTGTAAGTTGTCTAATACTTTGGTTTTCTTTTCCTCCCACACACACACCTATAAACCATCAACCAACAAAGCTTAATAGAAGGCATGCCAAGTACATCTAAAGCTCAAACCTTTATGAGGTATTAACCTACTTTTGAATCAAGACTAAACTATGTAGCCTGATAACATGTGATGAGGTATTTAAACAAGGGATCACTGTTACTGTTCATCATATGTTAGCCAAAGCTTTTATCAAGCACCTTTGCGAGGGAAATAAAATGGTGAGCATCTGATGATTGAAACTGATGATTCAAATAGGGGGTTTCAGAAACCGATCTTCAGACAAGTCATCAAGTTTATTTTATTCAAATAAAACAAGTCCTTCTCTGTGTCTCTGTTTACTGCTGTTTTAAACTAGCCTGCTGGCTGGTTTGCTAAAAACATTTGTTTTTCTAGGTTACCTGAGCTGGCTCCGCTAACCGCAACCTACTTTGGAGAAGAGAGGAGACAGATACCAACAAAACAGTTTTTGTGTCAGGTTAGCCTTAATTTAGACTCAACTCTACCTGATCCCACTGTTCACCACTGTGCACACCATAATCTGCAAATACAACTGATATCCCTTTAGCCTGGACCTATATAAAGTAATTGTCTGAGGACTTCCACTATGTGACTGTTTAGGCAGTGGTGGAAGAGATACTCAGATTGTTTATATACGTACAAGTAATACAGTAATCTAAAAATACTCAGGAATCTGTATAAAGCTTGTGGGGTTATTATAAAAATGTACTCTAAATACTATATCTAAAGAAAAGTAACATTGTATTTTTAGATATTACATTATTAGATCATTCCTAATGCATAGCAGCATTTTACTATTGTAGCTAGTTCAGGTGGGGCTATTTTAACTACTACAGTCAAGTTAGCTGTCCAACATAGGGGTTGGGCCTCATGAAGGACTCCCAGACTGATCTTTTTAATTTTTTTAAGGAAAGAAGAAAAAACAATGTTTAGCTGCAAAACTGTATGTATTTGGGCAGAATATTCCAGGCTTTTTTGTGAAAGATTGATAATTGTACTTCTTTGGTCTCAACGTTTTTCAGTGGAACCATTCTGGGAGTCTAAAAGGGAAATAACACTTTGGCTGACAACTCATAGATGTCTGACACATGATAAAAGGCCCGGCTGCATGCTTTTTCTAAAATAAAAGATCAGCCAAAAAGATAGGGAATTACAGGGGTTACCTTTTAACAAGCCACTATTTATCTTTTATTTTTTATATCTTTATTCTGGTAAGTACATGTTCCTTGTATCTTACTATGCCTTATAAACAACTGCATCCTATAAACAACAACAGCCTCTGGTTCTGTCCTGCAGCTATCAGCATCAGTGTCACGTTGTCTGACAGAGTGGGCACCATCTCTCACTTGCAGGGAGGGTGAAAATTGCTCTCCTTCTATCTAGGTCACCTCTCGTCTCACCTCAGTCAGAGAGGATAGAGATATACATGTTAACGATCAGCTCTCTACACAACACGCACACATCCGGGCATGGCAACACAGACAAAGAGCAAATCACACATCACATACCACAAACTGTAGGTACTGCACAAGGTTGGACATTAAAAGAAAAACTACAAATCCTCATCCGGTGTTCTGGGTACTTTAGAAGCACTTCTAGTGTACCCAGAGGAAGACACTTTGTACCAGGTGGCTTTTGTGTGAAACTGATTCCAAGAAGATTGCAGCAACTGAACACAAACAGCCCAAGAAGCCTTTGTGTGTGTATGTGAGATTCTGAGGTATCTTTTCAATGTCTTAAAACAATTTCCTCAAAGATTCCTCCCAGCCATACTGATGCTGTGATGTGGGGCTCTAATCCCATTTTAGACATAATTTAGTTTCTGAAGACTGTGAAGTGCTGCTCTTCAAAGCCGGAGATGCTAGTGAGTTCTGGAAATGAGTGACAACAATGTCATCACTGTTAAGCTCTTTTCACTTGCTTCAACTTTCCACTGCCGTTCTTCAAGTTTGAACTCAGCTGATATTAACTCTTAGGCTGTCTTTCTGCCGAAGTCAACACTTTCTCTAAACCCTCCCTGCAGTTTTTGTTGAGATCAAGGAGTGACTGTGCCTGGAACATTATCAGACTGCAGTGTCTGATGTGGCTGAGAGAACAGTTTACTTACAACAGGAGTATCAGAAACCATGCACAGACAGTATATACTCAAACCATGGTAAATCTTAATATAAAACATTACGACTGCTTAAGATTCCTCTTCCTTAAGTTCCTGTACTATTCATCTAAAGTCAGAGAAAAAGAAAACTGTTTTGTGAACGCTAGACTCCACTAAACACCTTATTTTTTATGTTGTGGCAGCACAAACAATATAAACAAAGCTTTTGTTGTGGTACCCAGGGAGCTACAATCTGTTTGTCTTGGAATGGTAACCAGTGTATGGAAGTAACTCATTGGTGGCATTCCCTTTTAATTTCCAAATCCAAGCTACAGCCTCTATAATGTCCCTTCACTTTTAAGCTCTTTGAAGCTTATATGATGCTCACATTGTGTAACATTCCAAACCTGAGATGGGATGTTTTCTTAAGGCTGCACAGATCAAATGGAAATATGCTACATGACCGTTCACAGTCTAATAAACATTTCTCCCTTTAGCTAGATGTCAGAGCTATTCATAAAATCCTTTTATGATCTTGAGATTTTAAAATATAACTTTGAGTTGTTTGGACAATATGAACTGAAAGCATCATAATGGACCCACCACTGGGTCTGACAGAGCTGAAGTGGATAATGGTGCTACAGAGAACATTTGAAGGATGTATTAAAGAGAAGCTGAAAAACGTCTGAGAAACATCAGACTCATCGAAGACGTCAGGTGATGACAGACCAGCTTTTTGGATGTTTTGTGACTGTGCATTTACACCTTCCTGCTAATGCACTTCATCCCTCTTGATGAGTATAAAGACCAACCCTAGCTGAGGTCCCAAGGAGAACATGTTTTGTTTGGCTATTGCTACTGTGAAAATCAGTGATAGGAAAGAGGCCTTTCAGTACATTAGTTCCAAAGCATCTCCTGTGTTGATTTTTCTCAGAGGACAGAGGATGAGACATTGATCCTAATTGGAGCTTCATAGCAGAGACCCTTGATGAGCTTTTCTTTTAGAGCTCTTCACCACTAACCATGTGGTTCCTAGTCAGGTCATTTTACTCGGGAGGAAACAACGATGCCATGACAACGATGTCAAACGGGGAAACAATTACATTTAGCTTTAATCTCGGGCCAGGAAAATAAAGAAAAGATATATATATATATACACACAAGAGTCAGATCTGAAACCATGGAAACTGTATGGAAAATTGTGGAAATATTTCATATATGTTTATTTCATGTATTAATTTTTAGCATCATTATATTTTCCCTGCTGTTGCACATCTATTTGAAGTTTCCATGTCTTCAGTGACAAGTCACATCCTTCATGAGTTGTTTGCAAAGTCTGTTTCCACTGCACCTGTTGTTTTGCTACTAATATTGTAATCAAAACCTTTACACCTCATCCAAGCTAAAACATTTTTGTCCTATGTTTCCACCCAGTTTTTCTTTTTGAGAATTGAAAGTGGGTTTAAAAACAGATGGATTGAAGTCCACTTACTATTGATCACATGATCCTGATCTTTCATATTTCACCAGTGACCTGACTCCTACTTTACAAGAAGTAGGTCGATTTAAGAAATGCCTTATGCTCTTCCAGTAACAAAAATATTGAAATGTTGTAAAGGAAAAAGATGGTTTTCAGCTGAGCTTTGGTATGTTAAACCTTTCTAACAATCTATACTTTAGAATATCAATATTATAAACAATATTATCGATCTGTATTCAGTAGTAATCTCATGTACCAACATAACTCCTGCATCACTGCAGCTCATCACCGCTACGCTGCTTTGTGAACACCTGTAGATCTGATGCCAGTAGAAGATTGGCACTTTTCACATGCAAATTCTCTGATTAGTTGTAAGCAATTTATAAATGAAACGATTCAAACCTTCTTTTTTCCCTTCAGTAATGAACAGACACCGTCCCTGAGATGATACACTCCTACTTGATGACAGTGTAAATGATTGCATGCCCTCAGTGAATCTGCTTGTTTTCCTGCTCTTCTTCTCTGAGCGTCATGCATCCAACCACCTGTCAGACTTTGGATAAATAAAACTGTAAAGCATGAGGGGGGAAAAGAAAAGAAGATGGAGTATACCAGGGAAAGAAGACCTGCAATCAATAATCAGCTTTATTTTTCATTGTAATTATTCCAGTGCTGAAACAATAATGAGCTGTGAGGATACTTTGCATACCAATATTAGGCAGTTATCACAGTGAATGGGGATGGTGTGAGGCCCTGATCGCCCTTTGTAAAGCAATGTGTTGTCAGTTTGATTTGGCATGGTGCAAATTACTTGAGTGAAACACTTTTTGATAAAGTCCCAGTGGAAGAGTTGGCTGGATCTCCTGGAACACTGGGTCACTGTTTGTTGACTTTTCTGAGGAAGCCTTGAAATCTATTAAGCTGTAACAGTATTACTGTTCCTCTCCGACGAGGGCAGGAGCTACTGCTGCCACCAGACGACTGCAGGAATCTTTTTATTGGCACATGAGGCCATCAGCGCTGGACTCAACAATCAGAGAGTCACATTTGGGGGACAAAAGTCTCCTTTCACACTTGGACAGCCACAGGCCACAAAAGTCTAAATTCAATTACTGAGATAACATCAGCAAACACATAAAGGCACACAAAACTAAACTCATAGTGGACACAACCACATGTACATACAGCTGCATGCACAAACCTATACACACACACACACATACACACACATACACACACACACACACACACACACACACACACACACACACACACACGGATGAAAGGCAGTGAAAAGGCTACAAACCCTTAAACTCAAGACAGAAATCAATTTCCAGCTTGGAACTTGTGTGGAGGAGAGACGCTAATCGGAGGGCAGATAAGAGCTTGTTTGCTCTTGATAAGACTAGCGACCCCAACACATGTCCCAGAAACTGAGATTTGCGAGATTTGCCTTTGGGGTTGTTGGGAGAAAACTTGTCTGAAGATTGAGGGGGGTGCAAGGGCACAATATCTGAGTGACAACAGATCAGATCTTCTGTACAAGACGATCAAACTCTTAAAGTGGATTTGAGCTCTAAATAGGGCAGAGCGATGTAGATTCAGTTGTTTTAGATTATTGTTGAAAACTACAATACTTCTAAGAAAATGTTCTAATGTCAATGAGTGTCCAATGAGCAGAAAAGCCAGCATTAGGGTTATTCTTATAAGACTCAGATCAACATCAGCCTGCAGAACAGCTTCTTTGATTCTTAGCATTAAAATTCTCCTGGGCGGGATCATTTTTGTTGCCATAACCCTTCCACCAGTGACACAGAGCACAAAAGCCAGTGATGCTGACTCTGACAAAGAAAATTCTCTCCACTCACATCAATGATGGTCCACTGCTCCACTACGATGGCATCGTATGTTGGGATCGCCACATTGGGCTCACCCTCGCTTGCTTCCTGGAAGATGAAGACGCTTTCCACCGACTTGGGCAGCAAATCTGTGGAGCAGAAGAAAAAAGAAAATCCATCCGTGAAAACAGCTTTAACTGGATGGAGTGTGTGCCTTTTCTCTCCTGCTCCTTAGGCCCCCCAGGCCAGGAGGAAATGGGACGATATCACTCAGCCACATTCACACACAACCCTTTATTACATAGCCAGTGGTGTGGGCCATTTGTTTGAGCAATATGCAGTTATACATTATTCAGGGAGACCGTGTAAAAGAAAGGAGTAGGTATTCCCCTTCTGGGATTTTAAAAAAAGAAGAGGAGTCATTATGCACTACATCAGTGGTTTTCAGGACCTAGAGTCCTGCTGGTTTTCTTGCTCAACAGCTAAACAGAGGCTAATTACAACTGGGAAGCAAGGGGAATGCAATAGCTGATAGGATTTAACACCAGCAGTACACTGTCCTGATGATCGGGACTGAGGACCACTGCTTTAAAAAGGATTTGGTGATGGCAAAATGTAGCTGCTGATTTAATGAAGTCAGTCCGTAAGGCAATAGCGCATAAATCCTTTTGCTAAGTCTGCATAATTCACCTTAAAAAGGTTTGAATTAAGTGGGCCACAAAATGACATTGACTTTGATGCTTTCCGCCACTAGTGAGATTGAATGCTGCTGACCAAATAGATTTTGTAAGTCTCTCTTCTGTTGGAGGCTAACAATTGTAGGATTGGCATCTCAGGCAGAAACACCACTTTGGTCCCCGCAAGCTGGGGCCCCTCTCCACCCAATGTCTCTTGTTATTCATTTGATGCACTTGCACACCACATGCAGGTACACACACAGACACAAAACATGCCCCACGGTCCAGTCTTCCTGCCTGGTTTGAGTGCTTTCTCATTACTCCCACACCATTTACACACTAATATATTTTGCCGGGGCCCAGGCACCAATATGAGACACTCCACATTTTATTAGTGGGCCCTAATGATAGGGGGATGAGAGGTGGCTGGAGAGCTCAAGTATAGAGAGAGGGAGATGAAGATCGAAAGAGAAGGAGGGAGTGAACAAGACAGAGAGAACGACAGAGTGGAGGAATGACAGGTTCTTTTATCTCTCCCTCCCTGGAAACCCATTTAGGACCCATGCACGCTCAGCTGAAGACATCTCCTAGACATCTTCTGGCTCTCTCAAATACAGACATTGTTTGTGTTCATCCCATTTTGCCCCTTTTCCTTTTTCTCCCTCCACTCTATCCATCACCCCCTTTTTCCCCCAGTCCAATGCTCCTCCACCTCATTTGTCAGCCCACCCCGACTGCTGTATAATCAGAAAGATTCCTTTTCTGATAATGTAAGGCCCACCACTAGCTCCCTGCCAGCACAGCAGAGATCACTCAGGTGAGATCAGCACAAGGTTTGCATCTCATTGCTCCACTGGGAGCAGCCCATCTCTGGTGATAGTTCAGACAGACACTCAACAGAGGAGTGCAAAACATGGAGAATGACGGAAGTGGAAGACAAGGAGTCGGTTGCTGGGGGTGTTGAGTCTGTCAGGGGAATGCACCGGTTGTGTGCACGAATAAACATTATCTTGCGCCTGTTGACTGAGAGCTGAGCTGAGCCACCAGCAGGCCAACTGAGAATAAGGTGTTTACACTTGCAAAAACCAGATGTGCATCAGTAAAATTGTTCTCCATCCCTAGTGACTCACACACTCAAGGTCACAGGATGAGGCATGCAAATATAGTTGCACTAAAAATACGGAGTTACAGCATCAAGGCCGAAAGACAGAAGCAAATGGAAGGGGAGAGTCCTATAGCTGGAGTGGCAGGGTGACACAGCAGCCGAAATCAGCCTTAACATGACTGGGGATCAACAACAGACACCTAATGGATGGATGTGTGGGTTACTGAGTAAGAGAGAGGGCTTTGCTGGTTGTATCATGTCAGTTTAGAAGCTGTTTGTTCCTAATATTCCTGAACATGGTCACAAACCTGCTGTTCTACAATGATTTGTAGCTCACAGCCTTTTGAATGAGTCAGCAGAGAGAAAATTGTTCTCATGAAGCTGTTTGCAGCTGTGGATCACCTAATGCTGCAAAGTCAGTCTGGCTTCAAAGATTTCACAGGTTTACATCACCTCCAAATAGTGACTATTAGTAGAAAATAAGACCAGTACTGTTTACAGTACATCATCTTAACTGATAGATTAAAGGGGCATAAACAGCCGTAGGTTTCCATAAATTCTTTATGAAGTTTAGAAGACTCTTGAACTTTGCTTCAGTTGTGCAGCATGACAGTAAACTTCAATCATTAATCTTTATCAGTTATTATTATGTATAGTGCCTTAAATAAAAATGAATTACCAATAATATGGTTTTGACAAACATTTATATGATGTTCACTAGAACAGATTGTGCAACTTCATTCATTTTCTACCACTTAGTCCCTGAACAAGGTCACAGCGGGGGGAGCCAATCCCGGCTGGCAATTGGGCGAAGGCGGGGGACACCCTGGACAGGTCACCAATCCATCGCAGGGCTAACACATAGACAAACACACACACACACACATACACTCCTATGGGCAATTTAGAGACACCAATCAACCTAAGCTGCATGTCTTTGGGAGGAAGCCAGAGTACCCGGAGAAAACCCACGCAAGCACGGGGAGAACATGCAAACTCCACACAGAAAGGTCCCGGGTGGGGCCCGAAACCGAAACCTTCTCGCTGTGAGGCAACGGTGCTAACCACTGCGTCACCGTGCTGCCCACCAGATTGTGTAACTTAAGGAAGTTTAAAGCATCTACTGACTTCAAAATAGAATGGAAATCACTAGCTTCCTGGTTGGAACAGTAGCACAAATATATCCAAAAAATCTAATATTGTTTGGCTGAAATGACTCCCTCGTTCACTCATTCACCTTCGTGTATAATAAACCCTCAATAGAGAGTCTCACATGGACATGTAGAATAGTTACATTGGTCCATGGCGTAGAAGTGCCACAATAACAGCTGTAAAATTGTGACATGGCAGCGTTTTTGTATTTCAGCCTAGTGTTCTTCTTTTTTATGGTAGTTGGAAAGCAATGAAATGGTGCATTACTGCCCACATTTGATCGTGAGTGTGGATCAGGAGGCTAACATTTAGTGTCCGCTGAAGATGTATGGTTTTGAAGTAGAACACTAGCAAGGTGGTGGCTGGGGTGCATGGATAGAACAAACACCTGGCCTTCATGCAGACAACCAGGGATTGAGTCTCGTGTGCGGGGTTGTAGTTTTCATATATTTCATGTTTTAACCAAACCCAGGGTCTTTCTCTAATCTTCACTGTGTAGTTGCTGTGCCTAAATGTAACCATGTATAAGGAATGTCTGCCACTGTCTTTCATTTTCACTGCCAGACTGATGTTGCAATGTCACAGTGTCCAAGGTGTTGTTATGAGACTAGTGCGTTTGTGTTGTGGACCAACGTAGCTACTATACATTTTGCTGTGAGACTGGGTTGATGTGAAGCCACAAAGAAATCTGCAGACTTGGTTGTCTCACAGGAAGCAGGTGAGAAGCAGATGTGAATCTTTTAATGCCCTCACACTTTTTTATACAGTAACTACTGTTGCGCATTAGTCTTTTATTTTGGCAAACTAGTGCTAAGCTATGGTGGTTTTTTTTGGCCCTGATGCCTGACTTGGCAAAAAAAAAAATCTTTTTGAGTTTATTAGGAAAGTAACATTTTTTGGAACATGTTAAGGTAGGTATGTTGCAGAAGTGGTTTCAGAGGTTTCCATGGACATTTCTTCTGTTTTTATTTTTGCTGTGACTCTGGTTCACGTTGGACACCACTGCTGTGAATCTAAACTCACTGTAGCTGCTGTCCTCTCCAAAAGTGCAATCTACAAGAAGAAAGAACGCTAAAATAGATATTTATTAATACTACAATACTGTGCGCTATCACGTTAAAGTTTACAGTATCATTTAATCCAACTGAATCTCTTAAAAGATTTACAAATTGTAGATTCTCGCGCTCACCAGTGCCTTGCTCTTACATATATCAATGTAAAGTGCAGCTGACCGCTGCCAAGCAGGAAAGTGTCCCTGCCCCAAGTTTTGTCTGCTGACATGATTTAAACATGTGCGGCAGGCGCTGCCCCGGAGTACTGGAGACAGGCTGCTGACAGCTTATCTATATTTCAAACAGGATGAGAGGGTTTACAGAGAGAGGGACAGATAGAGAAATAGATGAGGGTGTCTAAGGCGTGTGGATTGGATGTGTCTCTTCCCTGTGGAGCCAAATGTTTGACAGCTGGCAGGCTGGTACCTGTGGGTTACTGGGCAGAATGCAGATGGTAGTGAAGGAATAGAGGATGGACAGCGTGACCTGAGGGTGTTAGTAAATGCTGAGTCCATTTTCTTTGGTCTCATTTCAGAGGACACAAGAGTTAACTCTCCAAGTGAGCAAGCATGTAAGCACCTGCTTTATTAATATACATTTCCATAATATAAAATTTTAATTTGTATAAATTTTCTATAAACCTGCAGATTATATGTTCTTATATTGCACGTGTCCAGCAATGTGCAGAAGCCAGAGTGAACCACAGAGTGTTCACTGACACATTCAATGCACTGTGGAGTTAGTACTGCGTATCGATACTTTTTTGGCATCAATTGCATTACTTCAATATCACTGAATATCAAAAAATGCTTTTTTATTTTTACATTTATTGATGTTAGTGTTAACAGAACCTATGGTTGTAGTAAATAGGTTTACTGTTTATGTTATGAAAGAGCTTTGAATGCACAAAAATTCCAAGGAATTGAAAATACCAAAGCTGGGAAATTTGCTTCCTCACAGCTGTGAAAGGGATTTGTCTTCTATCCATCCTGGGAATTACAGTACACACAGTTATACATATTTAACATGATAAAATTTCAATATAAATATAATTATATGACTAGAGCTTGTGCGAGAGAAGCTACTGTATTTCCAGGGGGGGAGTGTCTTTTTTTAGTTAATGTGCTGCATATAGCAGCCTCTCATTCACCTGTTCACACACACAGGGCAGCGCGGTACCATCCAAGGTTCTGGTCTGACCATGGGGAGCAGGGCTGATTCAGTGTTCAACCACTGCAAGCAATTTGGAGATTAGTCTTGCTAAAAGACGCTTAGACATGTGGACAGCCTGTGATTAGTGTTATGACCCGCTCTACCTCCTGAGCCACAGCCACAATACTTCACTTGAGCCACACAACTGTGAACATGATCTGTCTGACTGTTGATAAGTTTGTGACTGTTAAGCTGAGCTAATGCAGTGATTGTAGCTGATTTGGCTTGTGTTCTCACTTTAACATGATACAAACCTGAGTGCATTGTATACTCATATATTTAAATATTCTGAACAGAACTTGCAATAAGTGAACATTACAGCAACTCAGAGGTGAAAAGGACACATTTTGTGCTCTCCAAACCCAAATCCAGAACTGCTGCCACACATGCATCAGGCTGATATGCTTACACACACATCACAGGGTCTTAATTCTGCCTCATGTCACCTTTTGTCTCAGAGAAATGCTTGCACATCATTTCCTTTTCCTGAAAGTCTTTACACAGTAAAAAAAAAAAAAAGTACCTTATTGGAATTTCATATCCCCTGTATCTAACTCTCTCTCCATCTTTTTATCCATCTATTGGCTTTGACCAAATTTAGAAAGCAGTGAGGGCTGACTGTTGTGCATGTGAATAGCTCAGTGTCTCACAATCATGCTACAAATCCTCACTGTGCCTCTGGAGATAGCTTAAGCTGTACAAGTAACAAAGGCAAACTCCACATCAACAACATTACTGTCAGTTTTTTAGAAAACAAACTCAGCTCCTCACCCTGCTCCCACCTGAGAGGTAGTATGAAACTATGTATGCGTCATCTGTATGCATGCATGTAAAAATGAGTATATTTGTGTGTTGTTATAGGAGTATATGGATTCTGTGTATGTAGGCCTGTGTGTGTGTGTGTGTGTGTGTGTGTGTGTTTATAGACAGTGTGTAAAATTCTTTAATGCGTCTTATAACCATAGGGCCTGCATGCAGTTTAGGATCTGTGAATTCAATATCACTATAATATCGGGCCCTGTGGCTCAGGCGAGGTCTCTGCTCACTGCACACACTTCTGCCACACCAGACACCACATGCACAGTGCATAATCCGAGCAATCCGTCATACGTATGCACACACAATTGCACACATACATGTGTATCCAAGCAATGCCTCTTGATGCTTTTTTTAATCCACTTTCACCATGGAAACCCATCTTTAGAAGGAGCATGGAGACATGGTGTGTTTTGTGTGTGTCTCTCTCTGATCCATGTTCAAAAGATGACTGTCAGAGACAATGGAAAGGTAGCACAGTATATAGGCCAGAGAAGTAGACTAACTGCACAAATGCATTCATTTTTCTTGCAGCAAATGCAATGGGAATTTTACCTCCAAACAAAATAGTTAAGGCTTCACAGTTTTACAAAAGGTTTTGAAAAACATATAAATCCTGTCAATCATACTAATTAATCTAATCAAGGTAAAGGAGGGGCAAACATCATGTAAATGTAAGCAGGGTGAAAGCATAAAGATCAACAAGAATAAATCGTATGGGTGCAGTAAACAGTGAAGTGCTTTATATTTGTTATATACTGATGCATCTCATTAAGAGCTTTCAAATTTATTATGAATTGTTGCTATTTGTAATACAAGCTTCAAATGCTGAGGGTTGCATGGGTAATTAAATTTCAATCAATTACTGAATTATGGTTTCTGCATAACAACAGTGTAATTATGAATAACTTTTCATGTATGGTTTACCTTTAGTGAGTACTGCTGACACAACAGCACAACACATAGGTCTTCATGGTAATGGGGACTGGATGATAGGCAATCTCTCGTATTCTCCCACATACAAACTGAGTTATAATACAGTATGTCTGAGATTAAATACCTTAACAACCGTTTAAAACATTCCAATCGGGCAGATTTGCATGACTTTAAGATTAGTTTTGAGCTAAATCAACATGTATGCTCACAATATTAATGCTAACATAGTGATATTTACCAGGCATAATGCTGACCATGTTCCATCTTAATGTACTGTATTAGCATGCTAATATTTGTATGGCTGCCCCCTAATAGTTGAATAGTCAAGTCATTAGTCGAGAGACCTGTCAGTCAACTGAGACTCTTCTAGTTGAGCCTTTGTTTTTATTTTATTATATTTTACTTTATGTCAGCAAGTGTGCATAACAACAGAAGGTAGCACCAACTGGTAGTTTGTCATCTTCTTCTCCTCATATTGGTGTTTCATGCAGCAATGTGCTCTATACTTCCCCCTGTGGTGATGGTGGGGTGGGGTGGGGGGGATTCCCACTTCAGTGGTTACACTGTCCAATGCATGGATGTACATTAAGGTCAGATCTGTTTAGCAAATTGTAGAATGTGGAAAAAAGGACAACAAAACCCACTAGAACAAGCCATATAGAGGTGAGATTTGTACTTTATTAGAAGTGTTTTCAAACATCTACTCTTTTTAATTGCTCATAAATATGCTCCTGCCTTTTACATTTAAATACCGATATTAATGTGGTGGAAATTGTCACTGAGATTCACACCAGTTGATTTTTTTTTTAAAACAGAATGAATAGTCACACTGAAGAGAGGACTGACATTTGACTGACAAAATCCTTAGTCGGGTTACAACCCTAAGTATTTGCTTATTAGCACTAATGACATAGGATGGCTGAGGCCTCTTAAAGGCAATATTAATAATAAATTTCATGTCTGTCCATCCAAAACATGCGGAGACATTTCACTTGAAACCATAAATGTTAACCTCATGTTGGTGCTAGACAAAAAGTCAGGGCGTCCCCAAACTCATTGGCAGTCACCATGTGTGGAACCATTTGTGTCTGTATCAGATTGGGTGGCGCTCCAGACAGTAGTTGTTGAGATATGTCTGTCTGGATCCAAGTGGTGGACTGACCAGCCAACAGGCAGACATTAAACTAATCAGTCAATCAAAAATGGTTTATAAGCACATTTAAAAGCAACAAGAGTTGACCAAAGAGCTGCACGACTAAAAGGCAGGTGAGCTCAACAACACTTAAGACTGCCTGACAAATAATTTTAAAACAACAAGGTAAGAGTAAAAATAAAGGCACAAGAAGGTCGGTCTTAGAAGACAACAGAATAACACTCCACACGTGTATCTGTCAGTATATGACACGCTGAAGCACACAGGTCGCTCTTTATCTCAAAACAGTTCTGTCACTGTCACTACCCTCTCCACCGCATGTCCGACAGCTCATGTTCTTTAATGTGTTGTTTTGCTGTCAAACATCCTTGATGTTTATGAGGCTGAGATGGTCTCCTGCGTCATGCTGAGTGTGTCATCATGAATTCAGAAACTCGTCTCTAAGAAGCAGCTAAATATGGAGACAGCAGGAGT